>NC_091312.1:1957180-2049680 GCF_038502225.1 Cherax quadricarinatus | reverse complement strand
AATGGGACATAATAAGGTCTGATATTAAGGAAGGGTAGAGGGCAGCGAGTGACTAGCTCCCTTAAGGTTTACTATACTAATAGTAGGAGTCAAAGAAATTAGATAGATGAGCTAAGATTACTTGCAAGTGCAGGTAATATAGACATTATTGCTATAACGGAGACCTCCTTTCTTATGTTCTTACCGTCATATAAGCTAAAACGTTGTGTAGTTTTAAAAATAAATTAGATAAATACATGAGTGGATGTGAGTTGGACCTGACTAGCTTGTGCTAATAGGTCTGATGCCATACTCCTTCCTTGAGTGGATGTGACCTGACCTGACTAGGTCAAGTCACATCCACTTAGGTTGGGTTAGTGGCTTAACCCTTTATTGGGCAGAGGCAGTTTTGACCGCCTTTAAACACGTGCACCTTTACGCGTGTCATCCTACTCGTGCTGCGCTGGATTCCCGTTCTTTAATTCTGACCAATCACAAGCCTTCCCTGAGTCGCTTCAGCTAAGTGGTGATGACGTTTGCCGCCTTCCCATTGGTTGAGAGAACAAAATGTAAACACTTGTGGCTTGGCGTCGCCCAGAGTGGGTTTTTTCCATCTAGTGTCACTAATATACCCTTGGATTTTACCCTCTACAATATCGGTAAGTACTGATTGTTGTGTTTAGTGTGTACATGAATAGTTTAGGCATATTTTGATATATACATAAAGTCCATGTGAAGCATACTGTGAGTGTAGCAAGCAGTTGAAAAAAGTGCAACAAAAGAAGGGCAGTCAGAACTGCCTCTGCCCGAGTAGGGACATAGTCCACTTTCAGTAAAATAAATATTTATAAAAAAAATTCTACTGCATATATCAATTCAGTAGGTGTCTGGATGTATACAGAACGTTTTTATTGTCCTTCCAGATCAATGAGAAATTGTTTTATGGGGAGCCCTCCAGCACCAGGTCAAAATATGTCTGCATTTTGGATGACAGTGACTCAGAACCAGAGGTAGATGACCCTGAATTGCTTGATAGTGGTGATGAATACTTGCCACCAGACGCAGAGGTGTCGAGTGAAGATGAGGAGGAAGAAAGGCCAGCCAAAAAGCAGAAATTAGTCAAGAAAAAGAGAGGCATTACGATTGAGGAGTACCTTGATGAGGAACATATTTATGACGATCTTGCTCTTCAAGGTGAACCTAAGTGGTCCCAGGTTGACCTCCAAAATAACCCTTTGCCGGCATATGAACATGAAAAGCCTCTTCAAATTAGGTCTCCATTTCAGTATTTTTGTGATTTCTTTACTCCAGACATGGTAGATAACATAGCATTTCAAACAAATTTGTATGCCAAGCAAAAAAACATAAATAAAAATATTGCAACAGATTCTGAAGAGATCATGAGGTTCATAGGTATTTTGTTGTTCATGGGTATTATTCAATCACCATCAGTAGAAGACTATTGGGCAGGTTCATTTAGGATCCCCCAGGTTGCAGAAGTCATGGGGTCTAAGAGGTTTAGGTTACTTAGATGTACTATCCATTTCAGTGACAACACACAGAAGCATAAAGAAGGCTAAAAATTGCTTCATAGACTTCCATTCTAGCAATTAGTAATATACAATGATTGCTCTTCCTCATGAATCTCAGGAATATGGGACTTGAAAGTTTTATCCCTTTGCAATGTGTCCTTGTTGCTATTTCTTTCATTTTTATATTTTTCTAATACTTACAAAATGTTTTGATACAAGTTCCATTGATGTTTTTGATATTGTGTTTGTATAATAAATTTTAAAAATAGTTATTGGGTGTTTTATTAACAATTGCAAGTTTGCAACATTCAAATTTATACTCCCCTTGTCGGGCAAGGGCGAGTTTAACTGCCTTTCACAGATTAGCAATTGCTCAGAAACTAACCATCAGAATTCCATTTATATGGCCTCATTCATCTTATATTGAGTTACTCTATCCACTCTAAAGGAGTTAAGTGTGAAATTCCATTATATCAGACATTGCCCGATAAATGGTGACTTGGACTTGCCTCGCATGGGCCAGTAGGCCTGCTTCAGTGTTCCTTCTTTATTATGTTCTTATCTTCTTATGTAAACAAACCACTGTATGGGTGGGACTTGAACTCGCGGCAAGTGAATCGTAAAACTCCAGACTAGCGCGTAAACCACTGGGCCAGTTGGCTGGCCCAGTGGCTTACGCTCTGGCTTTACTAGGACTCACGATTTCTTGAGTCAAAATAAAGGAAGGATAACTCGAATTCCTTGCATGAAGAGCACCCATTCCCTTCCCCTCGAAGGGTTTGTGTTGATACAAGCTCATGTAATGTCTATGTTGAGATATACCCCTGCTCCGGACTTGACCTTGCCTCAGCCCAACCACACATCCATCATTACTATCTCGTAATTACGCTTCGCAAACCCAGTAGAGCATATAAGCTACCTCACTACACACCTAGATAATACACTACAAGTCTGAATCTAGGTAGACTAGGTACTTCCCAGCAGATGTTGCGGTGTTGACTTCCATATCCTCCGCTATCTGTTATTCCCATGTTCTCCCATGCACTCTGGTTATTATTTGACTAGTTTTACTAACCCTTCTCGCTCTTAATATAGATGTAAGAGTTTTTTTTTTTTTTACTCTTAGGGTAGATGAAAAGTGGAATGACTCGGATGAGGCAGTGGTGGAGGCAGACTCAATGCGTAGCTTCAAGAGTATGTATGTAATAAAGGCCCAAGAGGTCAGAAATCTGTGATGCTGATCAAAATAGTTAAAGAGGTGGGGCCAGAAGCTGAGTCTTCACTCTCTCCAGAACAAATTGGTGAATTCATTTGACGCGTAAATTTGCTTATTGTATAACCCCAACCGTTTTTCATTCCCGTAGACGGAAATCGAAATATACAGTCTTGTTTTGCATTGTGTATCTTCTACCTGTGGACGAGTGGGTGGGCGAGAGGGCGGGGAGATGGGTGGATAGGCGGGCAGATGGATGGATGGGCGGGCAGGTGAGTGTGTGGGCGGGCCGGCTGGGAGATAACTTGGACGGTGGCAGCAGATACAACATCTATGAAATATGTATGTTGGTGGGACAGGTGTTGGATACCCGTGCTACCAATGGTTTCTTGTGGCTGGACGTCAGCCACTGCCAACGGTATGCTCTGAAGGACTCATGATCCAAGCAACTGGAGCTACCTTCCCCTTCCTCGCATCAAACCTGATTACCTCCCATTACCTAGGCTCTGTATGACCCCTTATTGGCTTAATGTTTCACCGTGGTAATAATTTTGTGTATAGTGATTCTGGCGGATACCTGAAGGCCTGATCAACAAGGCTGTTACTGCTGGTTGCACGCAGTCTAACGGACGAACTGCTACCTGGGTGGCCAGGGACTGATTCGAAAAAATGTAGCAATAAAACGAAAGTGGATTGACCTTCGTACCGGTGTAGGATTGTTGTGAGTATTGGTGTAAGAAGGTGTGGCAGAGTGTAGTAGCCTGGTATTAAATGTAGGAAGGTGTGGCAGAGTGTAGTAGCCTGGTATTAAATGTAGGAAGGTGTGGCAGAGTGTAGTAGCCTGGTATTAAATGTAGGAAGGTGTGGCAGAGTGTAGTAGCCTGGTATTAATTGTAGGAAGGTGTGGCAGAGTGTAGTGGGCTGGTATTGATGAGTAGGAAGGTGTGGCAGAATGTTGTGGGCTGATATTAGTATAGGAAGGTGTGGCAGAGTGTAGTGGGCTGGTATTAGTATAGGAAGGTGTGGCAGAGTGTAGTAGCCTGGTATTAATTGTAGGAAGGTGTGGCAGAGTGTAGTGGGCTGGTATTGATGAGTAGGAAGGTGTGGCAGAATGTAGTGGGCTGATATTAGTATAGGAAGGTGTGGCAGAGTGTAGTGGGCTGGTATTAGTATAGGAAGGTGTGGCAGAGTGTAGTTGGCTGGTATTAGTGAAGGAAGGTGTGGCAGAGTGCAGTGGGCTGGTATTAGTGAAGGAAGGTGTGGGAGAGTGTAGTGGGCTGGTATTAGTATAGGAAGGTGTGGCAGAGTGTAGCGGGCTGGTATTAGTATAGGAAGGTGTGGCAGAGTGTAGTGGGCTGGTATTAGTATAGGAAGGTGTGGCAGAGTGTAGTGGGCTAGTATTAGTATAGGAAGGTGTGGCAGAGTGTAGTGGGCTGGTATTAGTATAGGAAGGTGTGGCAGAGTGTAGTGGGCTGGTATTAGTATAGGAAGGTGTGGCAGAGTGTAGTGGGCTGGTATTAGTATAGGAAGGTGTGGCAGAGTGTAGTGGGCTGGTATTAGTGTAGGAAAGTGTGGCAGAGTGTAGTGGGCTGGTATTAGTATAGGAAGGTGTGGCAGAGTGTAGTGGGCTGGTATTAGTGTAGGAAAGTGTGGCAGAGTGTAGTGGGCTGGTATTAGTGTAGGAAAGTGTGGCAGAGTGTAGTGGGCTGGTATTAGTATAGGAAGGTGTGGCAGAGTGTAGTGGGCTGGTATTAGTGTAGGAAAGTGTGGCAGAGTGTAGTCGTGTAATCTTCGTGTGGTTTATATGGTATTGATCTAGGTTAGGTTTTTATTGGGTGTAGAGAGGATAAGGGTGTGGATGTGGAGGGCGGATAAAGCGTCACCACCATTATTCCCATCACTTTCACCTCGGTCACTACCATTACTTTCTCCACTACCACTACACCCGCTTCCATTAACATCAACACCACCACCACCACATCATTAATCACCTCCACATCCACCACCACCATTACCATCATCGTCACCATCAGTCAGCGTCACTACGTGCGGACAGTTAAGCTCTGGCCACACTGATCCTCCATAATCAAATGTGGAATGATTGAAGGCTCTCCAATACAGCGCTCCACTACCAGAGGTCTGTATGAATTATAAGCCAGAGTCTGCAGTGTTCCCCTCGATCAGTACTCTGCAGTGTTCCCTTCCCCATCGCTTGGTACCTTGCAGTGTTCCCCTCCTCATCGCTCAGTACTCTGGAGTGTTCCCCCTCCCAATCGCTCAATACACTGCAGTGTTCCTCTCCCTATCGCTTAGTACTCTGCAGTGTTCCCCTCCCCATCGCTCAGTGCTCTGCAGTGTTCCCTTTCCCATCGCTTGGTACCCTGCAGTGTTCCCCTCCCCATCGCTTAGTACTCTGCAGTGTTCCCCTCCCCATCGCTCGGTACTCTGCAGTGTTCCCTTCCCCATCGCTTATTACCCTGCAGTGTTCTCCTCCCCATCGCTCAGTACTCTGCAGTGTTCCCCCCCTCCCCATCGCTCAGTACACTGCAGTGTTCCTCTCCCCATCGATCAGTACTCTGCTGTGTTCCCCTCCCCATTGCTCAGTACTCTGCAGTGTTCCCTTCCCCATCGCTTAGTACTCTGCAGTGTTCCCCTCCCCATCACTTAGCACTCTGCAGTGTTCCCCTCCCCATCACTCAGTACTGTGCAGTGTTCCCCTCTCCATCGCTCAGTACTGTGCAGTGTTCCCCTCCCCATCACTCAGTACTCTGCATTGTTCCCTTCCCCATCGCTTGGTACCCTGCAGTGTTCCCCTCCCCATCGCTCAGCACTCTGCAGCGTTCCCCCTCCCCATCGCTTAGTACTCTGCAGTGTTCCCCTCCCCATCGCTCAGTACTCTGCAGTGTTCCCTTCCCCATCGCTTTGTACCCTGCAGTGTTCCCCCTCCCAATTGCTCAGTACACTGCAGTGTTCCTCTCCCCATCGCTCAGTATTCTGCAGTGTTTCCCTCCCCATCGCTCAGTATTCTGCAGTGTTTCCCTCCCCTTTCAAAGCAGGTGAAATCGCAGATCTAGAGAGTGTACAGAGATCCTTTACTGCACGTATAAGTTCTGTCAAGCACCTTAACTACTGGGAACGCTTGGAAGCACTTGACTTGTACTCGTTGGAACGCAGGAGGGAGAGATATATCATAATCTACACTTGGAAAATCTTGGAAGGAATGATCCCAAATCTGCACACAGAAATCACTCCCTACGAAAGTAAAAGACTGGGCAGGCGATGCAAAATGCCCCCAATAAAAAGTAGGGGCGCCATTGGTACACTAAGGGAAAACACCATAAGTGTCCGGGGCCCAAAACTGTTCAACAGCCTCTCATCAAGCATTAGGGAAATTGCCAATAAACCCCTGGCTGCCTTCAAGAGAGAGCTGGACAGATACTTAAAGTCAGTGCCGGATCAGCCGGGCTGTGGCTCGTACGTTGAACTGCGTGCGGCCAGCAGTAACAGCCTAGTTGATCAGGCCCTGATCCATCGGGAGGCCTGGTCATGGACCGGGCCGCGGGGGCGTTGATCCCCGGAATAACCTCCAGGTAACCTCCTCATCGCTCAGTACACTGCAGTGCTCCTCTCCCCATCGCTCAGTATTCTGCAGTGTTCCCCTCCCCATCGCTCAGTACTCTGCAGTGTTCCCTTCCCCATCGCTTAGTACTCTGCAGTGTTCCCCTCCCCATCACTCAGTACTCTGCAGTGTTCCCCTCCCCATCGCTCAGTACTCTGCAGTGTTCCCCTCCGCATCGCTCAGTACACTGCAGTGTTCCCTTCCCCCTCGCTCAGCACTGCAGTGTTCCTTTCCCCATCCATCAGTACACTGCAGTGTTCCGTTCCCCATCGCTCAGTACTTTGCAGCGTTTCCTTCCCCATCGCTTAGTACTCTACAGTGTTCCCTTCCCCATCGCTCAGTACACTGCAGTGTTCCTCTCCCCATCGCTCAGCACACTGCAGTGCTCCTCTCCCCATCGCTCAGTATTCTGCAGTGTTCCTCTCCCCATCGCTCAGTACTCTGCAGTGTTCCCT
Source organism: Cherax quadricarinatus (assembly GCF_038502225.1). Taxonomy (NCBI): domain Eukaryota; kingdom Metazoa; phylum Arthropoda; class Malacostraca; order Decapoda; family Parastacidae; genus Cherax; species Cherax quadricarinatus. The sequence goes on along the minus strand of NC_091312.1, from coordinate 2,042,882 downwards.
TCCCCATCGCTTAGTACTCTGCAGTGTTCCCCTCCCCATCACTCAGTACTCTGCAGTGTTCCCCTCCCCATCGCTCAGTATTCTGCAGTGTTCCCCTCCCCATCGCTCAGTACTCTGCAGTGTTCCCTTCCCCATCGCTTAGTACTCTGCAGTGTTCCCCTCCCCATTACTCAGTACTCTGCAGTGTTCCCCTCCCCATCGCTCAGTACTCTGCAGTGTTCCCCTCCGCATCGCTCAGTACACTGCAGTGTTCCCTTCCCCTCGCTCAGCACTACAGTGTTCCCTTCCCCATCGATCAGTACACTGCAGTGTTCCGTTCCCCATCGCTCAGTACTTTGCAGCGTTTCCTTCCCCATCGCTTAGTACACTGCAGTGTTTCCCTCCCCATCGATCAGTACACTGCAGTGTTCCCCTCCCCATCGCTCAGCACTTTGTAATAATTATGTCATACTATTTCATTTGGAAAATCCAAAATGGCAAATACAGTACAGGCCATGAAACTAACAGAATAATGAGAACTTCAAACCAAAGAGAAACAACATCAGTGATGGTCACTTGTGCTGTCACGATTTGAATATTATTCTGTGCTTACATCGTCTTTCAAGGCAGGGAGGTTAGCAGAGCTGGAAAATGTACTGAGGTCATACATTGCCCTCATGGAGTCAATAAAACATCTCACCTGTTGGGAACACCTCTTAGGAACGAAGACGACTGGCCACTGCTATAACAACTTACTATAGTTGATATGACTAAGACCCTTGTCAGGAAACAATTGTCGTGTTTACTGGTAAACCTTACATAACCTAATCTATTTCAGAAAATAAGAGAACGTGTGAAATAAACTCAGTGAAGAGTAGAAGAGCCATGAGTACACTTATATAACTCAGCGTCAACATCCATGGATCAAGACTTCAACAAAGTATCACCAAATATAAATATTGCTGAAACGTACATAGAAGTTTCAAATAGGCTGGACAGCTTTCTGCTACAAGTGTCGGCTCAGTCGGATTGTAAATGGTAGTACAAACACCTTGGTTGACCAGGCGGTTAAGAGGGAAACTTGGCCTCAGTCCAGAATCAGGTATGTCACAGCTAACTGGTGCACTCTGAAATCTGCACTGTAGGAAGAGTGGAGTGAAAAATCGCCAGTGTGACTTATATTTTACTAAAAGTGAGAGTGAATAGAATTTGATTGGACAAGTCTGTTAAAGGCGAGGATGTAGGAAGTATTTGGGAAGAAAGAGGTAGGTGAGAGGAGAAGTGAACTTGAAAAATCTACGCTAGGGGCATGGGTGAAGAATGATGCATCACCAATAATCTGGCTGATCAAGCCCTTATTCAAGAGGCCTGGTTAGGCTGCAAGGGCGGTGAACCCCGGAAGTACCTCAAGATGTCTCCAGCGAGGATAGATAAGGAAAGAAGAGGCAAGATGAAATCCTGATAAAGGAAGGATGGAAATGGTGAAGGAGATGGCAAGCCGTGATAAAACACGGTGTATTTCGTCCAACATTTTCCCCAGTGATTGGGAGTCGAGACTCTGAGGTGGAGTGTGATGAGTAAGAAAGGAAATTCTGGAATCAAGGGTTGCCTAGCTGGTAGGCAGGCAGACAGGTAGGCTAGCTGACCGGTTAGCTGCCTGGACTGGCAGGCAGGCAGGCAGACAGCCTGATGGGCAAAGGTAGGGTGGTTGAGAAATGCTATTTTGAAGAAGAAACTACAAAAGTTCCCTAAAGTTAGTTCCTGTGGTGCATTCGTAGGACTGCATGCGGCTAGCACCAACAGCCTAGTTGATCAGGTAAGTAACCAGGAACCCTGATCTGGGACCAGGCAGTGGCGCTTTTGACCTCCAGAATCACCAGGTAATCTTCGGGTAATTAAGGAAACGAATTCATGGGTAGCGTTTTCTTTTTAGGCAGAGGAACACACCAGGGAGTAGAGCTACATGACAGTGGAACACACCAGGGAGTACAGAGCTACATGACAGTGGAACACACCAGGGAGTACAGAGCTACATGACAGTGGAACACACCAGGGAGTACAGAGCTACATGACAGTGGAACACACCAGGGAGTACAGAGCTACATGACAGTGGAACACACCAGGGAGTAGAGCTACATGACAGTGGAACACACCAGGGAGTACAGAGCTACATGACAGTGTAACACCAGGGAGTACAGAGCTACATGACAGTGTAACACACCAGGGAGTACAGAACTACATGATAGTGGAACAAACCAGGGAGTACAGAACTACATGACAGTGGAACACACCAGGGAATACAGAGCTACATGACAGTGTAACACACCAGAGAGTACAGAGCTACATGACAGTGTAACACACCAGAGAGTACAGAGCTACATGACAGTGGAACACACCAGAGAGTACAGAGCTACATGACAGTGGAACACATGAGGGAGTACAGAGCTACATGACAGTGGAACACACCAGAGAGTACAGAGCTACATGACAGTGTAACACACCAGAGAGTACAGAGCTACATGACAGTGTAACACACCAGAGAGTACAGAGCTACATGACAGTGGAACACATGAGGGAGTACAGAGCTACATGACAGTGGAACACACCAGGGAGTACACAGCTACATGACAGTGGAACACACCAGGGAGTACAGAGCTACATGATAGTGGAACACACCAGAGAGTACAGAGCTACATGACATTGGAACAAACCAGGGAGTACAGAGCTACATGATAGTGGAACAAACCAGGGAGTACAGAGCTACATGACAGTGGAACACACCAGGGAATACAGAGCTACATGACAGTGGAACACACCAGGGAATACAGAGCTACATGATAGTGGAACACACCAGAGAGTACAGAGCTACATGATAGTGGAACAAACCAGGGAGTACAGAGCTACAAGATAGTGGAACAAACCAGGGAGTACAGAGCTACATGATAGTGGAACAAACCAGGGAGTACAGAGCTACAAGATAGTGGAACAAACCAGGGAGTACAGAGCTACATGACAGTGGAACAAACCAGGGAGTACAGAGCTACATGACAGTGGAACAAACCAGGGAGTACAGAGCTACATGATAGTGGAACAAACCAGGGAGTACAGAGCTACATGATAGTGGAACAAACCAGGGAGTACAGAGCTACAAGATAGTGGAACAAACCAGGGAGTACAGAGCTACAAGATAGTGGAACAAACCAGGGAGTACAGAGCTACATGACAGTGGAACAAACCAGGGAGTACAGAGCTACATGATAGTGGAACAAACCAGGGAGTACAGAGCTACAAGATAGTGGAACAAACCAGGGAGTACAGAGCTACATGACAGTGGAACACACCAGGGAGTACAGAGCTACATGATACTGGAACAAACCAGGGAATACAGAGCTACATGATGGTGGAACACATCAGGGAGTACAGAGCTACAGGACAGTGGAACACATCAGGGAGTACAGAGCTACATGACAGTGGAATACACCAGGGAGTACAGAGCTACATGATAGTGGAACAAACCAGGGAGTACAGAGCTACATGATAGTGGAACAAACCAGGGAGTACAGAGCTACATGATAGTGGAACACACCAGGAAGTACAGAGCTACATGACAGTGGAACACACCAGGGAGTACAGAGCTACATGATACTGGAACAAACCAGGGAATACAGAGCTACATGATAGTGGAACAAACCAGGGAGTACAGAGCTACATGATAGTGGAACAAACCAGGGAGTACAGAGCTACATGATACTGGAACAAACCAGGGAATACAGAGCTACATGATGGTGGAACAAACCAGGGAGTACAGAGCTACATGATAGTGGAACAAACCAGGGAGTACAGAGCTACATGATAGTGGAACAAACCAGGGAATACAGAGCTACATGATACTGGAACAAACCAGGGAATACAGAGCTACATGATGGTGGAACAAACCAGGGAGTACAGAGCTACATGACAGTGGAACACACCAGGGAGTACAGAGCTACATGATACTGGAACAAACCAGGGAATACAGAGCTACATGATGGTGGAACAAACCAGGGAGTACAGAGCTACATGACAGTGGAACACACCAGGGAGTACAGAGCTACATGATACTGGAACAAACCAGGGAATACAGAGCTACATGATACTGGAACAAACCAGGGAATACAGAGCTACATGATGGTGGAACAAACCAGGGAGTACAGAGCTACATGATAGTGGAACAAACCAGGGAGTACAGAGCTACATGATAGTGGAACAAACCAGGGAATACAGAGCTACATGATACTGGAACAAACCAGGGAATACAGAGCTACATGATGGTGGAACAAACCAGGGAATACAGAGCTACATGATAGTGGAACAAACCAGGGAGTACAGAGCTACATGATAGTGGAACAAACCAGGGAGTACAGAGCTACATGATAGTGGAACAAACCAGGGAGTACAGAGCTACATGATACTGGAACAAACCAGGGAATACAGAGCTACATGATGGTGGAACACATCAGGGAGTACAGAGCTACAGGACAGTGGAACACATCAGGGAGTACAGAGCTACATGATACTGGAACACACCAGGGAATACAGAGCTACATGATGGTGGAACACACCAGGGAGTACAGAGCTACATGATACTGGAACAAACCAGGGAATACAGAGCTACATGATAGTGGAACACACCAGAGAGTACAGAGCTACATGACAGTGGAACACACTAGAGAGTACAGAGCTACATGACAGTGGAACACACCAGGGAGTACAGAGCTACATGATAGTGGAGCACACCAGGGAGTACAGAGCTACATGATAGTGGAACACACCAGAGAGTACAGAGCTACATGATAGTGGAACACACCAGAGAGTACAGAGCTACATGGCAATGGAACACACCAGGGAGTACAGAGCTACATGACAGTGGAACACACCAGGGAGTACAGAGCTACATGACAGTGGAACACACCAGGGAGTACAGAGCTACATGACAGTGGAACACACCAGAGAGTACAGAGCTACATGACAGTGGAACACACCAGGGAGTACAGAGCTACATGACAGTGGAACACACCAGGGAGTACAGAGCTACATGCCAGTGGAGCACACCATGGAGTACAAAGATGCATGACAGTGGAACACACCAGGGAGTACAGAGCTACATGACAGTGGAACACACCAGAGAGAACAGAGCTACGTGACAGTGGAACACACCAGGAAGTACAGAGCTGCATGGCAGTGGAAAACACCAGAGAGTACAGAGCTACATGACAGTGGAACACACCAGGGGGTACAGAGCTACATGACAGTGGAACACACCAAGGAGTACAGAGCTACATATCAATGGAACACACCAGGCGGTACAGAGCTACGTGACAGTGGAACACACCAGGGAGCATAGAGCTACATGGCAGTGGAACACACCAGGTTGTACAGGGGCGTGTGGCACTGGAACACACCAGGTTGTACAGGGACACATGACAGTGGAACACACCAGAGTGTACATGGACACATGGCACTGAAACACACTAGTGTGTACAGGGACACATGACAATGGAACACACTAGGGTATACAGGGACACATGACAGTGGAACACACTAGGGTGCACAGGGATACGTGGCCGTGGAGCACACTAGGGTGTACAGGGACACATGACAGTGGAACACACCAGGGTGTACAGGGACACATGACAGTGGAACACAGCAGAATGTACAGGGACACATGGCAGTGGAACACACTAGGGTGTACAGGGACACATGGCAGTAGAACACAGCAGAATGTACAGGGACACATGACAGTGGAACACACTAGGGTGTACAGGGACACATGGCAGTAGCACACACTAGGGTGTACAGGGACACATGACAATGGAACACACTAGAGTGTACAGGGACACATGGCACTGAAACACACTAGTGTGTACAGGGACACATGACAGTGGGACAAACCAGAGTGTACAGGGACACATGGCAGTGGAACACACCAGGTTGTACAGGGGCACATGGCAGTGGAACACACGAAGTTGTACAGGGACACATGACAGTGGAACACATCAGAGTGTACAAGGACACATGACACTGAAGCACAGTAGGGTGTATAGGGACACATGACAGTGGAACACACCAGAGTGTACAGGGACACATGGCACTGAAACACTCTAGGGTGTACAGGGACACATGGCAGTGGAACACACCAGGTTGTACAGGGGTACATGGCAGTGGAACACACCAGGTTGTACAGGGACACATGGCAGTGGAACACACCAGGTTGTACAGGGGCACATGGCAGTGGAACACACCAGGTTGTACAGGGACACATGGCAGTGGAACACACCAGGTTGTACAGGGGCACATGGCAGTGGAACACACCAGGTTGTACAGGGACACATGACAGTGGAACACACCAGAGTGTGCAGGGACACATGGCACTGAAACACTCAAGGGTGTACAGGGACACATGACAGTGGAACACACCAGGTTGTACAGGGACACATGACAGTGGAACACACCAGGTTGTACAAGGACACATGGCAGTGGAACACACCAGGTTGTACAAGGACACATAACTGTGGAACACAATGAATTACGTCTCCCCACACCAAGGTCAAACTTAAACAGTACAGTCAGTACTGGAGGGATCAGGGGCATGTACACCAGTTGCCATATTTGATTTTTGTAATCCTATTTTTTTGCGCTATCGCTCACAGGATGAGCATTAGGTACATAGTAATGTAGCCGCCCAGGTGGCACAACTGAGTGTCATTTATAAAACAACATACTACCAGAGGTACTGATAAAAACCAATAAACCACATATCCCAAATGGTAATTCTCCTTTTTTTTTTCTTTTTTTTTTGCTAACATTCAAGGTTTAAAAGCAAATAAAAATTACAAAGTTAACTATGTAACTAGGCTCGTCACAGAAGTAAATGCAATGTTTCGAGCGTTTACAGATACATATACGACGAATGTTTTCTACTGTGAAATGTGGATTCAGAAGTGCAATGTATGTAGATGTGAAAGAATGGAAAGTCAAATGAATTCTTAGGCTTTTATGTAAGGGACTTATTTTGCTGTTCAGACATGTTTAAGTCATCAAATGATAAGACTAGAAGTACCAGGTATTAAGTGGATAAGAAGGATCTGATAATGTATAAACCATCGTCAACAACGGCAGAGGAATTCACGGAAAACACTAGAAGATAGATGGTTACCTCGAAAGCCTTGAAAATCCCACATCAAATATTCTCCTTGGAGATTGCAACCTTCAAAATGTTAAAGGAAATATGGTGGAGAAGGGAATTACACTAAAAATAGTTCCTTGCAGCACGTTAGTCCGACAGACACATGCCACTGAGCTATTGGAGTTCTGTGTAAAGTTTACTTTGAACCAACAGATAAAAGAACCTTCTGTTCGGAACAAATTACTGATATGATTCGTATTGCAAGTAGTTTAGTTGTTTGTAAACCATGCAACTCAACTCATGTGTGTGTGTGTGTGTGTGTGAGAGGGAGAAAGCTTCGTTCTTATCTTCCTCCTTCCATGGTGCATTGGTAGCATTTTTGAGACTTATTTACATTATTTTGTTAAACGGAGGCAGAGAAAAGGACATAATTTATCTTTCTACATCTTATATTGTATTTGAAGAAGCGCTAATTCCATATGGTTCGTTCAGCGAGAAGTGGTAGATGATCGATCCACTGTCTACTAATCACTGCTTGGTCTCTTGATAGTCGGGCTACTGGTGTTATCTAAACTTCCACACAAACAGGAGCTGTGAGGCCGCTCCACTCTGGAAAAAAAATTATTCTAATCGTGTGGACATGATAAGTGCATGAGGCATAAACTAAGTTGCAATAACGAGATTGGCAGGTAACAGAGTTTAGGGTTGACGAGTTTCCTAATATTGGCACGTGGGCACCCTAGTGGCTGGTTGAAGAGTGAATTTAGCGACGATCGGAAATTCCCTCCTGGCTGGCAATATAAAGGATTTTACAGGGTTATTAAATGAAGTGAGAAGCAGGAATAGGATCAGAGACAGTGACAATTGAATTTGAGTTATTTTAAATTTTAAGTGTAGCTTTGTGCGGGTATATACTACATGTGAGAGTGTGTTTAAGTGTATGTGAGGGAGTGAATGCGTGTTTGTGTATATGTTTGCTGCATGAGAGAAAATGTGTATGTATGTGTCGTCTTTGTGTGTGGAAATGTTGGTTGGTAAGTAAGACACAGGCAACAGTTAGGCATCTTTATTCCGAAACGTTTCGCCTACATAGCAGGCTTCCTCAGTCGAGTACAGAAAGTAGGCAGGAGCAGCAGAGATGTGAAGATGATGTAATCAGTCCATCACCCTTGAAGACGTAGATTTGAGGGGGTGATGGACTGATTACATCGTCTTCACACCTCTGCTGTTCCTGCCAATTTTCTGTACGCGACTGAAGAAGCCTGCTGTGTAGGCGAAACGTTTCGGAACAAAGATACCTAACTGTTGCCTATGTGTCTTACCAACCTGTCAGTATTGTATACCATTTTGATATTCGTATGGAAATGCTGCCTGTCCACGGGTGAAACGTCTCACTAACGTTCCTCTCTGCAATTCTTTTTTCATCTGTTCTCTACGTTTGGTATCCGATACCTTGATTGAAACCCATTGTCTTCCCGTCATGTTCAGACTACTCTTCGACTCTCAACACCATCATAAAATAAAACCTAGTAGTCATGGTTATAACTATGACCATAATTTTTAAAGGGGTGGAACGGTAAGCCAACGGAAGGTCTCGGTCAGATGACCAAAAGCTCCAACTGTGGGCCATCTTATGACTAAGACCCACTTCAGGAAACCCTTGTACGGTTTCCTGGCAAACCTTACTAACCAACAGCATCAGTGTTTCCCTACACTTAGCAGTAAGATAGGTACCTCTGTGTTATCCAACTGCTGTTGGCAGCATCCAGGGAAAAAAATTGGCACTGTAAAATGTGTTAGAAATTCCAGTCCTGGTAATCATATCCTGTGTAAGAGAGCTCCAGTTTTGCTCTAGGCCGGCAAGAATGAAAACGTGGTGGAAAAAAACTTTAAGTCTTGCTCGAAAGACGAATCAGCATAATGCTATGTATGTAATGGTGTTAATAAATAATGCTGGTTTAGCTTTATTCATTACAAAAATCATTAAAGCTACATGCACCTGCCTGGCGGTGGAGCCATGAACTGCCTCTCGCCTGTTCTCTTCAACCCAGTGTTTGTGTTCATTGTAAAAGAGTAATGGGTCACCTCGAGGTGAAAGTAGACCAGGAGTCATGATGACATATACTGGGTTGTCACATAGCCAGGCAACTCATGCAGAAATTATAATTATTAGTAAATTATTAAACTGGTTGAATATGGTGGTCATTATGATAGTGAAACTGGTTGAATATGATGGTCATTATGATGGTGAAACTAGTTGAATATGATGGTCATTATGATGATAACACTTTTATGTGCTGATGAAGTGTTCTTGATATCAAGGAGTTGTAGCCGTCCTCCACATCCTCGGATTAAACCCGATTACTATCGACTCTTCCCATTTCCTAGGCACTGTATGGCCCTTAATGGTTTAGCACTTCCCTTTGAACAAAATAAGGATGTTGATACAAGTGAACCAAGCAAAGTCAGGTTACATAATATGTATTTTATCGTCTGTCTTGGTATGCCGTCTACCACATGCACAGTGTTCTCATACCTGGGGTGAACGAGGCATTGTAGTGTGTTTGTGTTGCCACACTTGTGATGGCTCAAGACTTACCTGAAGAAACCTGGCAAGTGTTGACGGGAGACGCTACTTGAGAAGCCAGCGAGCCTGCCTGTGTGTCTCTCTCTGAAACACATTATTTGTGATGACTTGTTTGTACCTACAGAAGCAGAGTTGTGCTCGTGGTGTCTTTATAGACAGAGACTGTGTGTACTCATCCAGTTGTGTGTGTTTGTGTGTAACCCCAACTATAGCCTTCCTGGCCATTTGGGGTCACCATTTTTTCCTGGTCACTTTTTTTTGGCTGAGCTCCTGGACTATCCACCAATTAGCTGAGCTCCTGGACCACTCACCATTTGGCTGAGCTCCTGGACTATCCACCAATTAGCTGAGCTCCTGGACCACTCACCATTTGGCTGAGCTCCTGGACTATCAACCAATTAGCTGAGCTCCTGGACCACTCACCATTTGGCTGAGCTCCTGGACCATTCGCCAGTTTCCAGTTCGCGCCCCAATTCTCCCTCCACCTGGTTGATTAGTTGGTTCTCCATTTGCCTTATTCCTCAATTATTGCTCCCTCCACTACTTGCCATTTCCACTCGCTAGCTCATCCTGCAGAGATTCCCTTCCCTTCCCTGGTGGGTGCGTGATCGAGATGAGGGGAAGCTGGCATCTGTGCCGAGGTTATTATCCCGGGTGCCATTATGGCTACTGTCCACCTGATGTTGCCATGGTGACCGCCCTCGCCCACCTGGGGGCGCCATATTGACTTGTTTTTTTTTTGTTTGTTTTGTTTAAAATAAAGCAGCGAAATATAGGGTAGGGTAAAACAGAACAGAAGAGAAGTTCGAAATTCATGTTTTGGAGGTTACGAAACGAAGATATTCGAAAGGTTGCAGATGAAGCACTGAGAGAAACGTCACAGGTAGAGGATTCAGGGAGAAAGTTACAAGGAATGAAATTATGGAGAATGTTACGGGTAAGAGAAGATGCCAAGATGTCGAACGGAGGTAGATGAACGTCATGCAGACTTTCCTTTGGGCAGGCTAATTTTGGTACAGCATTACATGTTGTATACCTGCTGGTGGATATAATTAGTAAGTGTATACCTACTAATGGATATAATTAGTACGTGTATACCTGCTGGTGGGTATAGTTAATACGTGTGTCCCTGCTGGTGGATAAAATGCCACGTATATAACCGCTGGTAGATATAATTACATATATATCCTCTACCTAGATACATATATACTGGCCTGAAAATTCTTAGGCAAGTCAGTCTTCCTCAGCCAGCCGAGACACCTTCAACAACCTAGAATCACGCGTAAAGAAGGCATACATGCGCCTTTCTATTACGTACACAGTAATCATACATACCGGTAAGTGTAAATACATTGTTCATTACACTTTAATCCGTATGAGAGAGAGAGAGAGAGAGAGAGAGAGAGAGAGAGAGAGAGAGACAGACAGACAGACAGACAGACAGACAGATGAGACAGAGAGATATATATCACATGCTTATATTTTCCTGGGGGTATGAGTTAGAACGTGGTTATCCAGTTTTTTTACTCCAAGATGATATAAACTAAGTTTTCCAATGGGCAACAGAGAACAATATGATGTTCAATGAAGACAAATTCCAACTTCTCCGTTATAGAAAGCTGGAGGAAATAATAACTAGGACTGAGTATACTACAAACTCTAATCACACAATAGAGCGGAAAAGTAATGTGAAGGACATGGGAGTGGTAATGTCTGAGGATCTTACCTACAAGGACCACAACAGTGCCACGATCACATCTGCGAGGAAACTGATAGGATGGATAATGAGAACATTCAAGACAAGAGATGCCAAGCCAAAGATGATCCTTTTTTAAATCACTTGTTCTCTCTAGGCTAGAATACTGCTGTACATTAACATCTCCATTCAAGGCAGGTGAAACAGCAGTTCTAGATTATGTACAGAGAGTCTTTACTGCACGTATAAGTTCCATCAAACACCTTAACAACTGGGAACGCTTGGAAGCACTTGACTTGTACTCACTGGAGAGCAGACGAGAGAGATACACCTGGAAGATCCTGGAGGGACTGGTCCCTAATCTGCACACAGAAATCACTCCCTACGAAAGCAAAAGACTTGGCAGACGATGCAACATGCTCCCAGTGAACAGTATACTACGAGGAAACACAATGTCTGGGGTCCAAGACTATTCAACAGCCTCCCACCAGTCATAATGGGAATTAACAAAAGACCCCCTGGTTGTCTTCAAGAGGAAGCTGGACAGATACCTAAAGTCAGTGCCAGATCAGCCGGGCTGTGGTTCGTACGTTGAACTGCGTGCGGCCAGCAGTAACAGCCTGGTTGATCAGGCCCTGATCCACCAAGAAGCCTGGTCATGGACCGGGTCGCGGGGACGTCGATTCCCGGAATGCCCTCCGGGTACTCTTTCTGTACCACTTCCCCTCACCCCTCAGCCACACCCTCATCCCTCAGCCACACCCTCACCCCTCAGCCACACCCTCACCCCTCAGCCACACCCTCACCCCTCGGCCACACCCTCACCCCTCAGCCACACCCTCACCCCTCAGCCACACCCTCACCCCTCGGCCACACCCTCACCCCTCGGCCAAACCCTCACCCCTCAGCCACACCCTCACCCCTCAGCCACACCCTCACCCCTCAGCCATACCCTCACCCCTCAGCCACACCCTCACCCCTCAGCCAGGAATTATATCTGCTCGTTGGTTTCTTTTATTAGGTTTATGTTTTATGTGACTCGTATAGATTTTCGACGTTGGTGAAATTTATTGTTGTTTTATGACTGTCTATTTGGCATAATGTCTCCCTCGTGATTCCTCTCTCTCTCTCTCTCTCTCTCTCTCTCTCTCTCTCTCTCTCTCTCTCTCTCTCTCTCTCTCTCTCTCTCTCTCTCTCTCTCTCTCTCTCTCTCCCTCTCTCTCTCTCTCTCTCTCTTTTTTTTTTTTTTTTTTTTTTTTTTTTTTTTTTTTTTTTTTTTTTTTACACAGGGTTTGACAAGGTTAAGGATCCCTAGCTTTATTGACAGCTATTTACAGGTTAAGGATTCCTAACTTTATTGGCAAGCTAAGAGCTGTTACCTACATCAGCTCATTTGAAAGCATTTTTGTTATGAGACATACAAGTAGGGAACAGGATGAAGTTGGAGCCATCTGTGGGCCAGCATTTTCATTTGATCAACTGACGTTATCTCGTTGACATCATTATGCTGTACGAATGTGTTCCATACTCGAGTCATCCTGGGTATGTATGATCTCAGATGGAGTGATGTTCTGGAGAAGGGTACAGCCAGAGTGAAGTTGCTGCTTCTGCCCGTCTTGTGGCATAAAAGCTTGTTTCACGCTGTCTCTCTCTCTCTCTCTCTCTCTCTCTCTCTCTCTCTCTCTCTCTCTCTCTCTCTCTCTCTCTCTCTCTCTCTCTCTCTCTCTCTCTCTCTCTCTCTCTCTCTCTCACTCTCAGCTGTAGGAAAACTCTCGAAGGTAATTCAGAGGTTTACATTAAAGGTATTTCAAAGGTGTTTTCCATCACACAGTATATTTCCCTGTTGTATTCCTTCACACAGTATATTTCCCTGTTATATTCCACCACACAGTATATTTCCCTGTTATATGCCATCACACAGTATATTTCCCTATTATATTCCATCACACAGTATATTTCCCTGTTATATTCCACCACACAGTATATTTCCCTGTTATATTCGATCACACAGTATATTTCCCTGTTATATTCCACCACACAGTATATTTCCCTGTTATATTCCACCACACAGTATATTTCCCTGTTATATTCGATCACACAGTATATTTCCCTGTTATATGCCATCACACAGTATATTTCCCTGTTATATTCCACCACACAGTATATTTCCCTGTTATATTCGATCACACAGTATATTTCCCTGTTATATGCCATCACACAGTATATTTCCCTGTTATATTCCACCACACAGTATATTTCCCTGTTATATTCGATCACACAGTATATTTCCCTGTTATATGCCATCACACAGTATATTTCCCTGTTATATTCCACCACACAGTATGGGTTTGTATAATGTTGAAGTGTGTCAGCCCGAGCTCGGAGACTTCAGTAGGGCAAGTATTTCATTAAGGCTTCAGCAGCTACGGGAGCTCGAAGGCGAGGATAGGAAGGTGAAGGAAGTGGATAGGAAGGTGAAAAACGAGGATAGGAAGGTGAAGGACGTGGATAGGAAGGTGAAGGACGTGGATAGGAAGGTGAAGGACGAGGATAGGAAGGTGAAAGACGAGGATGGGAAGAGGGGAAAAGGGGGGAATGGGATGGGTAGAGTGGAAAACCAACGGTTGGGGTGGGGATAGGGATAGGGAAAGGATGGGGAGTTTGGGGGGGAGGAGATATACGAGAGGAGAGCGTGGCCAGATGACCCAAGTTTGGATGAGGTGGCAGCATCTTGATCTCTGAGAGACTCTCAACGCCTCTTTGTGACTCCCAGGGTGGTGCCACGGAGTCGCATGGTGCCACATGGTGCAGTGGTGCCACACACTGACACGGAGTCTCATGGTACTATAGGCCACATGGTGCAATGGTGATTTATGGTACAATGTTTGCACGCGGTACAATGGTGTCATGCTGACACGGGGTCACTTGGTGCTACGGGGTTATATGGTGTAAGGGTGTCACGGTGCCACAAGATCCATTGGTTCCACGTTCGAGTCCGGGATTACTTCTAGCGTTCCGGGTCACACCAGGCGTTTCTGATCAAATCTGGCGTCGGGGGTCACATCAGATGTCGGGGGGTCACATCAGATGTATGGGGTCACATCAGATGTCAGGGGTCACATGCGTCCGGGGTCGCGTCAGATGTCGGGGGGGTCAGAGGCGTCGGGGGTCACATCAAGTTGTTGTTCAACTCAACATACCTTGTAATGCTCGCCAGGTGCAAGGTCAATATAGTTTCCACTTATAAATATTCATGCAGCCTTTCTTTCTCTCTCTAATGATGGATCCCTGAAAGTTGCTTCCGGGGGTCAACGCCCCCTGACCAGGCCTCCTTTCGGGGGTCACTGCACTCGCGGCCTGGTAGTGTAGCCAGCTGCTAGTGCTGGCTACACTACGTAATTACAAGTTGTCTAATCGGGAAATGACCTTAAGAACTTATCAAGTTTCCTGTTAAAGATAAGGTTCTCTTGGTAATTCCACTTATCCATGAAGAATGTGGAAAAGTTTTGGTCCCATTGCACTTTTTAGGTTATCTCTTGCTGTACTCAGTGCACCCCTATTTTTCATAGGGTATATTTTGCAGTCTTCCCAGTCTCGTAGCAATTGATTTTGGAGTGCAGATTTGGGATCAGTCCCTCCATAATGTTCCAGATGTAAATTTTGATGTGTTTTTCTCGCCTGCTTGCTAGGGAGTTTAGTGCAAGGGACTTCAAATGTTCTCATTAATTTAGGTACTTTACTGAATTTATGCGAGCAGTGAAAGCTCTCTGTGCACTCTGCAGATTTGTAATTTCGCCTGCCTTAAAGTCGGCTGTTAGTGTACAGCAATATGCCAGTCTAGAGAGGACAAGTGATTTAGAGAATATCATCATTTGCTTGGCACCTCTAGTCATCCAGCCTCCATTTTTTCCTTACAGTAGTGATAGTGATACTGTTGTGATCCCTGAATGTGAGATATGACATTATCGCTTATATGTTCCTCACATTATCTTCCGCTCTATTTGATTATTTGAGCTTGTGTTATACTTCATTCCAGTTTTCATTTTGCCGAATTTCTCCATAGCGGAGTAACCGGAATTTGTTGTCATTAAAATTAGTTTTTGTGACTTACTGGAAGAAAAACTTGGTATACATCGGTTTGGCGATTTGCTGTGTCTTCAGTGGATTCTTCTGTCATACAGATCCTAGCATCGTCTGCAAAGGATGAGACAGTGCTATGTTTTATGTCTCTATCGCTGTCGGATATAAGGCTAAGAAAGAGAATTAGGAGACTAGTGAACTGGGAACTCAGCTTTTCACGGTGGCAGTGTCCAGATTTTTATTTTTATTTCTCTTTGTGTTCCATTTGTTAGAAAGTTAAATAACCATCTGTTCAGTTTTCCAATTATTCCCTTTGCATGCATTTTCTGCGTTATTACACCATGGCCTCATTTGTTGAAAGCATTTGCACAATCTTTGTACACTACATCTTTTTCATTGTTTTCCATTGCATCAAAGACGGTGTCGTAATGGTCCAGCAATTGCGAGAGGCAGGAGCGACCTGCACCTTCTCCAAACCCATGTTGCCCTGGGTTGTGCAGTTGTTGTGAATCCGCGTTCAGTAGTCTTGCTTCTTAAAACTCAAAGATTTTTGACAATGTAGGACCCCTATACTATTGGTTTGTAATGTTTTTGTGATTAATTTAATGCCACCTTTGGAGTTGGGCTGTATAAGTGGGATGATTCCTGTGTCCCGATTCCATCTACTTAGAATATTTAAGGCACATGATACTTAAGAAAAAATGAAAGGCGGAAACGTATATTGTCCATGGATGCTCTAATGACAATACTTATATATGTGGCAGAACAGAGATGAAATAGGGTTATCTGATGAGGGTCCTCCATTCAGATGACAACACAATCTCTCTCGATATTTGGCCAAGAGAGCCATGTGAGCAGACACTGGAAGTAATCAAGGTCTCGGCAACGAAACGTTTTCTAAATAAAATGTTCTGGTGTTTGCTCACTTCTCTCTCTTAACCACTTGTCGGTATCCACTACCCAAGTTTTACTATACTGTCTGACTCTTTGAATGATCTTGCAGACTGAACGACAGCCAAAGTTTCTAAGAAAGTGGTATCACTGGCGAGGCTGGTGTAAGTTTTCAGCTTTGAGTCGGTAGAGCTTGTGACGTTCTCTGGCACAGTAGAGTGTAATGGGTTTGTAATGCCGAAGAAATTAGTATACCGAGTCCCTGTTGATGGCGATGGCACTCGGAGCTAGCTGACTTCTTGTGTAGACTGAGGCAACAAATATCAACACAGGAACTGGATGATGTACCGCTTCACATAAACAGTAGCATCAACTACAGAGTCTGCTCTTTCCTAAACTCTGATAGTTTGTTGACTCAAGTCAGACCTGTGAAGCTGGGGGGGAGGGGATACGTAGGTTACCAGAGAGACTTTTTTTTTTTAAATAATGGCTGAAGGCCCTGGAGAAATAATAATGAACTCCTTACTTACAATCAAATATAAAGAAAGGCAAAAAAGCATTAAAAAATAGCGTAGCATAACAGATATTCTGAAGTACTCGGTAGGATAAAGTAGGGAATGTTTTCAGGAGAGACATGGTGGGTGACGTGAGGAATTGTTATTGCTGTTCTTGCTGCTGAACAGCGGTTAGTGCCGATGAAGGTAGGGTAGGTAGCAATGATACTGCCGTGGACTAGTTTGGCTTTAATTGGATAGGAGTGAGTACACAACGGGCAGTGTGAGGGAGTGACCGCAAACCAGTCTGTGGAGGGGGAGCACTTGTGTCTATCAAGTGGGTCGGCCTAGGAGTGAGAGCGAATGGGCTCAGCCTCCCACTGACCTGGGTGAGCCTACAGAGGGCAGCACTTAAATGCCGGGAAATATGAACTAGTCAGAACAGACGGCTAGGCTGTGTGTTCTGACAGTACAGGCTGTCTACAGAATGACCTTAGGCAAAGTCAACAAATAATAGAATATATATATATATATATATATATATATATATATATATATATATATGTGTGTATATATATATATGTGTGTATATATATATATATGTGTATATATATATATATATATATATATATATATATATATATATGTATATATATATATATATATGTGTGTATATATATATGTGTATATATATATATATGTGTATATATATATATATATATATATATATGTCGTGCCGAATAGGCAGAACTTGCGATCTTGGCTTAAATAGCAACGCTCATCTTGCCATATAGGACAAGTAAAAATTTGTGTATGAAATAATTTCGCCAAAATCATTCTGAACCTAACGAAAAAAATATATTTCACTGTGTTTGTTTAGTATTAAATTATTGTAAACAAATCTAAAATATATTTAGTTGGGTTAGGCTAAAATAAATTGTTCTTGTTATAATAAGGTTAGGTAAGCTTTCTAAGTTCCTTTTGGTGCAAAATTATAAATTTTTACATCAACATTAATGAAAAAAATATATCTTTAAACGTATAAGAGAAAATTTTAGAAAAGAGTTAATTTTAAATGAGTTCTTGCTAATTGACCAGTTTTACATATTCAGCACGACATATATATATATATATATATATATATATATATATATATATATATATATATATATATATATATATATATCCTCCATGGGGAAGTGGAACAGAATTCTTCCTCTGTAAGCCATGCATGTCGTAAGAGGCGACTAAAATGCCGGGAGCAAGGGGCTAGTAACCCCTTCTTCTGTATATATTACTAAATTTAAAAGGAGAAACTTTCGTTTTCCCTTTTGGGCCACCCCGCCTCGGTGGGATATGGCTGGTTTGTTGAAAGAAATATATATATATATATATATATATATATATATATATATATATATATATATATATATATATATATATATATATATATATATATATATGACAAAATACATTGGCCAAACATTCACAAAAATACAACAGAAAGTAAAAGAACATAGGTAACTCAGAGCTACATCTCGAATACTTCGTCCAGCACCTCCGGCAGTGGGCCGCGTGCCCAGAATGCTGCAGGCATTTCCTCTCTGGATCGCAACACTGAGTCTCTGAAAGAGGAAGCTGGTCGCCCTGTGGTCCTTAGTTTCTATGATGAGCTTTTCACCCAGCTCTTTGAGGAACTTTAGAGCACACTTGCCCCATGCTCCAAGGGTCTCCGACCCAATTGGAATGAAGTTATAGCAAGGGGGAAGGTCTTCATATTTTCGGATCTTCTGGGTCTCCCTGTGGCTGGCAGCTCCACCCCCTTCCACTATGGAGTATGGCAAGTAGGTGTCTGCCAATGTGGCGGCACAGGTGTAGTCCCAGGCAATCTGCTTTCCATCCTTCCAGGGTAGCATAGTGGCTCCATCAGGATGCTTTTGACTTCCATCAGACCTCTGTACTTGGGGTTCCCGTTGAGCTGGGCAACGGGCTGTGGCTAGGCTTCTCTTTATGATGTCATTGACCTCCTCATGTCTGGCATACTTCCCTTCTGCTGTGTGACACACGAGACCATGAAGTCCGAATTGATCAGCTGTCGCCCTGCCGCAAATACACCTATGTTCGGTGAGGATGGGGGCGGCTAGGCGAAGAGCAACACCAATCCGAATGGCCTGTGGGTCGAGAGAGGTGCCCAGGGAGGAATTGGGAACAGCTAACAGGAAATCTCCTGAGTGTGGTGCCTTCACTGCCAGGAGACGAGCTTTGTCTTTTCCTGAAGCATTGGAGAGCACTGTGTTGGCGATTTTTTCCATGATCGGTTTGTCCCAGTGGGACTGTTTGTGCTCTTTAGGAGGAGCCTGTAAGGGTGTCCCACCAAATCGCTGCTTCAGTAAACCTGGGGTCTTGAGCTCCTACCACGTCTCTCAAGCATTCGGGAACTATCTTCTTGACTAATGCACTGGAAGCCAAACACGAAGACAGAAAAGCAGGTAAAGCAACATGCGTTGCTTTGCGCACCCCTATACCTCCCAGTCACACTGGGAGGGTTGCCTGATCCCATTGCTCATCCTCTAGTGACAGGTTCAGTGCCTTCTTAAAAGTTGATCTCAGGTGTGCGTCATATTCATCAAGTGTTGGGTTGTCAAAAGAGGGTGCACACCTCAGGAAGTGAGTCTTGGCATAGTAAGACACCTTGTGAGGAGATACAGAGCATCATGGGCATCAAGATCGCTTATTCTCTCCTCCATTCTCATCAAGTCATTCAGTTTGTCCCTGAGGACAGTGTCGATGGCCTGGTGACCCAGCAGTGCTCCCAAGAGGGTACTGTTGGACGGAGTGGTAGTTGAGACTTCCGGGAAGATTCTTCGCACAGCATTGATTATTTCCTGGTTTGCTGTGATGATTTCACACTTGGAGGGATTGAGGATGAGTCCCAAGTCTTCTCCCTGTGTTTTCACCAGTTGTAGGTCCCCAACGAGGGACTCTTCAGTACCTGCCAGAGTGCCGTCATCCAGGTACCAGATATTGAGCTCACTGCGTAGGCTGGAAGTTAGTTCTCTTACTGCCAAGCAGAAGAGAAGTAGAGCGAGTGGGTCACCCTGCTGAACACCCTCTGATGATTGAATTTCATGTTCTCCAAACAAAAGAATTGAGGGTTTGCTGTAGCCGGCTGAAATGAAGGAAAAAAGACTGGGGAACCGATCCCGAACAGCTGGCAAAACAGCATCTCTCTTCACCATATTAAAGGCATTTCTAAAATCAAGTTTGACTATGGCCTTGTCTTCTGGTAGGTCCCTGATGTAGGCCCTTGCCGCATGAGCTGCGGCTTCACTGCCTTGAGAGACCCCAAAGCCCAGTTAGTGTGGCTGGAGTAAAGTGACAGCTTCTAGGCGAATGTTTCTCACTGCTGCTTTGGCAACGAGACGGCGAAGAGTGTTTCCAACTGCAATGGGTCTGATTCCCCCATCCCTCTTCTTCAAAGCACATAGTGAGGCTCCAAAAAAGAAAGGTTTAATTTCTTCTGGGATTCTTCCAGCCAGGCAATTGTTGACGAAAGTTGTTAACTCGGTGAGAAGAATTGATGCAGATTCACCGAGCACTGGATTTACCATCTCTTTGAGATGCTGAGGTCGAATTCCAGTGTACTCTCCTGCAGATCCTGCTGGACATGACAGGATTGCTTTATAGACTTCCGATTCTGGCAAAATTAATTGTTCAGTGATGGGGTCTTCCTCAGGGTTGTCGTTGATGGCTATGGTGTCCCTGGTTGGATGCTTGTTTCGTAGTGCTTGGGCTGTTGTCTCATCCTTGGGAGCTACAGTGTCGTCACTTGTAATTGTTCTTATTTCTCCCACTGTGTTACCTTCTTCGATTTTTTTGATAAGCTGTGTGCAAATTTTCTCGTTTTCAGTGGGACTTTTCTTGGGTCTACCTCTTTGATTCCTGTGATGATGGGGCAGAGGGACACAGTTGTCCGTTCTTGGGTAGTTGCGCGCTGCCTTGATAACTGACGTGGTTAGCAGTTTGCCTCATCTTTCAGGAACTGCAAGACAGACATTGCCGAACAAGAGTAGGTTGCGCCATGCTTGGATGGTGCCTCGGGCTTCTAAGTTGGTGGAACCTCCATTCACCCGCTTAAGGTCTGTGAATTTCCCTGCTGCATATGGGCGAGCCGCTTTAGGGATGTGGGATAGTGTACTGCTAGCAGTGGATTTGAATGCCAACAGAAGGTTATCGCAAGTGACAAGGTTGCCATTGGAATTGTCATCTGCCTGTGGAGGCTGTGGGCTGCTCTCTGCTGGGGGCATATGTGATCCCGCACACCCATTGTGTGCACGAATGCCGCCATTTCTGTTGCGTACGTGCTCGAAACTCTTCACACACCTGACATGTGCCTCTTCTTTCATTGTTGGGTGCATTGTTTCCCTGGCTTTGTGGCTGGCTGGCTTCATCATCTGCCATACCTCAAACTGTGTGGTAAGCCCAGGCTGAAGGGAAAATGGCGCATGGCACATACCGCATGTGGTTCATGGTGGTGGTGGGGGGAGCAGAGGGGTCTCCCTTTCTTGTGGTGGGCGGTGGAAGAAAGGGAGGAGTGGAAGATGTGTGATGAGGCGGAGTAGGGCACTCACTACCTCCCAGGACAAGTCACTATACACCACGATGCTCTGTGCACATGTTACTATACACCACTATGCTATGTGCACAGCCCCCCACTATCAACGACACACCGCTATACACTACACATGCTGTGCGCATACCATGCACTTACTATGCACTGTACACTATAGACTATATACGCTATACACACGGTGAACAAACAGTCCATTGTTGTAACACGAGCACACGGTGTATGCGCATACACTAAATACGAACTTTAACTTTGTATACCTTATCATGGAAATGAAAAAAAAACCAGCAGTTTCATATTCTCCACAATGCCTGTAGCTACATGCTCAGTGGAAAGAAAACATAAATGTAGATTACAGAAAAAGTTAGAAAGGAATTTGCATACATTTCTTTTGGATTCTGTTTTGCACTTATTTATTCTTACAAGATAATGTTGGTAAATTAACTAAAAAAAAAAAAGACTTCAGAAGAAGCTGAATATTTTCTTGGTCTGACTGTGTCAGTCAGAGTAATATGCTTAGTGTGAATGTCACATAATTCTTAAAAGGATTACTAGCTCTGTCATCTGTTGAACTTTTTTGTGAAAGTGGATTGAGCGAGAGTGGGAGTTATATAGATTTTTATTACGCTTTGGGCCAAGTTGATATATTCAAAGACTATAGTGGGATGCCGATTCGGTTTCCATTGCTCCTTCACAATATTTCTTGCACAATAACAAGGACGCCAGTAGTCCATTTCCCAGTACTCCTTCCACAATAATAGAAGATGCCAGTTTTATCCCCAGTACTCCTTACATTTTATACAGTTTGTTACCTTCACGATATGATAAAATTCTCATGTCATAAATGAAGACAAGCAAATGGCAATAATCTAAACTATTTTTTATTAGTTCCTCGAACTTTGCGTAGTCACATGCTCTTAGGCTGCCCTCCGCAGGTTGAATGGTAGGTGCCTAATAAAGTAGTCGCTCTGTCGGCAAAAATTCAATTTACACACATATACGACGGAATGAGGCGGCCGCTGCTGCATCATGTGAGTCATACCTGCACGACAAACATTGATTGAAGTGCGATTTTATGATCCTGGATGTTTGACTGTCTTTGGGCTGTGCCTGGAATGTTATTACTAGCTAGTTGTTACGGGGCTCTGAAGGTTTTCACTCATTTTGCTTTCTTTGTGCCTCAACTGGGAATAATGGAGAATATAGGGGTTATGCGTGCTACAGTTTTCTTTTTCTGTGTGTGTGAGGGTATTCACGAGAAGGATGGTAAGTGTGGTACCTAACTCAGTGTAGTTCATGGATGTTTTTTGGTTGCTTTTCCTGTACTCCCACTTTCCCTTCCCTCACCTCACTGTAATTCATGGGTGTTTTTTCCTCCTCTCTCACTCCCCCTCTCACTGTACAGTAGTTTTTATTTTTTTAGTGCCTCCCTCGCTCCAGTTTCTCTCTCCGTCCCTCCTCCACACTGGTGCCGGAACTGCGGGGGCTGTGCTACGAGAAGAGAATTTAGGGGTTCACTCTAGCAACCTTGAAAGATAAGGAATAGGGGAGACATCAGTGCGACGTATGAGGTGATCAGAGGAATGGACAGAGCAGCTAGGAACAGTGTTTTCGTAAAGTGAGGTTTGGAGGAATTGATCACACTGTTTGGAGGACAGCGTGCTGGAAGAATGTCATCATTGGCTTGACATCTCTTGATATATGAGAGACTTCTGCAACATTTGGGTATCTTTATTCTGGAAAAGTTTCGCCAGCCGGTGGCTTCATCAGTCCAATACAGAGAAGAACGGTGGTAGATGAGGAGTTTCAGGTAATCAATACCTCAGCCTAGAGTCGATGTGTTCAGTCCATCAATCTTGATGGATCGAACACTGATGGCTGAGGAACTGCTTACCTCAGACTCTTCCACCGTTGTTCTCTGTATTGGATTGAAGAAGCCACTGGATGGCGAATTTTTTTTTCAGAATAAAGATACCCAAATGTTGTACAAGTCTCTCATTTATCAACTTGTCGGTTCTCTAAAACCACTTACATTTATCTTTTAGTATAAGAGCTTCCATCATCACTACTCTTTAGTCCCTTATGTTCCTCTTCCGTCCCTTACATTTATCTTCTGTCCCACATTCCTCTTCCGTCCCTTGTATTTTATTTCCGTCCCTTATATTCCTCTTCCGCTCAGGTGCGTGATTTGAGTTTGTTTTATAAGAACATAAGAACATAAGAACGAAGGAACACTGCAGAAGGCCTACTGGCCCATGCGAGGCAGGTCCAAGTCTCCTACCGGCTTAAGCCAATGCACCCAACCTAGTCAGGTCAGGTCACATTGACTTAAGGGAGGAACACGGCAACCGACCTGGTAGCACAAGCTATCAGGTCTAACTCACACCCACCCACATCCACTCATGTATTTATCCAACCTATTTTTAAAGCTACACAACGTTCTGGCCTCTATAACGGTACTTGGGAGTTTGTTCCACTCATCCACAACTCTATTACCAAACCAGTACTTTCCTATATCCTTCCTGAATCTGAATTTTTCCAACTTAAAACCATTGCTGCGAGTCCTGTCTAGGCTAGATATTTTCAGCACACTATTTACATCCCCTTTATTTATTCCTGTCTTCCATTTATACACCTCAATCATATCCCCCCTAATTCTACGTCTTTCTAGAGAGTGCAGATTCAGGGCCCTTAGTCTATCCTCATAGGGAAGGTTTCTGATACATGGGATCAACTTTGTCATCCTCCTTTGTACATTTTCCAGAGAATTTATATCCATTCTGTAATAAGGTGACCAAAACTGTGCAGCATAATCTAAATGAGGCCTAACCAAGGATGTATAGAGTTGAAGAACATCCTTTTTTTTTATTTTATATTTCTTAATTTTTTTATAGTGGAGTCACTGAAATTTGTTCTCAGTATAGTTAATATGAGAGTTACAACACTGCTTATATATTCTAGAGATAGTAATGGTGTCCATGTGCAGTATTTTTTCCTTGACAGTTGTGCAAATACTGGGTGAGGCGAGCCAGCCAGTGTTCACTTTCACTTTATTTGTTACTTTGTGCTGCCTGTGGTTTCCATGGAAATGTTATCGTTATACATGTTGTGTGTGATTCTCGTTGAAACTGGTAAGAAGGGCTATTTTTTTTTTACCCTTTTGGAATTTATATGTACACTATGCTGTACTCACCTATTTTTGGCAGTAGGGGTTGAGTCACAGCTCCTCCTTTGTGTATTACCTGGAGAGAGTTCCGGGGGTCAACGCCCCCGCGGCCCGGTCTGTGACCAGGCCTCCTGGTGGATCAGAGCCTGATCAACCAGGCTGTTGCTGCTGGCTGCACGCAAACCAACGTACGAGCCACAGCCCGGCTGATCAGGAACTGACTTTAGGTGCTTGTCCAGTGCCAGCTTGAAGACTGCCAGGGGTCTGTTGGTAATCCCCCTTATGTGTGCTGGGAGGCAGTTGAACAGTCTCGGGCCCCTGACACTTATTGTATGGTCTCTTAACGTGCTAGTGACACCCCTGCTTTTCATTGGGGGGATGGTGCATCGTCTGCCAAGTCTTTTGCTTTCGTAGTGAGTGATTTTCGTGTGCAAGTTCGGTATGTGTGTATATATAATTTTATTAGCAGAGGTCTGGTTATAACTCCTGCCTCCTCCTTTACTACTTACCAAACGTTTTTACTGGTCCTAGCCACCAAACCCTGATCGTATCTACTCTTAAAACTGTAATTACCTCCACCACCTCACCTTGTAGTCATTATAATACGTATCACTCCCCACTCTAGGACTGATAAAGTACTTCCTAACATCCCTATGACTCGTAAGGTATCAGGCTCGTTGCAGTCAGATGAAGTTGTACTTGTGTTTTGAGATTTCCTCTGTACAGAAATAAATATCTCAAAAACCATATATCAGGAGGCGGTTGGTCTGGGATCGGACCCCCGGGGGGAAGGGGTTATTGACCTCCGGCAGCATCTTTCAGGTATTCTTCGAGTATCTTTGTCTATACGAGCTTTAGCAGCACTTAGTATTTTGCAGCAACATAACTGTAATCAAGACACTTCAGCACCTCTCCTTCATACAATAGACTCCTAGTTCTATTCAAGAGGGATCTGTGGTTCCTACATTGGACTGAGTGTGGCTAGCACCTACAGCCTGATCTAGGACCGGGGTGCTGGGGCGATGACCCGTGAAATCGTCCTCAGGTAACGTTCAGGTTTCAAGGGTTCTTCGCCCCTCTCAACCAGACCAAAGTACAACCTTCTCTGCTGACTGCCTGGCCAAGCAAGCTGCTAGTGTTAAAGGCCCATAGGCCTTTAACACCATCACCACTCAGCTGATCAGATATTTGCAGGAGATATTTGTCCGGTTTTCTCTTGAAAACTTTGTAGCATACTTAAATCAACTTGGTAATCACCACTTGATTGCCGGAGCCTCAGCAGTAGCCAGATGATCCACTACAGTCCACGAGGAAGCCAGTCAACGCTCCCATAACATATATTATGATCCAGTGATATTTATCTCCAGCTAGGGTTTGTAGCACTAGCCGAGCTTATGATATTTGGCTGAGGCAAGGTTTCTCCACGAATGGCTTCTTCGGTCACGAATGGCTTCTTCGTTTCGTGCCGTAACGTTTCCTCAATAAAATATCCTAATATTCCGCATGTTGGTATTTTGTAGCACATTCTGCCCAATAGCGGAAGTGGTGCGGTCGCCCGCGGACCGTCCGGATGCTGCTGGCTAGGAGTTTACGCCCTCCTCACGCCGCGGGAACGCACAACTACGCACATATTTCATCCGTGAACCCTGGGGAGGACCACAAAGGCGTAAGCCCATGGCGTTGCAAGATGGGTGGGATGGGACGTTGGCGGGGGGAAAGCGGAGAATTCCTTCATGCCTGAACCTAACAACCTTGGTCCTCCCCCATCACTGATACCTCATTTTGTTGCTCCTATGGGTTTAGCGTTTCCCATCAGTGCAGCAACAACAATAATAATAATGACAAATACACTTGATAAATTTCTCAAATTAGTTCTTGATCAGCCAGGCTGTGATGCTTAGCACCAAGAGTTAGCATCACCAGTAGATCCATCACTCGGACCGTTGTACTGCAGGACCTCCTTTCCCCTACCCGCATTCCAAGGCAGATTAATTGTAATTATTAACCACTCCCTCGTTTAATAATCTCCTCTCCTTTTTCTCTCTCTCCTTTGTCTCCTCATCTTCTTCCTCACCCTTCCCTTCATTCTTCTAAACCTTTCTTCATTTACACCTGTGTAAGGCTTCTCTGTTGATTGCCTAGTCAACCAGGCTGTCGATATTAGCGGCCAGCAAGGCTTTCAATTTTTGTTCTTATATTTGTAAAACATGAGTAAAACATGATCTTTTTTGTTGATTGTACCGTATGTATGACTGTGGCTCCCTCCCCCCCCCTCTCTCTCTCTCTGTGATATTGATCAAACTAGTTTACGAGAAGAAAGAAGCAGAGTCTCGACTCCCACAAACACAGCTCGGTGAGTACACACAAAAAATGCTAGTAAGATAATATATAAAAAAAAGTCTCCGAGAGCGCATCAGAAAGTTCAGGTCTATGGACAAATTCTGCAGAGTATCTCTTATTGAGGAAGAAGTCCCGTGACGCTGATCTCTTTGACGATACATTCCTGTCAGGGAATTATATTGAGTTGCGGATCAGAGGCTCTTGTCCAGGTCTGATTTGTTTACGAAATTGAAAATGGCTGGTTTCTTGTGTTGGTATTGAAGCTTTGTGTGCGTGTGTACTCACCTAGTTGTGGTTGCAAGGGTCAATTCACAGCTGGTCCCGCGGTGGTGGTGGTGGTGGTGGTGGTGGTGGTGGTGGTGGTGGTGGTGGTGGTGGTGTGTGTGTGTGTGTGTGTGTGTGTGTGTGTGTGTGTGTGTGTGTGTGTGTGTGTGTGTGTGTGTGTGTGCTCACCTAATTGTGGTTGCAGGGGTCGATTCACAGCTCCTGGCCCCGTGTGTGCGTGTGTGTATACTCACCTAGTTGTACTAACCTAGTTATGGTTGCAATTGTCGAGTCATAGTTCCTGGCCTCGCCTCTTCACTGGTCGCCACTAGGTCACTCTTCCTTTTCCATGCGTGTGTGCGTGTGTGTGTGTTCACCGAGTTGTACTCACTGAGTTGTTTTTTGTGTGGGAACAGCTAAAGTTCCTTCAACTGTACTCTCTGGAACGTGGGCGAGAAAGATACGTAATAACTTACACCAGGAAAAGTCTGGAGGGAGGGGTTCCAAATCTACACGCAGAATTCACTCCCTGTGAGACCAAAAATTTCGACAGACGGTACAAAATATCTTCAGTGAAAAGCAGAGGTTCGGTGGGTATACTGAGAGAGAACTGGACGACTGTAAAGGAAGCAAGACTTTTTCAACACCTTCCCTTCATGCATAAGGAAAATTACCAACAGACAAATCAGAGAACAGATGGGATTTGACCCCATGGCAAGTGAGTCTTAAAACTCAAAGGCCAATGTCTTATGGGTTCAAACCCCACCCGTCCCCTGATTTCGTGAGTCATACCACCAAATCTCTGACTGTCTTTAAAAGAGAAGTTAGTAATCCCTCCTGTAAGTTTCTTAGCCGGGCTTATGTTGGACTGCGGCTAGCAGCCACAACCTAGTTGATCAGACAGTCAGCCAGGAGACCTGGTCTGGAATCGGGCTGCGGAGGTGATTCCCAAGTATCATCTTTAGGTAACCTTCAGGTAATCACCCAGGCTTCATTGGTAGTTTGATTTACGAGGCTGTTTGGATACGCAGCGGGGCTTGAGTATCCACTGCAGCCAAGTTTATGAGACAAGACTCATAATGCCACTTAATAATGAGGAAAAAATGTCTTAACGTTCGTATAATTTTTTATAATCAGGCCATAATCCCCGGCAGTGGTGGCCTCATTATCATCTTATTGTGGCGGCACTTGAGTACCCAGGTCTGGCTCGTTACGTACTGTTGGCACGCAGCGTATCAAAACAGCTGATATAAATCAGGTCTTTCATTGGGCCTCAGACAACAATATGGTGTTCAGTGAAGGCAAGTATCAGTTGCTCTTCTGTGGAAGAATGGAGGAAATAAAGGGGAATTACCAAAGAGCCTCTGGCTGTCTTCGAGAGTTCCCTCATGCTGGCGAGGGGCTTTTGATCTAAGAAATTAGAGCTGTGTTGCAATTCCTTGAATCTAATCTCGATGTCTTCCAGGCGCTGTATCACCCCTACGTCTTTAGCACTCCCCATAATGTAATAATAATATCTTCAAGAGGGAACTGAACACGTTCCACAAATCAGCTCCTGATCAGCCGGACTGTGTACGGGTAGCAATTAAATCATGCTTCATCAGGAGGCGTGGATTATGACCGGGGCCGCAGGGGCACTGACTCCTGGAAGCGTTGTTCAAATAACTTTCAGGTATCCTTCAGCCTGGTGAATCAAAATAACAAATGAATGTCCATGATATCAGCTGTAGAATAATATAAACGCGATCACGTAGTGAAGAATTTGGAAAAAATATAGAAAGGGTTTGTTTCACAGTGGTAATAATGCCGTACTGAGGTTGACCTCTGTAGTCTTGACTCAGGCTGTCTTCTGCAGTCTTGACTGACGCTGTACTCTGTAGTCTTGACTCAGGCTGTCTTCTGCAGTCTTGACTGACGCTGTACTCTGTAGTCTTGACTCAGGCTGTCTTCTGCAGTCTTGACTGACGCTGTACTCTGTAGTCTTGACTCAGGCTGTCTTCTGCAGTCTTGACTGACGCTGTACTCTGTAGTCTTGACTCAGGCTGTCTTCTGCAGTCTTGACTGACGCTGTACTCTGTAGTCTTGATAGAGACTACACTGTGCAATCTTCATTTCCATAATGATCCACTTGAGGAGTACTTGAGCACCACTTGAGGCTCGCAAATACTTGGTACATAGCTTGATGCTTCAGTACACTGAGTACCTGAGTACCTCCTACATAGCTTGATGTTTAAGTACACTTGAGGCTAACGTTAAGGTACTTAGCTGGGGTTAAGGACAGACACAGGTAGTCGAGATTCTGGTGTGAATTCCAACACACACTTTAATGCTCATAAATACCACCACCACCATCCCCACCGTCATCAGTTGCACCCCCCACCTCCACCACCACCTCCACCACCACCACCATCGCTTGCACCACCACTACCACTTGCACCACCACCACCACTGCTTGCACCACCATCACCACCGCTTGCACCACCGCTTGCACCATCAGCACCATCACCGCTTGCGGCATCACTCACTACCACCACTTGCACCATCACCACCACCACTACCACCGCTTGCACCGTCATTCACCACCACTACCTCCGCTTACACCACCACCGTCACCACTTGCACCACCACCACAAGCGTTTGCACCATCACTCACCACCACCACTATCACCGCTTGCACCATCATTCACCACTACTACCACCTCTTGCACCACCACCAGTGTTTGCACCATCACTCACCACCACCACCACCATCACCACTACCATCACCACCACCATTACCATCACCAGCATCACTACCACAACCACAACCACTACCGCCATCATTCACCACCACAGCTTAGTGAATACTGAGAAGTTTATGAATTAGACATATGTGCAGTATAGAGATTATAATGCGACAGACAGTAGAAAATAAGGAAATCAGTCCCCCCACTTTTGCAAAATTATATACAGAAGACAATGGAAGATTAGATAATTGTACCCCTGTATTTCTTTGGCAGTAGCTTGCAGTCTCCTGTGCAATTAGTTATTTCCATGTGCGGGTGTGGAGCCAGTTCCTCCAGTATGTTCCATGTTTATATTATGATCAGTTTTTCTCGCCTTCGCTCCAGGGAGTATAACTTGAGGGATTTTAGACCTTCCCAGCTATACAGTTTTTCAATTAATTTATACGATTAGTGAAATTTCTCTGTACAGTCTCCAGGATCTGCAGTTTTATTTGTCTCTCCAGGAGCTGTTAGTATATTACAGTCAAGACAGTACACCTGCCGGAAACGCTGTTATTATTGGCTTGGTATCTCTTTATTTTCATAGTTTTGTTATCCAGTCTATCATTTTTCTTTGTGGCTGTGATAGTGATGTTATAATAATAATAATAATAATAATAATAATAATAATAGTAATGAGTAATAACGAACCTATATCAGTAACTGTAATAAACAAATAATAACTATATGTATTGGCTTTGTTCCCTTATTGGTGTTGGGAGACTGGTGTTCCTAGAATGGAGCCGGGTTATGGTTGCGCCTTTTAGATTTCCTGGAATGATCACGGATTCCAGACTTTTTCTTCCAGGAATCTTAAAGAGCCTGCGAGAGCGGCTTTTTGCAGTTCTTTATGAAAATTACATTTCAGAAGTCCGCCGCTAGAAGTGAGTGCGTGGACATAATTTCGACTGCCTTTTCAGCCTTCATTGGGTACGCGACGTCTATTGCGCATACTTTACAAAATTATATTGTGTAATTTTTTTTACGTGAAAGGAAACATAGTGTTATCATTGGTGTGAATGGTACTGGGTCGGTTAGACGTTAACGTTGTTCCTGTGTGCCTCGTTTTGCGTCTGCTGCTGTTACCCCAAAGCTTTTTTTTTTTTTTTTTTTTTTTTTTTTTTTTTTTTTTTTTTTTTTTTTTTTTTTTTTTTTATAAGCGATTACCTTTTGTATTAGTCCTTGTTCAGTTATACCTGAAATGTTTTGCATGATTACGTTTTATTTTATTCTTCATTTCTAGACTGTTAACCCAATACTATTACATTTTTGGTCTATTAGGGAATTATATTATTATTATTATTATTATTATTATTATTATTATTATTATTATTATTATTACTGCGACCTCTTTGGCCTCATCGTACCTACTCTTGAAGCTGTGTATTGAGCTTATCACCACCACCTGATCTGTAAGTGTCTTTATCCACGGCTTGTCAGTATAGCCATACCATTTACATACCCTGTCGTATTCCATCAGTTATATTTTATACAGTGTTGAAAGGTTTCAGCCTGAGCTGGGAAGCTTCAGTAAGGCAGTGAGGATATCGTCAGGTATTCCATTCAGGTTTTAGCAGCTACGGCAGCTTCAAAGGCTTCCTTACAGCCGACCTGAAGTTTCTATTACTTGGGAATTACCATTTCACAGGAGGGCCCGTAAAAAGGAGAAATGAAAAATTTATAAAGAGATCCCCATCACAGATCAGAGCAACAAAAATTGTATATGTATATAGAAGCGAGAGGAAAAAGAGGGGAAGGAAAGAGAATTTTGGGTTACTTTATATATCTAACAATACTCACATACTTAAATATATAAACAGTGTAGATTTATTGTTGCAATAGCCTCTCGACATTTTAAGGTACGAAGTTATGTGCCTAAGAAGACATACACTAGCCTGGTGAGAATCGTGAACAACTTTCACTTCGTATTAAGTAACGCTTACTAAATGTAAGCTGACTCCAGGTAAGTTGTTGGCAAGATGCTGGTGCTTGGGAGCTCCACCTACACATTCCTCCGTCACTAACCAGTTTGACCTGATTGGTGAGCTTTGTTTTATGTTGCTGTGACTCAGCGGGTGAAGTGTGACCCATAGCTGCAGGCTAGGAAGGGAGGAGGGAGTGAAGCTTGCCGCTTGGGGGAAAGAGAACATAAGAACATAAGAACGAAGGAACACTGCAGAAGGCCTACTGGCCCATGCGAGGCAGGTCCAAGTCTCCTACCGGCTTAAGCCAATGCACCCAACCTAGTCAGGTCAGGTCACATTGACTTAAGGGAGGAACACGGCAACCGACCTGTTAGCACAAGCTATCAGGTCTAACTCACACCCACCCACATCTACTCATGTATTTATCCAACCTATTTTTAAAGCTACACAACGTTCTGGCCTCTATAACGGTACTTGGGAGTTTGTTCCACTCATCCACAAC
Source organism: Cherax quadricarinatus (assembly GCF_038502225.1). Lineage (NCBI taxonomy): Eukaryota > Metazoa > Arthropoda > Malacostraca > Decapoda > Parastacidae > Cherax > Cherax quadricarinatus. The sequence continues at coordinate 2,010,398 of NC_091312.1, read as the reverse complement.
TCTATTACCAAACCAGTACTTTCCTATATCCTTCCAGAATCTGAATTTTTCCAACTTAAAACCATTGCTGCGAGTCCTGTCTAGGCTAGATATTTTCAGCACACTATTTACATCCCCTTTATTTATTCCTGTCTTCCATTTATACACCTCAATCATATCCCCCCTAATTCTACGTCTTTCTAGAGAGTGCAGTTTCAGGGCCCTTAGTCTATCCTCATAGGGAAGGTTTCTGATACATGGGATCATCTTTGTCATCCTCCTTTGTACATTTTCCAGAGAATTTATATCCATTCTGTAATACGGTGACCAAAACTGCAGCATAATCTAAATGAGGCCTAACCAAGGATGTATAGAGTTGAAGAACAACCTGAGGACTCCTATTATTTATGCTTCTTGATATGAAGCCAAGGATTCTATTAGCTTTATTGCGAACACTTATGCACTGTTGTCTTGGTTTCAGATTACTGCTAACCAGAACTCCTAAATCTTTTTCGCAATCCGTAATATTAAGATCTACATTATTTAGTTTATATGTGGCATGGTTATTGTCCTGTCCAACATTTAGAACTTTGCATTTGTCTATATTAAACTGCATCTGCCACTTCTCCGACCACTGCATCAGTCTATTCAAATCTTCCTGGAGTGCTCGAATGTCCTCGTCAGAATGAATTCGACGGCCTATTTTGGTGTCATCGCCAAACTTGCCGATGTCGCTCTTTATGCCCTCATCTATGTCGTTTATGTAGATTGTGAACAGCAGGGGGCCCAACACTGACCCCTGTGGAACACCGCTCGTGACGCTTCCCCACTCTGATTTCTCCCCATTTATGCAAACTCTCTGCTGCCTATTTGTCAACCATGCCTCTATCCAGGAAAAAATTTCTCCTCCTATTCCATGTGCTTTAATTTTCCTCAATAGTCTCTGATGTGGGACCCTGTCAAAAGCCTTACTGAAGTCCATGTACACAATATCATATTCATTATCATATTCAAGAGAACACACCATTGGGTATATATAAGATGGGTTTGTCGTTGGGTGAGTTGGAATGTTGGTTGGATAGGGTGGTTTAGCGGGTGTACACAGCGATTGAGTGAGGTTAGACGACCTTTGGCTCCTCAACCCATCAAACTGTTATAATCCCCCTAGTGTGGGGCGCACTGGTGAGAGGGATAGATTCACATTCGCTAAGTCCCGGGTTCAGGAAGAAACATACGGAAAATATAGGGGCGAGTTTCCTTGTGTCTCTGCTGCCAGTCTTGCCAGAATGTCAAATTCTGTGTAAGGAAACATTCCAGTCTTGTGTGTAAGAAACTCCAGTACCTGCTGCAAGTATTCTGATGTTGGGTAAAATATATCTGTTTACCTAATGATGTTAATGTAGTATTTTCTGAATAGAAAATGTAAGTTTCTTTCCTGCTACCAAGAAGATCTCTTGTGGTGGCGATTTGAATTCACAGATTTCCCTGAAGGTTACCTGATGAAGATGAAGATTTTCCATTTTTCCCTACACCGAGTTGAGAAAATCCGGGAAGTCTCTTGATGTAGTCTGCTCTTGTCTGTGTCAAGCTTGCAGGTGCTGTTTGATAAGTGGTTTTGTCCTCATTGCATTAATATACTTCTTTTACTATTGCTCAGGCAGGGCCAAGAGCTAAGTTTCGACCTTTGGTGATATTACCATTTGGTGAGTGGCTACTACATTTTTTTTTGGGGGGGAGGGGGGAATGTTACCTGTATGTTACCTATAGTGGATACCATGGTCATCGCCTCTGTGGACCGTCGTGCCTGGAGTCTACCTGGAGAATGTTCCGAAGACCAATGACCTCGCCCGGTCCTAGGCCAGGCCTGATGCTTGATCAAGTGATCAACAACTCTGCAGTGCATTGTATTTCATGATGCGCTCAGCACGAATGGGTTATTTAGTTCAAGGAGTAGTGAAGGCTTGGTCCTACGTTCCCTAACATCGGGTCAATCTCTGGTTCGTTTATACACACGCGACCAACTTTATTGAGAAAATTTAAGTCCTAGCAAATGAGCGCCTAGTGCAACACGTCGAACTCTGGAAAGAAAAATGACGTCTTAAAAATCTGGACGTTTAATAATTTATTATTATTATTATTATTATTATTATTATTATTATTAGTAGTAGTAGTAGTAGTAGTAGTAGTAGTAGTAGTAGTAGTAGTAGTAGTAGTAGTAGTAGTAACTGCTGCTTCTGCTGCTGCTGCTAATAATAATAATAATAATAATAATAATAATAATAATAATAATAAATTATTAAACGTCCAGATTTTTAAGACGTCATTTTTCTTTCCAGAGTTCATTTGCTAGGACTTAAATTTTCCCAATAAAGTTGGTCGCGTGTGTATAAACGAACCAGAGATTGACCCGATGTTAGGGAACGTAGGACCAAGCCTTCACTACTCCTTGAACTAAATAACCCATTCGTGCTGAGCGCATCATGAAATACAATGCACTGCAGAGTTGTTGATCACTGGATCAAGCATCAGGCCTGGCCTAGGACCGGGCGAGTTCATTGGTCTTCGGAACATTCTCCTGACCATGGTATCCACTATAGGTAACATACAGGTAACATTCCCTCCCCCACAAAAAAAAAAATATAGAAGCCACTCATCAAGTGTTAATCACGGTGGGTCGAAACTTAGCTCTTGGCCCTGCTTTCCAAACTAGTGCAAACATGTTTGTGTGACGCTAAACAAGGTGACAGCCAGACATCAAGGTGCCAGACTACCTTAAGGATGTTTCCGGGGATTAACGCCCCCACGGCCTGGTCCCAGACCAGGTTTTTTGGTGGGTCAAGACCTGGTCAACCAGGCTGTTACTGCTGGCCGTAGGAACTGATTTGAGGAACTTACCAAGTTCCCTCTTGAAGACAGCTAGAGGTTTGTTGATAATTTCCCCTGTGCACGATGAGAGGGCGCTGAAGAGGCGGGGACCTCTGACGCTCATCAAGTACTTTCAGCGTACTCGTCGTTCCTCTGCTTTTTAATGGAGATATTTTGCCAAGTATTTTGTTGCCATAAAGAGTAGTAATTTCAATGTTTAGGTTTGAGATCAGACATTAAAACCTAAGTGGTTTATCTTTCTCAGTTTTCTAACGTAATACAAAGTTTCAAAATAAAGATGTTTAATATTTCGTAATCTTCACCTCTGTGTTTTTCATATCATCGTATTTTTTTAAATCCTGTAACAGCTGCAGGTAACTCTCGCCGCTCTGACTGACGGATGAAAGATCAGACCTTTTGATCTTGGAGAATGTGTTGCCTTTATGGTGACGATCACTGGTATACCTTAATTAGAGACTCTCCGAACGATAGAGATTTTCTGATCGTTACCGGTGGCGTTTACTCTGGTTGTTAGGCCAGCTTGAAAGGGTTTAACGTTGCAGTTCCAGGCAGAACTAATTTTTGGTACGAATCTTGTGTCTGCTGATTATATCCTCTGTACCTTAATTGTATGAAGGTTAGAATTGTTATACTGTCTTTTCCGTTTCTTTCCTATATTTTCTGTCTTGCTTAGGCTTGGTATAAATACGTTTGGTGTGTGTGTGGGAGGGGGAAGGAAGAAGAAGCGCAGGAGGCTTGATTCTCCGACATCCCAGAAGAGGGTGACACTGTCTTGACACTAAACACAAATTATGCAGTCAGTCTCACAGTCACATTCTTGATCCTATGTACTAGTCTCTACACTTACTGGGAAATATGGACACTAGTACATTTACCACTAGGATATGCCAAGATAATTGTTGAAAATACAGTGAGGGGGGGGTATGACCCCCCTACGGGTTTAGCGCTTCTTCATGAATATAATAAAATAAATTGCCAGAAATTTAGAGTAAATGTCCAAAAATTGGTTGTGACAGATAATGAGGTGAGAGTAACTAACTTCTAAATAATGTGTACTCCAGGTCACTCTGGTACTCTGGTTAACGTGAGAGGTAGAGCAAGACGTGTTCGTTGAGAGTATGTGGTAACCTACCACACTTATGCCTACACTCTAAGATGCCATATTCTTCTACCAACTATAACTTATAAATCTAATTTAGTGATGAAGCCTCTAATGATATACCACTTATTATAAGTATTTAAGCTAAGTTAGAGTTATAGAGCAATTTAGTTTGGTATCTACGATTACTTTTAGCCCGGCCTACACAAATTGACAACACACTTGTGGCAGCCACCAGGGCAGGGACCCTACCCACGCTAAGCAGTCGCCGAAAAAAAAATGTGTACGGAGAGTGTAGGCGACCGAACTCTGCCATAACACACCAGTCTATTCTCGTTATATAACAGCTTAGTTAAAGAGGACGTTTAAGACATATCTCGTTAAGACATATCTCGTGATGTTCGTAACTGGGTTTAATCTATAGACCCCACACCTCACGACTGTAAGTGCGTGTTAACAGTACTCTGAATGTGCATTTTTGCTTGTTACTGGCACCGCCGGCTGCCCACATGTGAGGGGTCTTCCACTACCCTTTAGTTCATCAGATATACGACACTACACCGACATACACTGCCCTGTGTGGAATCAGAGGTAAGCAACCCAGTTATCTGGAAATAGGACGGCAGGTTTCGTGGATTGGATTCAACTAATGATTTGATTGAATAATTAACTGGTCATACACTTACACATACACCTATTCTACACATCAGTGGTCCTTACGAATCGGATGTGGTTTAACAGAACCGATAGGTAGCTAGAGCATAACTAGAACCTAGATAGAACTAGTGACTAGAAGTAACATTGCCACTACGGGCAAATGGTCCTTCATTACTAAGTGTTAATGACACACAGAGCAGTTAGAAATGGCTAGCTAGCGACGCACCATCCAGCTGTTTTATATAATTGAAAATGGCGACAATTTGAATTCCGAGGGCCACTAACACTCTCTGGGCAATACCGTCATCAACACAAAAGGTGGCGCCATCTGGCACCGCAGCTAGAACACTACGCCTACGATGCTATATCTTGTAACGTCACCACAAGACTGGACTGCTGCGTACATATACACCCACACACCTCGTTCTTGTCGATTAATCCATCGTTTCTCGCGAGAACACAGTTGGTACACACTGGGTCGGTACATGTGGTAGGTGGGAAAAGTGAAGTTACTGTCAAGTAGACAGCACGTGTCTAGTTGTCAGAACAGACAAGGTGACCAAGCACCCGGATGTTAGCCACACTGATCAACATTTATTAGGCAGTGTTTGACTCATACAGCTGTCAACTACAGTTGTTGTCACTACAATAACGATAATCTTTGCTGACTTATAAAACGCCATGGCTTTGTTAGATAATTACAGGCTGAACCTACCCTGGAAGCAGGCCCTCTTCACGTGAGCGATTAATTCCTGTGAAACATTGATCCAGGGTAATCCAGTTGATTACATAGAGTTAGAGGCCAACTTAAATTTACTGGAGATGAGGCAATGAGCCTACACAGTCGCTTATGAGCAACTTGAGGAATTGCAGATGAGTTCAGAAGACCGAACTGAACTAAATGAAGTTCAGGAACATTATGCTGAAAGGGAGGAATATGTCCTTGCAGCAAGTTGCCGCTTTGAACAAGCCCTTAGGCAGAGGGACAACAGTGGGCAAGTCACCAGTACCCCCCCCCCTCCCATGGGCCATTAACCCATGCCCCTCAAACACAGATTCTATGATTGCCGCAAATAAGCCTGGCCACATGTGACGGGCTGGATTTTGAAGAGTTGTTAGTGACTTTCTGGTCGCAAATTGACAGTCTGGCAGACATTGACGATCTGACTAAGTTCAGTTACTTGAGAACTCAACTGAGAGGAGAGGCTTATGACGTTATCAAAGGGCTTTACATCACAGTGCTAATTACAAGCACGCTTACCCCTCAAGGGGGGGTTCCTTGACGCTGGTGAGGGGCTTTTGATCTAGGGAACTGGATCTGTGCTCCAGTTCCCTGAATTGAGCCTGAATACCATCTATCCCCCCCTACAGAGGCTGTATAATAATCCCTACGGGTTTAGCGCTCACCCATGATTATAATAACAAGCACGCTGTCCAGGTTCTAGAACTTAATTACTGCGATAAGAATGAGATAACAGCCAAACACCTCTACAGGCTGGTTGATATCACACCTCCCTCACACCACTTATCAGAGTTACAGGCATTCAGAATCTCTCTGGATAACTGTCTTAGAACTCTGGCGTCTTACAAAACAACGAAAGGGACTGGGTATTCAGTCCCATCGTACAGATGAAATTGCCAGACAAAATTCTAGAACATCTGAATCTACAATTTGCTAAACGAAGATTCACCTGTGCTGAAATTAATGAAGGCCTACAGCATATTGTGGCCTGTATGCAAACTAACATGAAAACTCACATGTTAAGCGACCACCTTACAAGTCCTCACCCAAGTCGTCACCACCTAAGATTCCATCTGTCAGAAAGTGTCATATTAACGACAGTACAACAGTGGGGTGTACCCCGTCTCTGTGCAGATGGACAAAACGGAAACCAAGACTACAGAGAAGAAGAAATTTCCCAGACCACATGGACCACGAGTTCCAAAATGTTTCCTTTGTAGTCAGAGCCTCAGAGCTTGGTCCTGTACTATGTTCACAACGGTGCACGCACACAAATGACGGGTCCAGGAGCTGAGACTTTGTCCCAAATGTCTGGCAGGTTTGCTGAACTACATCCAACTAATGACTTGATCAACCATACATCTACGCATACACCGTCTGTTCTACACAACATATGGCATCATTTGTTCTTACGCTACCTCCGCTGCGAGATACATATAGGATCATTTACTCTTATGTTACCTCCACTACAAGTTACATATGGCATCATTTGCACTTACGCTACCTCCGCTTCGAGTTACATATGGGATGCACTGCAAATTTGAGACTTTACTGGTAAAAATTTAATTATTGTAGCTTATTTTTCCTGGAGTCCCTTGAACTGTACTTCTTGGAATGTAGGCGAGAAAGATACATCACACTATAATTTACACATAGAAAATTCTGGAGGGACTGGACTCATATCTGCACCTCCAAATAACTCCATGCAAAAAGAAGAGACTTGGTAAACGATGCAAAATAACTCAGGTGAGTGCATGGAGTACACTAAGAGATAATTCAGTAATGTATGGTGATGTCGAAGGCGAGCCTTAAGTTTTATTGAGTATATGGTAGAAGCATTGTGTTGTTGCGAGCCCTGACGCCAGGCCGAGGCCTAGCGAGATAGTTGGTGGGGGAGGGGAAGTCTTGCTGTTGGTAGGTCTGTCGAGGAAGTGAAGATAAAAGAGGGTCTCGTGGATCCAGCTCAATGAGAACAAGATCCACCAGATGGCAGCACCAAACCTGGGCGGCATGGCGCGAAATTCCTACCCAATAGGGGTTACAATAAGTGTAAAGGGACCAAGACTCCAATTCCATTCCTTCATGCATAAGATAAATTACCGGCAGACCCCTAGCTGTCTTCAAGAGGGAACATGATAAGTTTCTGGACTTTGCCTGTAGCTGCTTCCGGAGTTCATCGTCCCCGCGGCGTCGTCCCAAAACAGGTCTCCTGGTTGCTGGTCTGATCGATCAAACTGTTATTGCCCACTGTCTGCAGTCCAACGTATACATCATAGCAACCTGGTTGATCAGGAACTGTTTTGAGCAATCTGTAGAGTTCCCTCTTGAGATCAGTTCCTAATCAGTTGGATTGTGGTACCTACGTTGGATTGGATTCTGTTAGCACAAACAGCTTTGTTGATCTGGTCGTCAACCACAAGATCTGGTCTGGGACCGGGCTGCGGGGGCAGTGACTCTCTGAATTGACTTCAGGTTTCACCATAGAGTTTCTTCCCCCCATCCCTTCCTCTCTTTAAAGCTTTCCTCGCTCTTTCTCTCTGTTTTTCTTTACCTCCCTCTCTCCCTCCCTCACCTCCTCTCCCCCACCATCCTCGGGGTTATAATAACAGGTATAAGTGTTTATTAATATATTTTTGAAAGTGCAAGGGCTTGATAAAGGTGCAAGTGGGACTCTTTTAGCGTTGATCCTCGTGTGCTCGCCTCCAAAACTTATTGGATTTCACTACGTCTATAAGTTTTCTGGCCTCGTGTAATCTGGTGAGGTTGTACCATGTGTATGCTTGGAGAGCTCTTCTTCAGCGCGTCTACCTTGCCTCTCATCTGGGCTAGTGGCAACATTTATCCCTGGTGGCTTGATCCACCAGGCTGTTTTTTTTTTATACCTCGCTCATGCAAACACGGATTTTTTTTCTCTCCCCACTGGGATCATCAGGCGTATTCTGAAGTGACTTAACAATTTTTCGAATAAATGCCCCGGTCAGGTTTTTCTGTCTCCCTCGTAATCTCTCTGGGCATGTTTTCTCTCTCTGCACCTGAGAGCGAGACGATCGGAGGCAGCGATTCCCTTTCTCAATGTCTTTTAATTGATGTCGGTGTGGAGTACCGTGTGCGCTGTGTCAATAGAGGTCACGGGTTCAATTCTGAGGCAGGTGGAGACTTTTGGGTCCTTTCTTCATATGTTCTCGTTTCTTCTGTTCACTTGATAGTAAATAGATGCCTGAGTGTTGTGTGTTAGTTACCATTTTGTTCTAGGTACATGTCGTTTAGACACTAGGCCTGTGTGTGTGTGTGTGTGTGTGTGTGTGTGTGTGTGTGTGTGTGTGTGTGTGTGTGTGTGTGTGTGTGTGTGTGTGTGTGTGTATGTGTGTGTGTGTGTGTGTGTGTGTGTGTGTGTGTGTGTGTGTATGTGTGTATGTGTGTATGTGTGTGTGTGTGTGTGTGTGAAGACACTCGCTGCAGAACAAACTTTTGTAAGACAGCATTATAGTCTGTATAGAACTTTAAGTCATGTTACACTCGTAATTTTTTTTCGAGTAAAAACTTCATAAACCTAGTCCCGAAACCTGTCTTTTCCTCACCATTGCTGGTTAGTGGGGTTTAAAGCCTATCGACTACATAAGGGTCATCAGGATTGCATGTCACCTGTTCACTACCAGCCAAGAATACATTAATCCCTAAAGCTCTCAGCACACTATATATATATATATATATATATATATATATATATATATATATATATATATATATATATATATATATATATATATATATATATATATATATATTTATTTATATAATGCAGAGAATTTGTAGTTTGGAAATTAGGAAGAGGTGCGGGATTACCAAAACTATTATCCAGAGGGTTGTTGAGGGGGTTCTGCCATGTAGAGAGGATGGAACAAAATATAATGACTTCGATAGTGTATAAATCTGTAGTGGAGGGAAGGCGGGGTAGAGGTCGGCGTAAAAAAGGTTGGAGGGAGGGGTGAAGAAGGTTTTGTGTGTGAGGGGCTTGGACTTCCAGCAAGCATGCTTGAGCCTGTTAGCGAATGGAGACAAATGGTTTTTAGGGCTTGACTTGCTGTTGGAGTGTGAGCAGGGTAATATTTATGAAGGGATTCAGGAAACCGGCAGGCCGGACTTGGGTCCTGGAGATGGGAAGTACAGTGTCTGCACTCTGAAGGAGGGGTGTTAATGTTGCAGTTTTATAACTGTGTAAGCACGCCTCTGGCAAGACTGATGGAGCGAATGAGGGTGAAAGTTTTTCTTATTTGGGCCACCCTACTTTGGTGGGAAACGGTCCAGCGGACCAACAAATGTTGCTGAAAATAAGAAAAAGTCTTTGAGTGAGATTAGTAAGTTGAGGAAGCCTAGGGAACAAATGGATTTGACAGTTAAAGGTAGGAGAGGTGAGTTATTAAATGGAGAGTTAGAGGTATCAGGAAGATGGAGGGAATATTTTGAGGAATTGTTAAATGTTGATGAAGATAGGGAAGCTGTGATTTCGTGTATAGGGCAAGGAGGAATAACATCTTGTAGGAGTGAGGAGGAGCGAGTTGTGAGTGTGGGTGAAGTTTGTGAGGCGGTGGGTAGAATGAAAGGGGGTAAGGCAGCTGGGATTGATGGGATAAAGATAGAAATGTTAAAAGCAGGTGGGGATATAGTTCTACAGTGGTTGGTGCTCTTATTTAATAACTGTATGGAAGAGGGTAAGGTACCTAGGGATTAGCAGAGAGCATGCATAGTTCCTTTGTATAAAGGCAAAGGGGATAAAAGAGAGTGCAAAAATTATAGGGGAATAAATCTGTTGAGTATACCTGGTAAAGTGTATGGGAGAGTTGTTATTGAAAGAATTAAGAGTAAGATGGAGGGTAAGATAGCAGATGATCAAGGAAGCTTTAGGAAGGGTAGGGGGTGTGTTGACTAGTGTTTACAGTGAAACATATAAGTGAACAGTATTTAGATAAGGGTAAAGAGGTTTTTGTGGCATTTATGGATTTGGAAAAGGCGCATGACAGGGTGGATAGGGGGGCAATGTGGCAGATGTTGCAAATGTATGGAATAGGAGGTAAGTTATTGAAAACGGTGAATGGTTTTACGAGGATAGTAATTCTCAGATTAGAGTATGTAGGAAATGTCACCATGGTTGTTCAGTATATTTATAGATGGGATTGTAAGAGAAGTGAATGCTCGGGTGTTAGCAAGAGATGTGGGGTTAAAAGATAAAGACTAACACAATGTGGGAGTTGTCACAGTTGCTCTTTGTTGATGACACTGTGCTTTTGGGAGATTCTCAAGAGAAGTTGCAGAGGTTGGTGGATGAGTTTGGTAAGGTGTGTAGAAGAAAAAAAATTAAACGTGAATATAGGAAAGAGTAAGGTGATGAGGATAAAAAGATTGGATATCAGAGAATATGGAGGAGTTGAATATATTCAGATGTTTATTAGTGGACGTGTCAGAAGATGGGTCTCTAAAAGATGAGTTGAATCATAGAATTGACTTGGGGAAAAAGGTGAGTGATGCACTGAGGAGTCTGTGGAGACAAAGAACTTTGTCCATGGAAGCAAAGAGGGGAATGTATAAGAGTATAGTTATACCAACACTCTTATATGGGTGCAAAGCATGGGTGGTGAATGTTGCAACAAGGAGAAGGCCGGAGGCAGTGGAAATGTGTCTGAGGGCAATGTTTGGTGTGAATATAATGCAGAGAATTCGTAGTTTGGAAATTAAGAGGAGGCGCGGGATTACCAAAACTATTATCCAGAGGGCTGAGGAGGGGTTGTTGAGGTGGTTCGGACATGTAGAGAGGAAGGAACAAAATAGAATGACTTCGAGAATGAATAAATATGTAGTGGAGGGAAAGCGGAGTAGGGGTCAGTCTATGAAAGGTTGGAGGGAGAGGGTAAAGGAGGTTTTGTGTGCGAGGGGCTTGGACTTCCAGCACGCATGCTTGAGCATGTTAGGAGTGAATGGAAACAAATGGTTTTTAGGACTTGACGTGCTACTGGAGTGTGAGCAGGGTAATATTTATAAAGGATTTAGGGAAATCGGCAGTCCTGGAGATGGGAAGTACGGTGCCTGCACTGAGAAGGAGGGGTGTTAATGTTGCAGTTTTATAACTGTAGTGTAAGCGCGCCTCAGGCAGGACAGTGGTGGAATGAATGATGGTGAAAGTTTTTCTTTTTTGGGCCACCCTACCTTGGTGGGAAACGGTCGATGTGTTAATAAATAAAATTAAATAATTAGAGACCAAATAACTGACCTACGATTGGCAATATCAACTCCAACTCCATCTTTGGCTCTTCCAATATACTGGTACGACTAACTTTACAATTCAGTCTTCGTATCTACAAGTGTCACTACCTTTACAAATTGTCATTATATAACTGCGGCGGAACCTCCATACTTTTTATAAAATTCTATCGAACTTACTTAAAACGTGTTGACACTGTTCATACTTGTCGGAGGTATAATACTCCTGTAATCTGAAGCATTTTAAGATATAGTGAAGGAGAGTGTTCATCCTCCTCTCCGCACACTTGTCTTGCCTCAGGGAGTTACTACACCAACCTGCTAATGCAACTTTATTGTAATGTTGTGCAGACATTATTCTCTAACTTCTCTCACTGAACTCACTTTCTAGATTTTTAAACACTAGTAGGGTTATCTTATGAGAAAGACGCGTATCAGACGATTTATACCTGATGAATAAACTAATAGTAAACATGCTCAGTATTACCAGTGGAGGACGAGTTAGTGAGGTGTGTGTGTGTGTGTGTGTGTGTGTGTGTGTGTGTGTGTGTGTGTGTGGTGGGCGGGTTCACCCGAACGCTCTTCATATATGGTCGTACTGACTTCTTAGCCGTAGGAGAAACACCACAGAAGGTAAGATGTAAGGGTGGTGCGTGTGAGGGGTGTGGGTGTGAGGCTGGTCAGAGTAAAGGTGAGGAAAAGCAGAGGAGGATAATCAGTATTCTCTTGGTGAAGACCTTACTGAGAGATTAACGATGAAGAGATGTAAAAAAATAAGGTTTAGTAATAAAGGCGGAGGAAAAGGAAGGGAGGTGTGACATAACGTGTAGGGTAGCATGGGGAGGGAGGTATGGTATTAGCGTGTGAGGTGCATGGGAAGGGAGGTGTGGGATAGCATGGGGAGGGAGGTATGGTATTAGCGTGTGAGGTGCATGAGAAGGGAGGTGTGGTATTAAGGTGTAGGTTGGTCTGAGTGAAAGAGAGGTGGGGTACATGACACCTCACCTGCTGAAAGGTTGTTGGAACGTTAATTTGGTAGATGCACCAAACCAGCCACCAGTCATGCAGAACGGTGAGATCCAACTGCAAGCCCTTCTGCGGGGCCAGCTGCAGGCCACTGTACGGAACTTGCTTACTAATATGATATAAATGATTCGGGCTTCCCTAATACAGCTTTGTGATGACATCTTCCCCTAATCCCTAGTCCTAAGCTGTGTGGTGACATCTTCCGAAGTCCTCAGCTGTGTGATGACATCTTCCCCAGCTCTCAGCTGCGTAGTGACATCTTCCTAAGTCCTCAGCTGTGTGATGACATCTTCCCCAGCTCTCGGCTGTGTAGTGACATCTTCCCCAGTCCTTAGCTGGATGCTTAAGTTTGAACTAGCAGCCAGCTGTGAGGTGTGACGCCTGTTTCACTGTAATACTTGTGCTGGGTGTTGTGGTGGGTGTTTCTCCACCATTCATTTAGTGTCTACCTGGTGTACGTTCCTAGGGTCCCGTGGCCCGGTCCCAAACCAGGCCTCTCGATGGTTGACCTGATCAACCAGGTTGATAGTGCTAGTCGCATGAAGTCCACGTAAGCACCATAGCCCGGCTGATCAGGCATTATGTTGTGGTATGGTGTGGGGACGGAAACTGCTGAACGTTTATCGTCTTAAAAACTTAATGGCTGACGTGTCGCATTTTTTCCTTATATATAAAAAATCCGAATAAATGGCCCACTACATATTAATAGAACGTCTAGAGTTCTTATAAATATGTTTCCAGTCTCGATACCCAATTATATACACTTATTAAAATAAAAGAAAACTTATGTACTTATTGGAGGGTAGGAGAGAGAGGTACATAATAATATATACCTGGAAAGTACTTGAAGGCCTTGTCCAAAATCTGTACGCTGCCCTAACAGTGTACGGGAGTGATAGATACTGGAGTGATAGATATGGGAGGAAATGCAAAATAAAATCAGTGACGGGGGGCACAGTAAGAGAACATTGTATCAGCATCTGTGGCCCCAGACTATTCAGCATCTTAACAGAAGATATCAGAAACACTTCTTGGAGAAGTGTAGAATTTTTCAAGAGGAAACTGGGCAAGTATTTTCACCAGGTGCCAGATTAACCAGGCTGTGTGGATATGTGGGCCAACGGACCACTAGCAGCAGCAATCTGGTTAACGACCAAGCAAGCACCAGAAGAGCCTGGCCCAAAGCGAGCTCCGGGAATAAAAGGGTATGTCAAGGGTATGGTTTAGGGTTTAAGCTATGAGAACGGTCTTTTGATAAAGTGCCTTTTTTTTGGGGGGGGGAGGCTAGTGTTCGCAATCTTGGTTCGTCACCCCGGAAAGTCTTCTTAATATTATGTACTATTGTGCTTAGACACATAGGGAAACACTCGTGTATCTTTAGCCACATACCAGGTTTTCACCATAATGTACCTGTCATAAACATTGACCTGAACGGTGTGGGGCTCGAACCCATAGCTATCATAATAAAATTCGTCGAACTAGGGCATTTCTATGCTCACTAGGAAGGTGAGCATGGGGCCCCACTGTGACTACAAATGCAGGTTTTTACACACAAGTCTCACACCAAAATGACTGTGGCAATCTTATCTCAAGTTATTTACAATCGTCTCATTACGATTTCGCGAGTCATATTAGAAACTTCTTTCAACACACCGCATCCCACCGGGGCAGGGTGACCTAAAAAGAAAAACGAATGTTTTTCTTTTTAAATTTAGTAATTTATACAGGAGAAAAGGTTACTAGCCCCTTGCTCCCAGCATTTTAGTTGTCTCTTACGACACGCATGGCTTACGGAGGAAGAATTCTTTTCCATTTCGTCATGGAAAATATTGGAAAAGTATTCAGATATATATAAATACATTTTAATGCGACACTTTATCTGTTCCTTCGTTCTCACGAAATTTAATTTCCGGTCATTAATTTATAAATAATTTGACACTCGTGAGAAATTCACTAATGATTTTTGCTACATAAGCCATTAGAGAGGAAATAAATGGAATTACAAAGGAAAGTGAAATGTCTAGAATGGGAAACGAAGCAAGCGAGAGTAGTGAAAGAGGGGGGGGGGAGTTTGTGCGTGAAGCATAAGCACCTGCAGTAGTAGTAGTAGTAGTAGTAGTAGTAGTAGTGGTAGTAGTAGTAGTAGTAGTAGTAGTATAGTAGTAGTAGTAGTAGTAGTAGTTAGTTTTAAGGTTAATAGAGAAGCTTTTACAGTCCGGGAATTAAATAAATGTAACCTGGTGAAAATTTCCTTGCAACTTAAAGGCTGACTAAAGTGTTGTGGTGGCCATGTAAAATCCATACTACAACACGAGTGCTATCATTGTCTTCAGAGACAAGGGAACATTGGTTTATATAAGTTGAGTGGCATGAACGATATGATAAACTGTTGCCACGTTTCCTCGTGCAGTAAACTAGACGATGTGTCCCGCTAGATATCAGGTGCAACTTATGTAAATAATTTTCCTAGTGGCTGCATTTGCTCATAAGTACAGAATGTTACGTGAATATTTTTTGTAATCGCACATCCTATGCTTATCTGTTAAATTACCCATTAAAATCAATGTTGTACTAAGTCTTAAGGACCTGACGTAAAAACTCCAGGGGTCCAGGAATAAATTCAGGTGAATACAGTGTAGCTGCGTGCCTCTACTGCACGAGCGAGGACCTTGACGGAGCAGTGTTGCAAGGTACAACGGTTGATAGACCACTTCCAACCGCCACTGGTCATTACCCTCGACAGACTAATAAAAATACTTAAGATGAGGTGTATCAGGTATTTTGTATGCTGCAAACTAATTCGTTACATAAAGAGAACAATGAGGTATAGGAAGCTTTTAGAGGATGTTTCGCAGAGCTGTGTGATGTAGCAAGGAAGTTGTTACATTCTGCAAGCGAAAAAAGTCACCTTGACAATGGCCTTCGTCATGTGATGACCTGTTCCGTGATGTTTAGAAGTCATTGACCATATGGTTAGCCATGAGAAAGCGACCGCTGGCTTATCAATTGGCCTCAGGTGGTGTGGGTTATGAGCAAAGAAGTCCCAGCAAATTAACATGCAGTATTTCATGACGTGAATACCTATAATGGTAATAAGTTGGTAGACAGGAACCATCCGGGGAGGTGCTAGTGTTCTGCCACATGAGAGTGAAACGGAAGCCGATTAAATATTAAGCACTCGGAAAGGAGTATACACTAGTCTTTCTGTCTCATAAATATGTGAGATGGCAGGTAAATCTTGTGAACTTTTACCTACATTCAGTATAAATTTATATTTACTTTTGTGTATTTCTTTGTATTTTACATTCTTATATCTCCTTTCCGTTATAGAAGGCCTGATCAGAGGCCAGAAATCGGTAACGATGATTCCTGGAACAATCAACAGATATATGTAAGAGCATTATAACAGTGTTCCTACGCGGCCCAGTCTACCTGGGGGGTGTTCCGGGGATCAACCTTTCCCCTCCCCCATCCCCGCGGCCCAGTCCTTGCCAAGCCTCCCGGTGGATCAGGGCCTGATCAACCAGGCTGTTACTGCTGTTAAAATTGTGGAGAAGCTGGGCAAGGGATCTGAGGCTAATTGTAATAGAGGGAATTGTACTGGGGATCTGTGCCACACACGAAAACAGGGCAGTTAGGGAGCACAGGATAACTGCAGAAAACTCGTGGGAGGCAGTACATTCGTGTATATTAAATTTGGAATTGACCCCCAGCCAGACTTTTGGTGTGGTCTCAATTTTGACTTTAGTTTCAACATAAGTTAATTGATTACTAAAAATTTTCCAGAGAGTTGGTCAGTCTACTGTCGAGAGCCGACGCCAGACTTCAATTGTCACACCTTCGTCTGCACTCCATACGTCCATTACTGTGTCTGATTAAAGAACTTCATACTCTCACTCTTCCCATTGAATGAGCCTCTCACATTCTCATCAATATGCAAATGTATATATTGAATAAATGTCTGCACAGTGATTTGTTTTTTGCAAAATTTTCAATTAATGCCAATTATGTATTTTATTTCCTGCATTTACAAGTGCAATACCTGATGGTGAACTGTTATTAAATATTTGCATGTTCATGCGTGTCCCACGAAGCTTATAAAACCTCCTGTCAAAATCATTGTCCTCGTGCACTATAGCGGATACTGTAGCACCTAACGCGAGTATATAAATAAATAATGCATTAGAGAATAAAATGTCTATAAACCAAAACGTATTTATTATTTTTACTTTAAGTTGTTAATTTACATAGGTCTTCAAATCTGCACATAAATCTCACTCCCTGCGAAAGCAACATACTGGGCAGGCGGTGCAGTATACCCCAGTGAAAAGTAGGGGCGCCATTAGTACACTAAGAGGAAACTCAGTAAATGTCCGGGGCCCAAGACTGTTCAACAGCCTCCCATTAGCCATAAGGGGATTACCAATAGAAGCCTGGTTGCCTTCAGGAGGTACCTAAAGTCAGTACCCTATCAACCGGGCTGTGGTTCGTACGTTGGACTACGTTTGGCCACCAGTAGCAGCCTCGTTGATCAGACCTTGATCCACCGGGAGGCCTGGCCAAGGACTGGGCCGCGGGGGCATTGACCCCCGGAACACCCTCCAGGTAGCTGGACTCAGCCATTGTCTGTTGGTCAGAGGTGGCCAGATTTCAAGGTTTCCAGGCACTTCCACTGCTCAGTGTTGACGGCCCCGTTGAAATATCAAAGCTTGAACAAATACAGAGAACGTTTACGGCCCACATAGAGCCAGTAATTTAAATTACTGGGGACGCCTTGAAGTCTTGAACATGTACTAACTGGAGCCGAGGAGAGATACATGATAATATATGTATATATCTGGAAAGTCGTCGAGGGCCTGATCCCAAATCTGCACACTGCCATAACAACATACTGGAGCGAGAGATATGGGAGGAAGTGCAAAATAAACCTAGTGAGGAGCAGGGGTGCGGTTGGCACAATCAGGGAACACTGTATCAACATTCGTGGCCCCAGATTATTCAACATCTTATCAGAAGATATCAGAAACACTGATGAAACAAATGTAGAGGTCTTCAAGAGAAAACTAAAGAGGTATCTTCATCAGGTGCCAGATCAACCAGGCTGTAATGGATATGTGGAGCAGCGGGGATCCAGCAGCAACAGCCTGGTTGACCAGGCTAGCACAAGACGAGCCTGGCCCATGGCCGGGTTCTGAGAATAGTAAGACTCAAGACTCATCAACGGTATCTCAAACTTAATGTCGGGGGTTCTCAGATTTTATTTTATTTTTGTTTTTTTTGCTGGAGTTTCAGACGAGCTTCGTCATCGTTGCATAGTGGAACGAAGATAACATCTTCGTAATTATACTAAGACAGTGGTAACCACTGTTGGCTGGGACCTGCTGCTCCTTAGCCACAGTCCACTAACATACCCATGGCTCCTTCAGCCATGACTATATTAGTCAGTGGACCGCTAGCAGCAACAGACTTGCTGAACAGGCATTCAGTCATTCAGTAAAAAACTGGCTTTAGGCTGCGTTGCGAGGGATAGATCCCTCGAAACAGACCATAAGTATGTCATGGGCATGTTCGCTTTTACACAAACTACAACTCCTTCGAGGAGCCACTGACCTTGTCATCATGTCAGGGTGCTACTTCCTCACGAAGAAAAAACAACACAGAAATATATTTAGTTTGTGTACACTTAGACAAAATTACTTGTATTACCTTCTTTTAGTATGATACCAGTGATGATAACCCGAGGTACTCACCTCAGTGCATATACAGACAAGTATGTATATATCTGGGTATATAAGCACATTGGCAGTTTACTTTGATTAATATTTTAGAGATGGAAACATTCTTGATATGTTTACAGATGAGTTGCAGCTACATGACCCACAGACTAATATTATTCCCTTCTCTACTTTTGTCCTTCTTGCCCACCTGTCGTCTTTCACATGCGCTTTTTATAGTTCTTCTCCAGCATCAACGCACAACTTTACTCATTACCTTGCCTCTAATGCACCTTTGTCGGACCCCCCTTCCTACCCTCCCCAAACAAAAAATGTCTTATCGCATACGCGGAAAAAATAAAGACAATATTGACAGTGAGTACACAAAAGTTTAAATTGGTGTCGGGGAGTAAGTGTGTGCAGGAAAAGTGAGGACAAACGCTTCGACCAGCTTAGGTGTGGTGGTGTAAGTTGTGTGAAGGTGAGAGATACTGGCAGTGTCTCGGGCTTTATGACCTCTGTAAATATGGATTAAGGCAGCACAAGAGGCTTCTCAGTTTTACACCATGGCTTACTTATCCTGGAAATCACTTGAACGCTCAGAGAAGATGTTGTAAAATCCAGCAACGGGCCGCATTTTACTACAAGGACCGAGGTCTCTTCCTCTGCTGAGGCCACACTAACATCCCGAATTACTCTGGTGAAATGTAAATGCTTGTTATTTTCACCCTTGGTGTAGCATCTTCAGGATTGTCTGGGTGGGATGTGAGGCATTCATGTTCGCTCTAAGGCAGGGAAGTGTTGGTCCAATTCTCTGGATCAAGAGCCTTTCACCGGCATCAAGGAACTTCCCTTGATGAGTAGATTACCTGTAGATAATTCACGGTGGGGGGAGGGGTCACTGCCTATGCTTTCCGGTTCCAGACCAGGCCTCCAGGTTGCTGGTCTGATTGACCAAGTTGTTGGTGCTAGCCGCCCGCAGTCCAGTGTTTGCATCATAGCCCGTCTGATATTGTTTATAGTGGGATGTTTGCTCACCTCACAGGCTGAGTGGCTCTGAACAACAAATCAAATTTTTCGCTTTAGTTTTAGGTATTTCAGACATCTCCCGAATTATAAGAATGTATTCTGGCCGGCAGCACTATATTAGCATTGTAGAGATGAAACGACTTGTTGGAAGCAGAGAGGACGGTGACTAGGTAGATGTAGAATGTAAATAATGTCTCAAGGTCATCTAGGATGATGAAGTTCTGGTATTAGTTCTAGACGGGAAAGTTACTTGAGAAGATCAGCTGGGGCTGGTGGGAAGGGAGGGTGTGAACAGTAGTTGATCAGGCCCTGATCCATCGGGAGGCCTGGTCATGGACCGGGCCGCGGGGGCGTTGATCCCCGGAATAACCTCCAGGTAAGTAGTTATAGGTAGATGCTGAGCACAGTAGAAACTGGAATATGTATTGACGGGCTATGAAACACTTAGCATGATACCTTTGAGGCCCGGTTTGAGTCCTGGATTTACCTGGAGAGGATTTCGAGGGTCAACGCCCCCGCGGCGAAGTCCATGATTACGGTGAGGTGCTGCCCTCTGATTACCTAGCAATAAATAGGTACATAAGAGTCAGTCGAATGTTATGGGGTCACATCCTGGGGCGAGTAAGGGAGATTTATACCATAACCTAAAGCTATTACTAGAGCCAGTCTTTTGAAATAAACTGTGATAGGAAGACAAGGAACTTCAAACAAACACAGGATTCAAAGCTCAGCCAGATTTTTTAACTGGACGTTCAGAGAAGATAGATGACATTGGAATAACTACGCCAGCCGATATGTGGTTTACAGAACACAGTAAAGCAAATGTTGCATAGGCAAGAAAAATGACAGGTTTATGAAAACTTGGATAAGACTCAGACTCTCAGAGCATTTATGCTCTTACGTCTACATACTAGAATATGTTGTGGGGGTTCGTCATGAGATATTGGAGTAAGAAATACACACGTGACTTGAAACGTCGTCGTAAGCTCCTCTCTTCTGTGTGCATTTTTTTTTTTTTGTGTGTGATAATATACTTCGTAGAAAATACTTGAAGGTCGTGCCTCTAATCTAAACACTAATATAATAGCTTACCTGACTGCGATATATGATGAAAGGTGTAGAATAAACTCAGAGAAAGCCAGAAATGCCATAAGCACGGTTAAGAAAACAATTGACATTATGCCGGCAGGCCGACGACTTCTCAACTGTCTACCAGCACTTAATGTAAAATATTGCCGGAAGAACGGCAGAAGTCTTTAAGAGGAAACTGAACAATTTCCTGTAGGATGTGCTGGATCAACCAGCAATAGCTTTTTTTCAGGCAAAGTATCCTCATATAAGCCTCGCTTCGGGCCTAACTACGAGCGTGGATCCTTTCAAACTAGACATAGGTATGTCGCACAGGTATACGGGAATGCTACATAAAAAAAAGAATGTGACGCTGAGATGTGATTAATAATACTATGTGAGGGTTATGAGAATAATGTAGGGAGGTTTGTCAGGTGATCCCAGATCTGATACCATGTGTGGTGTACGAGTTTTTATAATGGGCCAAAGGCACCTGGTGTGTAGGGAGATACCCCATGGTGGGTGGACACGAACCTGGGGCAGCTAGGGAGGTACCTCCGGAGGGGTAGAGATGTACCTGCGGCAGTACAGACATGAGAGAATGAGTGTGAGGGAGATAAAGAGAGCTTACAGCCTGGGACATCCCCTGGCTCGCTGGTGGTTGCGGGCGGCCAGGTTATGGCTGGTTTATTGTGAGTGTGTGATTATCTACTGAGTGATGGCTGGCCGGCATACACGCATGCTCCACCCTACGATATATTGATACCAACACCGGCATAATACATGAGCGTCGTCACGCCGCCAAGCTTTTTGCTCGCCTACTGTGTGCTCTCGGCCGAATTTATGGAAAGGTAAATATGAGGAGGAATATATTCACCAGCCCAAAATGTGTTGTACTCGAGTAAACACTAAAAATGGTTTACAGAGCTGTGTGTTCTCACCTACTTGAATTGTTTCATTTTTTTTTTTTTACTTGTTGATTGTTGTTAAGTTTCCTGCGAATCATCGCCCCTGCGACCCGGTTTTCAAACAAGGGTGATGGCTTGGTTTGACGAATTTCAACCTGAGGGTTATTCCAAAATGATTTCGGGGTCACCATCTCCGCGGCCTGGTCTCAGATCCGGCCTCCTGGTTGATGGCCTGATCAACCAGGCTGTTGGTGCTAGCCACATGCAGTCCAATGTAGGCGCCGCAACTTGACAGATCAGGAACTGGCTTGACGAGCATATCAAGTTTGCTTATGAAGACAGCCGGGGGTTTGTTGTTAATTCTCTTTACGTATTAAGAAAGGGTTTTGAGGAGTTCTGTTCCCTCTACCTCTCACTATATGTATATTGTTCTCCCGCTTCTAAGATATTTTGCACCGTCTGCCGAGTCTTGCTTTTGCTGAAAGTAATTTATGTGAACAAATTTGGGAACAGTTCATCAAGAATTTCCAAGTGTACTCTTGGCTGTTGTTTGTTTAACCTTGTTACCTGGAGTTTACCTGGAGAGAGTTCCGGGGGTCAACGCCCCCGCGGCCCGGTCTGTGACCAGGCCTCATGGTGGAACAGGGCCTGATCAACCAGGCTGTTACTGTTATGTAAAAGACTGGCTTGTTTTACTCACTGCCGTGCATATCTACATCCTACCGCTCTTACTTATTTGCTCTTATTTTTATTGCTCATTTCTGTCTAAAAAAATAAGCTGTTCGTCTGCCTTGTCCTTATTTCCATGGTACCTTTTTTTTCTATCGTCACGTTCCATTCATGTGGTAATCTGGGCAGGTAATCATAGACCAAGTTACTTGGTTGCTGACCTGATTGATCAGTCCAGCAACGTAGTCTAGCGTATGCATCACAGCCTGTCTTATCAGGAATTGATTTGAGGAACTTATTGAGTTCCCTCTTGAAGACAACCAAGGGTATGATGGTCAGCGCTCCGTTATGTAATGAGGATTTGCATATCTCAGGTGGAAGTGCCCGCATTTATTTTTACAAAGCGACCTTTTTTCCCCTTACCATAGTAGAACAGTTTCTGGTATGTTGATACCAGCATACTCTTCCATATATGCTGATCTCCTTAGCATAATACCTATACATGTGTGTGCCCCCACCGGACATTATCTAAACAAGATAACACAAGTGATTTGAATGATGTCAACATTGGCAATATTTCTCTTGTATGGAAAATTCTCACTGTCATCGCTGTCATTTTTCTGGCCATCTTGGCATTTTCCAATATAACTGATGACTAGTTAGAAATTGTTATTGATGCTTACTCTGCGTAGTTGTGCTTGTGAAAACTCTATATTGCTGTGCATTCGGGAATTTCTCTCTCTCTATCTCTATCTCTATCGTATGTGGGTGTGATACGGAAGAGAGAGAGAGAGAGAGAGAGAGAGAGAGAGAGAGAGAGAGAGAGAGAGAGAGAGAGAGAGAGAGAGAGAGAGAGAGAGATAAGGTAGTTAACAACTCTTAGCTTATAAATAAAGGTAGGAACCCTTTAACTATGTTTAAACGCTTAAGTGTGTGTGTGTAGAGAGAGAGAGAGAGAGAGAGAGAGAGAGAGAGAGAGACAGGGTGCAACAAGCAAACGAAGGAGGACATAGCAGAAGAGGAGAAATGATGAGGTCATCGAGAAGGATTGTGAGAGTTAGGTTATGCATGTTACTGAGTCTGGCCAGCCTGAGCCGCGGCCTCTTGTGTTGATGACATTGCAGTCATGGTAACATTAATCATGGTAACATTACAGTCATGGTAACATTGCATTTGTACTAACATTATAGTCATGGTAACATTATAGGCATGGTAACAATATAGTCATGGTAACAATATAGTCATGATAACAATATAGTCATGGTAACAATATAGTCATGGTAACAATATAGTCATGGTAACAATATAGTCATGGTAACAATATAGTCATGATAACAATATAGTCATGGTAACATTGCAGTCATAGTAACATTACACTCAAACTTAAATGCTTCCAAGAGTTCATTTTTCGTGCCCCTGTTGGAGGGCGGGTCAAGTGAGAAGCTGTGGGGGTGGGATGAGGTATCTAGCTTTGTGTGGGGGGAAATGGAGTACAGTGTGGGGGAGAGTTTGGAGGTAGGGGTGAAAAGCAGTTTGGGAGGTGTTTTGCAGGTGGAGTGTTGGTGATACAGTGAAAGAGGATTGTGGCGGCTGTGGAGGAAGGATTGTGGCGGCGTGAGGGAGGGGGAAGTATACCGGTAGTTGTTGGGTGAGGGAGAAGGCTAGTGGTGGTGATGGTAGCCAGTTGATGATATTAGGTGTGATGGAGTGAAGGAGTAAGTAGTGTGGCGGTGGTGGTGGGGTGATGGAGGGTCGTGCTAGTGACGGAGGTGAGGTTGTGATGGACAAGGGAGGGAGGTAAAGTGGTGGTGGTGAGGTGTGGCTGTGGAGGATAAGGGAAGTAATGTGAGGTGAGATTGTGAATTAGATTTTTTGTTTAATAATATCTTTATTATGCACCCCATCCCCATGTTGTAGGTGGTAGTCAGAGGATTACAGAGGTACATAATGGGTCCAGGGACTGGACTCCAAAGTTTTGATAGATGAACAAGGTACAAAGGTAATGAACTCCAGTTAGATCTGGTCACAATTATGAACAAGTTACCAAAGTAATGAATCATCTACACGTCTATACGTGGTTACAGTCCTGAACAAATTATAAAGTAATGAGCAGTTCACACGTCCACACCCGGTCACAGTTGTAATGAGTTATTAGTGCAAATATTAATTGGTGTATCACACACACACACACACACACACACACACACACACACACACACACACACACACACACACACACACACACATACAAACACGTTCAGGACCCTGTACACTGTGTACGTTAGGCCCATATTGGAGTATGCGGCACCAGTTTGGAACCCTCACCTAGCCAAGCACATAAAGAAACTAGAGAAAGTGCAAAGGTTTGCAACAAGACTAGTCCCAGAGCTAAGGGGTATGTCCTACGAGGAGAGGTTAATGGAAATCGACCTGACGACATTGGAGGACAGGAGAGATAGGAGGGACATGATAACGACATATAAAATACTGAGAGGAATTGACAAAGACAGGATGTTCCAGAGATGGGACACTGCAATAAGGGGACACAGTTGGAAGCTGAAGACACAGATGAATCACAGGGATGTTAGGAAGTATTTCTTCAGTCACAGAGTAGTCAGGAAGTGGAATAGTTTGGGAAGCGATGTAGTGGAGGCAGGATCCATACATAGCTTTAAGCAGAGGTATGATAAAGCTCACGGTTCAGGGAGAGTGACCTAGTAGCGACCAGTGAACAGGCGGGGCCAGGAGCTATGAATCGACCCCTGCAACCACAACTAGGTGAGTACACACACACACACACACACACACACACACCTGAGCGCACTCACACACACCTGAGCGCACTCACATATAGGCACACACAAGTACACACAAACACTCACACACGAGCGCACACATAAACGAGCATAGATTAGCTGAGCATCATAGTACCATCCATGTGTTTATATAGAAGATCCCTATTAGGCCGAGTGACTGTATGACGTCACGGGATGCAGCATGAGTGAGTGGGTCGCTCTGCCTCGTCCTCACTCCACGCTTAGACATACAAGCAGGCAGGCTGGGCTCCCCTTCCTTACCACAATCTGACAGTACGTATCGTTACCATCCAACAAGTGTGTTTACCTTCAACCATCATATCTCCTTCCGAACCCCCGCGAACCAGCGAGACTGGACCTAGTATTCAACTTGAGTAGCGCAGATATTGAGGACATCACATATGAAGGAATACTTGGAGCCAGTGATCATGTGGTTCTGAGCTTCGAATACATAGTAGAGTTACAAGTGGAGAGGAAAGCAGGAAGGGCAGGATGAGTGAAGCCAAACTACAAGAAAGGGGACTATCCAGGCATGAAGAACTTCCTAAACGGGGTTCAGTGGGACAGAGGACTGGCAGGGAAGTCAGTAAACGAGATGATGGAATATGTGACAAACAATATGCAAGGAATCAGCTCGTGGTTCACCCAAAGGTGCAGGGAGGCCAGAACCAAGTGTGCTAGGGAATGGAAGAAGTATAGAAGGCAAAAGACCCAGGAGAATAAGGAGTACAGTCATAGAGCCAGAAATAAATATGTACAGGTAAGAAGGGAGGCCCAAAGACAATACGAGAATGACATAGCAGCGAAAGCCAAATCTGACCCAAAGGCGTTGTACAGCCACATCAGAAGGAAAACAGCCAAGGAAGGAAGGAGGGGAGGAAAACAACAGTCAAGGAAGGAAGGATGGAAGGTCACAAAAAATGACCGCAAAGTATGTGAGGAGCTGAGCATGAGATTCAAAGAAGTATTCACAGTGAAGACGGAAGGGCCTCCAGAAAGGCAGAGAGGTGAGGTACACCACCAAGTGTTGGACACAATACATACAACCGAGGAAGAAGTGAAGAGGCTGCTAAGCGAATTAGATGCCTCAAAGGCGATGGGGCCGGATAACATCTCTCCATGGGTCCTGAGAGAGAGGGGGCAGAGGAGCTTTGTGTACTACTAACAGCTATCTTAACACATTTATCGACACAGGGCGACTACCGGAAGTGTGGAAGACAACAAATGTAGTAACAATTTTTTAAAGAGGAGACAGACATGAAGCATTAAACTACAGACCAGTGTCACTGACGTGTATAGTATGCAAGGTCATGGAGAAAAATATCAGGAGAGTGGTGGAACTCCTAGAAAGGAATGAACTTATCAGTGACAGCCATCATGCTTTCAGGGACGGGAAATCCTGCATCACAACATACTGGAGTTCTATGACAGGGTGACGGCAGTACGACAAGAGAGATAGGGAAGGTTAGATTGTATTTTCTTGGGCTGCAAGAAGGCGTTTGACACAGTTCCACACAAGAGATAAGTGCAAAATCTGGAGGACCAAGCAGGGATAACAGGGAAAGCACTACAATCGATCAGGGAATACCTGTCAGGAAGACAACAGCAAGTCATGTTACGTGGCGAGATGTCAGAGTGGGCGCCGGTATCGAGCGGGGTGCCACAGGGATCAGTCCTAGGACCGGTGCTGTTTCTGGTATTTGTGAACGACATGGCAGAAGGAATAGACTCTAAAGTGCCCCTCTTTGCAGATGATGTAAAGCTGATGAGTAGAATTCAATCGGACGAGGACCTGGCTGAACTACAGAGGGATCTGGACAGGCTGCAGGCATGGTCCAGCAGCTGTCTCCTGGAATTCAACCCCACCAAGTGCAAAGTCATGAAGATTGGAGAAGGACAAAGAAGACCACAGACGGAATACAATCCAGGGGGGCCAGAGACTACAAACATCACTCAAGGAAAAAGATCTTGGGGTGAGTATAACACCAGGCACATCTCCTGAGGCGAACGTCAACCAAATAACTGCTGCAGCATACGGGCGCCTAACAAACCTAAGCTGTATAGTCCTTGTGGCTTAGCGCTTCTTTTTTGATTATAATAATAATAACTAACAAACCTAAGAACAGCATTCCGACATCTAAATAAGGAGTCATTCAGGACCCTGTACACTGTATACATTAAGCCCATATTGGAGTGTGCAGCGCCAGTTTGGATCCCTCACCTAGCCAAGCATGTAAGGAAACTTAGAGAAAGTGCAAAGGTTTGCAACAAGACTAGTCCCTGAGCTAAGGGGTATGTCCTACGAGGAGAGGTCAAGGGAAGTCGACTTGACCACACTGGAAGACAGGAGAGATAGGGGGGACATGATAACGACATATAAAATACTGAGAGGAATCGACAAGGTGGACAGAGACAAGATGTTCCAGAGATGGGACACAGCTACAAGGGGTCACAGTTGGAAGCTGAAGACTCAATTGAACCATAGGGATGTTAATAAGTATTTCTTCAGTCACAGAGTTGTCAGGAAGTGGAATAGTCTGGGTAGTGATATAGTAGAGGCAGGATCCATACATAGCTTTAAGACAAGGTATGATAAAGCTCATGGCGCGGGAAGAGTGACCGAGTAGCGGCCAGTGAAGAGGCGGGGCCAGGAGCTGTGAATCGACCCCTGCAACCACAACTAGGTGAGTACACACACACACACACACACACACACACACACACACACACACACACACACACACACACACGTGGTAATGCTTTATTTACAGGGAGCAAAGTCAGGGTATTTTTCCAGAATGGTTTGTAATATACCGCTGTGAATAAAATACTTTGACATATCTTAAACATTTCTGAGTGAGTTGTCTCTGAATTCATCAATTTTATCGCACTCCAGTACATAATGACGCAGGGTGTGACAATAGTCCATCTGGCAAAATATACATTTCGTTTGGTCTACATCTGGTGGTGGTGACTTAACCTGCCAAAGATACTTGTAACCCAGCCGGAGCCGGGCAGTAGTGACATCCAAGAGTCTGCTTAATTTGTTGGATGCACCATAGACATGTGGCTCCTCCTGCATGATAGACTGATGATAGATGGACTGACTGGTGTCAATCTCCCTGAGTCTTAAGTCAATAAAATTCAGTTGAAGTTCTTTTTGTATTATTGTTCTCAGACTGCTAACTGACAACCCAAGATTGTAATCTACTCCCTCTTTGAAAGCATACAACTTAGCCATTTCATCAGTTCTATCATGCATCTGAAGACCAGTGTGAGATGGAATCCACAGCATGTGCACTCTGACTCCACTGTCCACAATCTTACCATACCTGTGTCTGGCTTCTGACACAAGCATGCCACAATTTATACTTAATGAGTTGACAGCATTTATGGATGACAGAGAATCAGTTACAATTAAAGTGTCAGCCTTAGATACATGGACGCATTTGAGTGCAAGGAGTATGGCAAACAGTTCTGTTTGAAGGGTAGAGGCCCAGTTATTGATGCCTGCTCCAATTTCTTTATGACAGCCATCACTCTGACAACAGCAGCACAGATGACACAGCAGACAAAGATGAAAACACCCATCACACTTGTACCATCATTTGCAGATGACACTAAAATAAGCATGAAAGTCACTACGGTAGAGGACACTGAAAAATTACAGGAGGACATAAACAGGGTTTTCCAGTGGGCAGTGGAGAACAACATGACGTTCAGTGGTGATAAGTTCCAGCTGCTTAGGTATGGAAAGAATGAAGAACTCGAAAGGAACACTATACACAAAACTCAAGAGGGCCACCAAATAGAATGAAAGGAACACGTAAAAGACCTGGGAATAATTATGTCAGCTGACCTTTCTGTTAAGGAACATAACAAGACGAAGATCACGACAACCAGGAAGATGACAGGGTGGGTAATGAGAACTTTCAAAACAAGGGAAATAATGCCGATGGTGACACTCTTCAAATAGCTAGTGCTCCCTCATTTAGAATATTGCTCAGTGCTGACGGCCCCGTTCAAAGCAGGAGAAATATCGGAGCTGGAACAAATACAGAGATCGTTTACGGCTCCCATTGAACCAGTAAAGCACCTAAATCCCTGGGAACGCCTTCAAGCCTTGAACATGTACTCATTGGAGCGGAGGAGAGAGATATACATGATAATATATACCTGGAAAGTACTCGAGGGCCTGGTCCCAAATCTGCACACTGCCATAACAACATACTGGAGTAAGAGATGGGAGGAAATGTAAAATAAACCTAGTGAGGAGCAGGGGTGCGGTGGGGACAATAAGGGAACAGTGTATCAACATCCAGGGTCCCAAACTATTGAACATCGTACCATAAGATATCAGAAACACGGCTGGAACAAGTGTAGAAGCCTTCAAAAGGAAACTGGACAAGTATCTTCACCAGGTGTCAGATCAACCAGGCTCTGCTGGATACGTGGGGCACCGGACCTCCAGCAGCAACAGCCTGGTTGATCAGGCAAGCACCGGACGAGCCTGGCCCATGGCCGGGCTCCGAGAGTAGTTAAACTCTCGAAACTCTTCAAAGGTATATCAAAGGTGCTGTGTGACTAAGTTATGAATACAGCTTATGGCATCCTGTTTGGCTTCAAAGCGAAGCTTTGGTTGTGATTTAAGATGTATATTTTGGGAGAAAATAGAGGATGGTAGTTTGGAATGGGGTAATATTCCATGGAGCAGAGAAGTGCCGCTGTTGCCTTACTTGACATAGATCATGTATCTAGTTCATGCGGAGGTCGGTTCCAGTTTTTTTCGATCCATCTGGAGGGGTGTTTACCAGTGCTGAGGAAAGTTTAGAGTGTTTCTGTGCAGGGGTT
Source organism: Cherax quadricarinatus (assembly GCF_038502225.1). Lineage (NCBI taxonomy): Eukaryota > Metazoa > Arthropoda > Malacostraca > Decapoda > Parastacidae > Cherax > Cherax quadricarinatus. Next base: position 1,980,702 of record NC_091312.1, on the reverse strand, counting down.
GAATGGGCTTCCCTGAGCATATTAACGCTAATTAGGATATTTCTTTCAGTAACACGATCTCTAATGCTTGGAATATCAAGTTCTTTCCGCATATTTAAAATTTTGGCAGTACGAGGGCATCCTAGAGTGATCCTTCATTGCCTCGTTCTGCAGTTTTTCCAGCCGTCCAAGCTTCCACAAGAGCAAGTAGTGGCGCAGCATAATCAACAAGTGATCTGATATAAGCAAGATACATCTTTTTCATAATTTTAACATAAGCACCATACCTGGGATGAAAACCTGCCACAGTTCTAGGTGCTCTCAGCCTTTTTTTGTACTGACGACAAAGTCTCGTTACAACAGGTCCAAGTAGTGGGACCTCAAAGCCTAGATGCCTGTATTCGGTTACATATTCTAGAAGAGAGCCATCATGCAACTGGATCTGGCTAACTGTGCCTCTGTGGAGGAGGACGCCTGATGAGTATCTTTGTTGTATCAGTAGAGATTATCAATCCCAGGTCCTGACACGAGGCTAGTACATTATTAAGAATGTTTTAGGTGCTGGAAAATCCGGTGTTGTGAATCATTATCTCATCAGCAAGATTTGGCTGGCTAGGCATAGCATTAAGTAAAGCATTAATTATAATATTGAATATGGTGGGACTAAGCACATCTCCCTGTGGGGTTCTTAATTCAAAGCCTTTAGTTATTCTTCTATACCCCTGGAACAACACACAAGACTTTAAGTTGGACAGGCAGCTTTTAATCCAGCGGAGACGCCATCCTCCAACATCCATTCTGGCAAGTTCACTAACGATTACATGTCGGTTCCCAAAGAAGATTTAAGGTCAAGGAAGGTAGTGTATGAGCTGTCAATGTGCAGGGTGAGAAAGGTGGCTATGCAATGATGCACGCTCCTTCCATGCATGAAATCATGCAGCCGGGGGGACAAAAAATTGTTTGATTCTGTACATGAGACAATTAAGAATCATCCTCTCGAATGTTTTACACAAGCAGCTAGTAAGATATATTGGGCGAAATGCATTTTGTTGATTGGGCTTAGGAAAGGGAATGATGAGGTTGTTGGTCTAAGATTTAGGGAGCTCCACAGTTATATAATTCACATCTTATATAATTCAAATAAAGGATTACTTGGTACTCGACATAGCATCTGAGTATGTTGTAAGTAATATTATCCTCCCCAGGCGACGTGGAATTGCCCTTAGTGCTGCATCAAGTTGGTGAATGAAGTAGATTCCCAGAATATTCCGAAGGTCAGCTTCCCAGCAGCCCGATCCCAAACCAGGCCTCTCGATGGATGGCGTGGTCAACTAGGCTCTTGGTGCTAGCTAGCCTCACGAGGTCCTACGTCAACATCGCTGCTTGGCTGATTAGGCACTGACTTCGGTAACTTGTCCGGTTCCTTCTTGAAGACAACCAGGGGTCTGCTGGCAATGATTCTCTTTATGTATGAAGGGAGGGCATTGAAAAGTCTTGGTTCCGTCACACTTATTAAGTGTGAACCCATTGCACACCTTCATTGGGAGTATTTTGAACCGTAATGGGAAATAAATTTACTGCTTCAAGTTAAACTCTGTTATCCTGCCTCATTTCATTGTAAAGCCTGATTAATTAATACCCAAGGATACGACCCATAACAGCTGACAAATATCCAGATACCTGTGTACTGCTAGGTAGATGGGTACAACAGGTGTAAGGAAAGGTGACCATACGTCTCGCTCTGCTCGGGAATAAAATGTGTTTCTTTACGTTTGAACCGAGCGTTGTAACCACTGATCTTAAATCACCATCATTGGTGGTGTAGGGAGGAAAAGATTCAGCGAGAGAGAAGGAGAAGGGATGTAGAAGGAAAAGAAGTGGTTAGGGTAGGGAAGAAGTGCCTGGCACCCCTACGCAATGGTGCTCAGTAGGGGACAAAAATAATAATTTATGGGTGACTTGTGTACTTGATGACCTCGCACGTTGTGTGTAGGGACTAGTGTTAGATGACGTGCCTCACAGACCCACACGTTGTGTGATGTGTGAGGACTGGTGAACGTGTGGGGACTGTGTTAGATGACGTGCCTCACAGAACCACACGTTGTGTGGGAACTGGTGTTACATGACGTGCCTCACAGAACCACACGTTGTGTGGGGACTGGTGTTACATGACGTGCCTCACAGATCCAAACGTTGTGTGGGAACTGGTGTTACATGACGTGCCTCACAGAACCACACGTTGTGTGGGAACTGGTGTTACATGACGTGCCTCACAGAACCACACGTTGTGTGGGAACTGGTGTTACATGACGTGCCTCACAGAACCACACGTTGTGTGGGGACTGGTGTTACATGACGTGCCTCACAGATCCAAACGTTGTGTGGGAACTGGTGTTACATGACGTGCCTCACAGAACCACACGTTGTGTGGGAACTGGTGTTACATGACGTGCCTCACAGAACCACACGTTGTGTGGGAACTGGTGTTACATGACGTGCCTCACAGAACCACACGTTGTGTGGGAACTGGTGTTACATGACGTGCCTCACAGAACCACACGTTGTGTGGGAACTGGTGTTACATGACGTGCCTCACAGAACCACACGTTGTGTGGGAACTGGTGTTACATGACGTGCCTCACAGAACCACACGTTGTGTGGGAACTGGTGTTACATGACGTGCCTCACAGAACCACACGTTGTGTGGGAACTGGTGTTACATGACGTGCCTCACAGAACCACACGTTGTGTGGGAACTGGTGTTACATGACGTGCCTCACAGATCCACACGTTGTGTGGGAACTGGTGTTACATGACGTGCCTCACAGATCCACACGTTGTGTCTGGAAGGAAAGCTGTAGTTTTACAGCGTTGCGGTGTGAAGATTATAAAAGTGAGAAAGATGAGAGTTCATATGCAGGGTGTTGGAATGCTGACTTTGATGGTCTCCAGATAAGTGGAGTGTCTGGCTGTATTGTTGAGTGCTGATGCTGGTGGTATTAGTGGAAGTTTGATGCAATGGTAGCAAGGGAAAGGAGGAACGGAACGAGAGAGAATGAAATAGGGCGAAAGGTATTGGAAGGAGAAAGAGCCTCCTCAGGATCCTTGTTCGTCTTCCTTTTCGTAGAAGTTTTTGTTGTTGTTGTTCGGTCACCGGAGCGTGTGATCGATTTGGTAGGCTGAGTGGACGAACTGTTTTGATCTTTCATTACACTCTCCATTCACTACAGTGGCTCGTGGCTGAGTGATGTCGCCTTAGGCTTACAACTGAATGGCCTCCTCCTCATTCTTTTATCCGACATTGATAAGGACATAAATCATAACACCGTAACATCCTTTGCTGATGACGCCAGAATCTCTATGAGAGTGGCGTCCATCGAAGACTCAGCGAATTTTCAAGCGGATATAAATCAAGTTTTCCAGTGGGTCTCAGACATCAGTAAGATGTTTAAGGAGGTCATGTTTCATTTGTTACGCTATTGAAGAATAGAGGAAATACTATGACGGAGTATAAGATAAACTCAAATCATTCAGTAGATCGAGAGCCCCATGTACGAGACTTAGAGTAATGATGTCGGAAGAACTTACATTCAAGGATCACAACAATATTAGCATAGGCACCACTGTGACCACAAATGCAAGTTTTTACAGACGAATCTCCAGCTAGCGTGGCCGTGACGAACTCTAGCTCAAGTTCCCTCAACGCGACGGTCTGGAGTTTTGAGACACTCTGACCGCGGGTTCAATCCCGCCCGTGGTATGGTTTGTTTGCAATCGTGTCATTACGATTTCGCGAGTCATATTGACGGCATTGAGGGGACTTGAGCTAGAGTTCGTCACGGCCACGCTAGCTGGAGATTCGTCTGTAAAAACTTGCATTTGTGGTCACAGTGGTGCCTATGCTAACCTTCCTATGGTGTAGAAATATACCTAGTTGGACGAATCTTATTGTGGCTAGCTGGTCCAGTGGCTAACGCGACGGTCTGGAGTTTTGAGACTCTCTGACCTCGGGTTCAATCCCGCCCGTGGTATGGTTTGTTTGCAATCGTGTCATTACGATTTCGTGAGTCATATTGTCATTGCTGCTGCAAGGAAAATGCTAAGCTGGATAATTAGAACTATCAAGACAAGAGATGGAGAACCAATGATGATACTCTTAAAGTCACTTATTCTCTCCATGCAGGCGAGACTGCTGAGCTGTAAAACGCACAGAAACCTTTCACTGCTCGTATTCCTTGGAATGTAAACAAGAAAGGTGCACAATTTACACTTGGAAAAATCCTGAAAGGATAGGCCCCAAACCTGAACACTGAAATACCTCCGTATGACAACAAGAGACTTACCAGATGCTTACCTGGAGGTTATTCCGGGGATCAACGCCCCCGCGGCCCGGTCCATGACCAGGTCTCCCGGTGAATCAGGGCCTGATCAACCAGGCTGTTACTGCTGGCCGCACGCAGTCCAACGTACGAGCCACAGCCCAGCTGGTCCGGCACTGACTTTAGGTATCTGTCCAGCTCTCTCTTGAAGGCAGCCAGCGGTTTATTGGTAATTCCCCTAATGCTTGATGGGAGGCTGTTGAACAGTCTTGGGCCCGGCGCAAAATAGCTTCAATAAAAAAAACTGGGGCACGAGTACACTTAGGAGAAAGAACTCGATGAATGTCAGAAGTCGTCGACTCCCCCCTCCCTCCGTGCATAAGGGGAATTATCAACAAACCTCTGGCGGTCTTCAAGAGTTAACTAGACAAGTTTCTCAAATTAGTGCCTGGTCATCCGGGCTGTGGTTTGTACGTTAGACTGCGTGCGGCCAGCAGTAACAACCTGGTTGATCAAGCCTTGATCCTCCAACAGGCCTGGTCAGGGACCGGGCCGCAAGGGCGTTAACCCCCCGGTGATGTTCTTCAGGTATCCTTCAGGTAAGGAATGGCAAGGTACATAATGCGAGTTACTAGAGGGTGTGAGTGATTAGTATTTATCTGGTTGTATTAAACAAGTGGTGCTTACAGGAGTCGAATCATAGCTCCTGGACAGGAGCTGGACCGATTTTACTGATTTTTGGCCTCCAGAGTCCGATCATATATACTCTTAAAATTGCTGGTCATGGTCATGGACCAATCCATGGGGGCGTTGACCCTGGGAACACAGTCCAAGTAGGTCGGTAGGTAGACTTCATGTAGGCCTCCTCCTCATTAAGTGTATACTTGATGAGGAAATAATAACGTCATTATTACTCATATGAACCTTCAGCTGCCAGCTATGTTCTTAAGCGTCCTCTCCTTACACCTCAGTCAGTTAAAGTTAGTTAATTCCTGCCGACTCTAATCTGCTGAGTATTTCGTGCATAATGTTCATATTCCTCCCTGGACCCTCATCTTTCCTATTGTTATTATTGGTAGTTCCACAAGTGTTTCTTCTTAGTTATCATTCTTAGTTCCGGCACCAATCTCGTTGCAAACCTTTGGATCTTTTCAAGTTTGTACATATGTTTGAAAAGTGAGACTGTAAGAGTATAAGCAAAAAGCTACACATGTGTTAGTTATCTTAATGTTTTCTCGGTTTAATTATCGCCATACAATAAAATTATAATGTATTTAATTTATATTTTTTTGAAGATAGTGTAAATGAATCCCGGTTGTTTATTTTTCTGAAGACAGTGTAAATGAGTCCAGTTGTTTTATGTTTGGCCATATTTACGTATTAATTCTATACCTCTTGGTTAAGGGTTAAGGATTTTTTGTAACTATAAAGGCTATGTAAGTTCGAAAAGTTAGAAACCCATATAATAGATGAAAACGCATTTGCCTGAATCGGTAAAACAAGAGACCAAAACCTCTGGTGGGTCTGAAGAGCTATGTTTACACTAAATGTGTGTATGTGATGTGGGCGTGTATTGAGTGACCGCTTCAGTGTATGTTTAGGTGAGGGTGGCACTGAGGAACAGGTTTAATCAGATTGTATGCTTCTAGCACCACCGTCAAGACAAGTTCCCCCAGCATCTGGGGTGTGCTCCAATCGACCCTGTTTTCTGCCTCTGCCCAACTGTGACATCGAAGATCCCAACAAGAAGACACAGTGAGTCCATGCAAGATAGTTACCCTCCAACCGGAGGGCCCGAGATTGAAGAAGAGTGACAGGGGGCCACCGCCGGGTCACCAGCTATGATCATCTAGTAGATGAGGGTGGTAGATAACGGTAGATGTAGTGGAGGAGAGTGGTAAAGAGCAGTAGCTGTAGTGAAGGAGGGTCTATCTGGAGGGTATTCCAGGGATCAACGCCCCCGCCGCCCAGTCCATGACCAGGCCTTCTGGTGGATCAAGGCCTGATCAACGAGGCTGTTACTGCTGGCTGCACGTAGTCCAACGTACGAATCACAGCCCGGCTGATCCGGCACTGACTTTAGGTATCTGTCAAGCTCCCTCTTGAAGACAACCAGGGGTCTATTGGTAATTCCCCTTTTGGATGGTGTGAGGCTGTTGAACAGTCCTATGCCCCTAACACTTTTTTGTGTGTTCTCTTAGTGTACTAATGGCGCCCCTACTTTTCACTGGGGGTATGTTGCATCGCCTGCCAAATCTTCTGCTTTCGTAGGGAGTGATTTCTGTGTGCAGATTAGGGACCAGTCCCCCCAGGATCTTCCAAATGTAGATTATGATGTATCTCTCTCGCCTGCGCTCCAGTGAGTACAAGTAAAGTGCTTCCAAGCGTTCCCGGTATTAACGTTAAGGTGTTTGATGGAACTTATATGTGCAGTAAAGGTTCTCTATACATTCTCTAGATCTGCAATTTCACCTGCCTTTAATGGACATGTTAATGTACAACAGTATTACAGCCTAGAGAAAAATGATTTAAAAAGGACAATCATTGGCTTGGCATCTCTTGTCTTGAATGTTCTCATTATCCATCCTATCACTTTCCTCGCAGATGTGATCGTGGCACTGTTGTGATCTTTGTAGGTAAGATTCTCAGACATTACCGCTCCCAGGTCCTTCACATTACTTTTCCACTCTATTGTGTGATTTGAGTTTGCAGTATACTCACTTCTAGCTATTATTTCTTCCAGTTTTCCATAAAGGAGTAATTGGAATTTGTCTTCATTGAACATCATATTGTTCTCCGTGGTGGAAAGCAGTGATTATGATAGTACCATGGTTCTTCATTCACATTGCTGCAGCCTAGCGCTCATGAATGGGTGTCAACACATCTCACCAGCACAAACGCATGGCTTGTGCCTGTGTAATGGATCCTCTAGATTATTTATTCGTCTGAGTCTGATGTTTGGCTTTGGTGGAGGAGTGAATGAGCGGCGAGGAGAAGGAAATGGGTAGCATGTAAGAGGGGGTAGGCAGCGTGGAGTGTAAGGGAGATGGAGGGGCGAATAGTGGAGAGAAAGTGGAGGGACTCTGAGAAGGACAGGCAGGTGGTGCGGGATAGAGGAAGGATTCTGAGGATAGGAAAGTGGTGTAAGATAAAGAATGTTTTATTTTGTCCTGTTGGACGAGTTTATAGGTCAGCGCTATTCATCCTGTGAGTGAACCTTACCATCAGTTTTGTAATTTACCTTAGCACATATTTGACTTAAGAAGCCTGCTACTCAGGCGAAACATTTTGTCAATGATGATACCTAAGTACGGCACATGTGTTGTATTCCTTATACTGCCAATAAAGACACTATCATTAGAGTCCAAATAGTTAACATACCTCTGTCGATGGTAATTGCAATCTTGGCTGTTCCCTGGCTGTTCCTTGGCTGTTCCCTCGTCACTCACAAATATTTTTTGAGTGAGGTCTACCTGCCTGCCTGGAGTCTACCAGTAGGTTAGATATACTGTATTTTTACCAAGCATTCTGTTGCTCAACATGTTTTTACACCTTGTTTTTCTGAACTTCTCTAGTGCACATACTGTCAGCTGTTCACCTTCCACCATCTGTTATCATTCCATCAACTGTTCTTCTGTCAGCTGTTTTTTCATCAGTTCTTCTTCCAACAGTTGTTCTTCCGCCAGTTTTTTTTTTACACTAGCTATTCTTTGAACTGTTCTCCTTTCTTTAATATACCTTTGATGGGTTTCGAGAGTTTTCATTCTCTTGTAGCCCGACCCTGGATCAGGTTTGTTTGGTGCTTGCCTGGTCAACTAAGCTGTTGTTGCTGGTCCACATACCACCACAGCCTTGTTGATATGGCACTTGAAGAGATACTTGCCCCAGCAGTATTTCTGATACCCTTCGGTAAGATATTAAAAAGTCTGGGACCACGGATTTTTGTTATAATATTCTCTTATTGTGTCCCCTACATTTTTTATTGAGTATTTTACACTTCCTCCCATATCTCTCACTGGACCTCGTCCTCAGGTACTTTCCACGAATATATTATCATTCTCTCTCTCTCTCTCTCTCTCTCTCTCTCTCTCTCTATATATATATATATATATATATATATATATATATATATATATATATATATATATATATATATATATATATATATATGGTGGATGAATTTGGTAGGGTGTGCAAAAGAAGAAAATTAAGGGTGAATACAGGAAAGAGTAAGGTTATGAGGATAACAAAAAGATTAGGTGATGAAAGATTGAATATCAGATTGGAGGGAGAGAGTATGGAGGAGGTAAATGTATTCAGATGTTTGGGAGTGGACGTGTCAGCGGATGGGTCTATGAAAGATGAGGTGAATCATAGAATTGATGAGGGGAAAAGAGTGAGTGGTGCACTTAGGAGTCTGTGGAGACAAAGAACTTTGTCCTTGGAGGCAAAGAGGGGAATGTATGAGAGTATAGTTTTACCAACGCTCTTATATGGGTGTGAAGCATGGGTGATGAATGTTGCAGCGAGGAGAAGGCTGGAGGCAGTGGAGATGTCATGTCTGAGGGCAATGTGTGGTGTGAATATAATGCAGAAAATTCGTAGTTTGGAAGTTAGGAGGAGGTGCGGGATTACCAAAACTGTTGTCCAGAGGGCTGAGGAAGGGTTGTTGAGGTGGTTCGGACATGTAGAGAGAATGGAGCGAAACAGAATGACTTCAAGAGTGTATTAGTCTGTAGTGGAAGGAAGGCGGGGTAGGGGTCGGCCTAGGAAAGGTTGGAGAGAGGGGATAAAGGAGGTTTTGTGTGCGAGGGGCTTGGACTTCCAGCAGGCATGCGTGAGCGTGTTTGATAGGAGTGAATGGAGACAAATGGTTTTTAATACTTGACGTGCTGTTGGAGTGTGAGCAAAGTAACATTTATGAAGGGGTTCAGGGAAACCGGCAGGCCGGACTTGAGTCCTGGAGATGGGAAGTACAGTGCCTGCACTCTGAAGGAGGGGTGTTAATGTTGCAGTTTAAAAACTGTAGTGTAAAGCACCCTTCTGGCAACACAGTGATGGAGTAAATGATGGTGAAAGTTTTTCTTTTTCGGGCCACCCTGCCTTGGTGGGAATCGGCCAGTGTGATAATAAATATATATATATATATATATATATATATATATATATATATATATATATATATATATATATATATATATATATATATATATATATATATATATATATAATCTCTCTCTCTCTCTCTCTTCTCTCCAGCGAGAACATATTTAATATTTTTAGGAGTTCCCAGTAATTTGAATGCTTTATTGACTTTTTGCGGGCCATAAATGATCTCCGTATTTGTTCCAGGTTTGATACCTGTTTTGCCCTGTACGGAGTTATCAACACTAAACAAGAGAGCACAAGCGATTTCAGTAGTGTCACCACTGCCACTATTTCCCTTGTTTTGAAAGTTTTCATTATCCACCAACTCGTTTTCCTGGCTGTCGTGACGTTTGTCTTGTGGAGTTCTTTGAAAGGAAGATCAGCTGTCATAATTGCTCCTATGTCTTTCAAATGTTCCTTTCGTTTTATTTGGTGATGTTCTCGGGTTTTGTCTTCAGTGTCCCTTGTGAGTTTTTCATTTTTTCCATATCTAAGCAGCTGGAACTTGTCACCATTGAACGTCATGTTATTATCTATTGTCCACTGAAAGACTTTGCGTATATCTTCTAGCTTTTCTTTCACCAGCTGTGCTTCTTCACCAGCTCTACTTCCACCACCTGCTCTCCCAACTGTTCTCCTTCCACTAGCTGTTCTTCTAGGTCACCCAGGTGGCTTCGTTCACTCAGCTGATGTCGTTCCCTTAGTTGTTGCTCACCCCTTCCCTGCTACACTCAAATTCCATCATGTTTTCCTCTTCATCACACACCCAATCTCCATCTACATGTTGCTCATTTCCAGGTGTCCACTCACTTCCAGCTTTCCCTTCCTCCTCCTCCTCCTCTCCATTACACTAGCATCCCACCTTTTTTTCCCTCTCCTTCCTCTCAGGAGTTTTCATCTATCCTTCATCTTATTTACTCGTTTCTCCACGTGATCTCTCTGAATGTTCGCTTGTGTTTACTTGGGGCAAAGGGGAGTTAAGATATACCGTTTATTGAGTATTTGTTGTGCTCTCTCTCTCTCTCTCTTTTGTGCACTCTTATTCTCATTGTCCTTTGTTTTTATTCTCCTTTTCTCTGTTTTTCTTGAGTCTACATCCCTTCATATGTTAGTTTATTCTTTTCTTTTGTTCGATGCCTTTTTTGTATTCCACGTCTTTAGCTTTTTTTTGTCAGCAAGTTTCCTTCTCTTTTTCTTTATCTTTCATCTTCCTGTTTTCCTTCTCTTTTTCTTTATCTTTCATCTTCCTGTCTCCCGTGGTAACCAGCGGTGTTTTCATAGGACCAGATTTAAGAAAGCTTAGATTCCTCAACCCACGTCTTGGGATCCCCACTTGCCCTTCTTTGTTCAAACATCACATACCCTCTTTCTGCTCTTTTCCCTCTTATGTCATACATAGCTATAGTGCATCTTCTATCCCATGGTGCGTTTTCTATTTCATAGTATTTCTGTTGCATAGTGTGTCATCTAATTATTCCATAGTTCGTCTTCTACCTGGGAGTCACCAAGTAGGTCGTGAGAGTAGTGTTGCTGGATCTTCGTTACCTACAGCTAAAAAATAAGACTTTGCCAGACATCCTAAATAACTAGCACGTAGAAGAGGAACCTTATGACGACGTTTCGGCTCCTGGATCATTGTCATTGTGACTTGACAGTGGTTTAGGACTGACCAAAACATCGTCATACGATTTCTCTCTCAAGTACGAGTTTTTTGCGAATGATCACAATATTGTTACTTTACAGTCATTGTCAGCGGATTGCCAGCAGTAGCAGCCTGGTTGATCAGGTAAGTATCAGACAACCCTGGCCCACGGCCAGGCTGCAGGGGCACGAAAACCATCAAAGGTGTATCTTGAAAATTCTCTTGAGAGCTCAGTACTCGGCTCCATCGCAGTGTCAGTCCGTTTAAACTCCAGGAATGTCACAAACAGTATTTTAAAGAACATAAAAATTGAATTGCTAGAAAATAAGAACATCATTGAATTTTGCATATTAACTAATCATGGAACGGGTGGGACTCGAACCCATGGCAGGTGAGCTCTAGAACTCACAGGGCAGTGTGAGTTCTATGAATGAAAATTCGATTATTTGGCTGTCTAGTATGAGCCGGTAGGCTGTGTCTAGTATGGGCTGGTACATGGTTTTGATATACCTATGATGAATTTCGAGAGTTTTCCTACTGCCGGAGCCCGACCCTGTGCTAGGCTCGTCTGGTGCTTGCCTGGTCACCCAGGCTGTTGCTGCTGGCTGCTCATTGGCCCAAATATCCATCACAGCCTGGCTGATATAGCACTTGGTAGATACTTATCCAGTTTCTTCTTCTACACTTGCCCCAGCAGTGTCTTTGATATCTTACGGTAAGGTGTTGAATAGTCTGGGGCCATAGATGTTGATAGTAGGCCTTGTCTGGCATGAGCCGGTAGGCCTACAGCAGTTGTCCTCTACCCCTGTGTATGGGTGTGGAATATTTGGAGAATTAATTTTATATACATGTTATTGCTCTATTTTTAAGATTAATTTCTTTCCTGTACTCTTTCTTGTCACCCCGCTAGTCTCCTTTGTTTTCCTGATTATCTCGCTCTTCCCCCTCATTTGTCTTTATTATTCTCTCATCCTTGTATTCTTCTTCTTCTCCTTTATCTCCATTAGTTTTTTCCTCCGTTACCTGGCCATTCATCCAACTGTCGGTGGTCTCATTAGCGCATAAATGATGACATGTTTCTTTGGTGAATCCTTGACTGTTATTGAAATGACCGAATGTGCATTCTTGCCTCTTAATTTATGTCAGCTTCCTCGCCATTAACGCTAATATATGACACTGTGTTATTGCAGGTGAGCTTGGCCAGGCGTTATGATGCTGGGGGAGGTGATGAAGGTGGTGATGCAGGTGATAGTGGTGAGTTGTTCCGTCCGCTCAAGGAGTACCAGGTTCCATCCTACTCTTCCAGACGGTAAGTAGTTGCGGAAGGGAGGGGATGGAAGGCAAGGAGAGGGGGAGGTGAGTCAAGGGGTATTTTGGGTGAGGAGGGGGGAAGGTTTTCGGTTTAAGGGGATGATGTTTTCGCCTGTTTTTGTTCATTTGTCTTAAGCTTAATGCCTGACGTGTAAACGATGTCATTTTGGAGAGTGTTTCTACTTCTTGTGTCCGCTGGCTGCTGTGTTTTTTAGTAATTCACCGCTACCACCTTCACCACCTCTACCACCTGCATCACCTCTACCACCTGCATCACCTCTACCACCTTCACCACCTCTACCACCTGCATCACCTCTACCACCTGCATCACCTCTACCACCTTCACCACCTGCATCACCTCTACCACCTTCACCACCTCTACCACCTGCATCACCTCTACCACCTTCACCACCTCTACCACCTGCATCACCTCTACCACCTGCATCACCTCTACCACCTGCATCACCTCTACCACCTTCACCACCTCTACCACCTGCATCACCTCTACCACCTGCATCACCTCTACCACCTTCACCACCTCTACCACCTGCATCACCTCTACCACCTGCATCACCTCTACCACCTTCACCACCTCTACCACCTGCATCACCTCTACCACCTTCACCACCTCTACCACCTGCATCACCTCTACCACCTGCATCACCTCTACCACCTTCACCACCTCTACCACCTGCATCACCTCTACCACCTGCATCACCTCTACCACCTGCATCACCTCTACCACCTTCACCACCTCTACCACCTGCATCACCTCTACCACCTGCATCACCTCTACCACCTTCACCACCTCTACCACCTGCATCACCTCTACCACCTGCATCACCTCTACCACCTTCACCACCTCTACCACCTGCATCACCTCTACCACCTTCACCACCTCTACCACCTGCATCACCTCTACCACCTGCATCACCTCTACCACCTTCACCACCTCTACCACCTGCATCACCTCTACCACCTTCACCACCTCTACCACCTGCATCACCGCTACCACCTTCACCACCTCTACCACCTGCATCACCTCTACCACCTTCACCACCTCTACCACCTGCATCACCTCTACCACCTTCACCACCTCTACCACCTGCATCACCTCTACCACCTGCATCACCTCTACCACCTTCACCACCTCTACCACCTGCATCACCTCTACCACCTTCACCACCTCTACCACCTGCATCACCGCTACCACCTTCACCACCTCTACCACCTTCACCACCTCTACCACCTGCATCACCTCTACCACCTGCATCATCTCTACCACCTTCACCACCTCTACCACCTGCATCACCTCTACCACCTTCACCACCTCTACCACCTGCATCACCTCTTCCACCCTCACCACTTCTACCACCTGCATCACTTCTTCCACCTTCACCACCTCTACCACCTGCATCACCTCTGCCACCTTCACCACCTCTACCACCTGCATCACCGCTACCACCTTCACCACCTCTACCACCTTCACCACCTCTACCACCTGCATCACCTCTACCACCTGCATCACCTCTACCACCTTCACCACCTCTACCACCTGCATCACCTCTACCACCTTCACCACCTCTACCACCTGCATCACCGCTACCACCTTCACCACCTCTACCACCTTCACCACCTCTACCACCTGCATCACCTCTACCACCTGCATCATCTCTACCACCTTCACCACCTCTACCACCTGCATCACCTCTACCACCTTCACCACCTCTACCACCTGCATCACCTCTTCCACCCTCACCACTTCTACCACCTGCATCACTTCTTCCACCTTCACCACCTCTACCACCTGCATCACCTCTGCCACCTTCACCACCTCTACCACCTGCATCACCTCTACCACCTTCACCACCTCTACCACCTGCATCACCTCTACCACCTTCACCACCTCTACCACCTGCATCACCTCTTCCACCCTCACCACCTCTACCACCTGCATCACTTCTTCCACCTTCACCTCTACCACCGGCATCACCTTCACTACTGCCACTAACTTTTCATCCAGTTCCTCGTCCTGCACTTCTCCATTCACTCCAATACTTCATCCACTGCCTTCACCACATCATTTTCTTCTCCCATTCACAAATCTTCCCTGTAAATTCGTTACTCGTGCTTGTAAGTACTGTGTCAGGGAGCCCTCTCCGTGCCCCTAGCGTTTTGTGGGAGGGAGGTGTGACTAATAAGCGTAGATATGGTACCAGGGAGACGCCTGGCATAACATCACTTCTTAATTGTGTGGTAATGGCATAGTTTAGCGGTTTGTGGCGGTAGCAGAGCTTGAGGCGCTGAGCGCCGGGTAGTGCCAGTAACAGCTTCTTAGTTCTAAGAGCCTATGTTGTGGGTGAAGAGTTGAGCGGTTGAGAGTTTTATGGCAGTTTGTGGACGAGAGGGTGTTTACTTAGGTTCTGACTGACAGAACAGTTGTTGGTTGATTGTTAGTTTGTGGACCAAATAGGTTGTGATGGATATGTAGGCCAGCAGGCCCCCATCAGCAACAGCCTGATTGACCAGACAAGCACCAGACGGGCCTGGCCCAAGGCTCCTCTGGTGCTTGCTGGGAGTAGAAAAAAATCTTTGAAACTCATCGAAGGTAAACATTGTGGGCGTGTAAGGGTGTTTACCTCATGTTCTGGCCGACACAGCAGTTGTTGGATCGTGGTTTGTTGACGTTTGACGGTGTTTATCCCGATTCTGTTTTAGAGAACAGTTGTTGGTTTATTAAAATGTGGTACTATTTTTCTTTTTTTTTTCCTGCAGTCTGAACATAAGTCCAGGACTTTACAAACTAGATACATTCCTAATAACTAAAACTCGTGAGAATGTTACACTGTGTTGACAAGCCAGAATGCTTTACTTAAAGTGTCTCTCTAAGGTAATTTAGGTTTTGGGCTCAGTCCAAGGAATTATTGTACAAATTAATGCTGTGGATGAACCTCATTAAACACTTTTAAAAATTTGAGCGTATAAAGCAACAACTTCATTAAAATGAAGAAAATAGATTATAATTCGCCTATACAGACTGTCAAGAAAATGTGATAGTCCTTCAAGCTTTATGTCAGGTCATACGTGAGGTACTACCCACTGCTTTATGTCAGGTCATACGTGAGGTACTACCCACTGCTTTATGTCAGGTCATACGTGAGGTACTACCCACTGCTTCATGTCAGGTCATACGTGAGGTACTACCCACTGCTTTATGTCAGGTCATACGTGAGGTACTACCCACTGCTTTATGTCAGGTCATACGTGAGGTACTACCCACTGCTTTATGTCAGGTCATACGTGAGGTGCATCTCTCCTCTATAAAATATATATTGTTTAATTTCCTATTAGTGTTCGTTGAGAATGTGATTGAGAGATCACGAAAGCGACTGGAATTTAATTACCATTCACAGCGTTTAAATTAATGGCAAATTAATGTATATTTGTTTCTTGTCGATATTATATATATATATATATATATATATATATATATATATATATATATATATATATATATATATATATATGTTGTGCCGAATATGTAAAACTGGTCAATTAGCAAGAACTCATTTAAAATTAAGTCCTTTCTAAAAAATATTTTTCTACGTTTAAAGATATATCTTTTCATTTATGTTTATGTAAAAATTAATAATTTTGTACCAAAGAACCTTAGAAAACTTACCTAACCTTATTATAAGACGTGCAATTTATTTTAGCCTAATCCAGCTAAATATATTTAAGATAAGTTTACCATAATTTAAAAACAATCACTATGAAATATATTATTTTTGTTAGGTTCAGAATGATTTTTGCGAAATTATTGCATACACAAATTTTTGCTTGCCTTATTAGGCAAGAAGAGCGTTGCTATTTAAGCCAAAATCACAAGTTTTACCTATTCGGAAAAAATCACGCGCCCAGAAGAGCTAGGTGTTTTACGGTGATCCGAGGACACACGATGATGTGGACGCCTCTGAGCTAATTTCATTCTACTCCCCGTTTGGTGTACCAGCCTCCACAAGCAGGATATTTATTATTGTAACCACGAACGAATGTTAATCAACACTGCGACTAGCCGAGGACTGGAACTCATGTCGTTTTGCCTCGCCTCATGGTGATTATATATATACATATACACACGCAAACACTCACATATCTAGCAGTTGAATAATAAAATGGGACGCAGTACCGGAGCAGTCAACAATTTGCATGGGTAGGCACTGCTGTGTAAGATGTTATTGAGACCGTATTTTCAACACGTTGTTGCTTGAAACAGGATGTTATGGGACCTTATGCTAAGAGGAAAAACACCCATCATCAACTTAAAAAATTTCTCCCTGTTCGATGTTTTGATTTCACACGGCCCAATGTTTTGGTCTCATAAAGTCCGATGCTTCGGATTTATACGTTCAGATGTGTCGGTCTCTCAGGCTCTCGATTTTTTTTTCGGTAATTTGCTGTCCACTGTTTAGGTCTCATACGGTCCGATGTTTGGGTCACTCATGGTCTGATGTTTCGGTCACTCATGGTCTGACGTTTCGGTCACTCATGGTCTAATGTTTCGGTCACTCATGGTCTGAGGTTTCAGTCACTCATGGTCTGATGTTTCGGTCACTTATGGTCTGACGTTTCGGTCACTCATGGTCTGACGTTTCGGTCACTCATGGTCTGATGTTTCGGTCACTCATGATCTGAGGTTTCAGTCACTCATGGTCTGATGTTTCGGTCACTCATGGTCTGCTGTTTCGATCACTCATGGTCTGATGTTTCGGTTACTCATGGTTTGGTATTTCATTACCTACCTTCAGATACTTGGTGGTGGTCTCTGCCTCGTTAGTTTCAGGCTCACTGGAGAACTTTCAGGGATGAGCGCCCTTGGCTGATGGCCTTGATCAATCAGGCTGTTGTTAGCAGCATGTTCGTAAGGGCCGTGAAACGTTCCGTTGGTCGCTGTTGATTTTCTTGACAAATCTCCTCGTTGCTGTAATGCCCCGACGTGTTTAGCGCTTCCTTGTGACTATACAGTAGTGGACGATTGTGTTTTGTGGCGATGTGTGGATGCCAGTACTGTTTGGCAGTGTGTATGAAGTGTGAGTGTATACCTGGAGGTTACCTGGAGGTTATTCCGGGGATCAACGCCCCCGCGGCCCGGTCCACGACCAGGCCTCCCGATGGATCAGGGCCTGATCAACTAGGCTGTTACTGCTGGCCGCACGCAGTCCGACGTACGAGCCACAGCCCGGCTGATCCGGCACCGACTTTAGGTATCTGTCCAGCTCTCTCTTGAAGGCAGCCAGGGGTTTATTGGCAATTCCCCTAATGCTTGATGGGAGGCTGTTGAACAGTTTTGGGCCCCGGACACTTATGGTGTTTTCTCTTAGTGTACCAATGGCGCCCCTACTTTTTATTGGCGGCATTTTGCATCGCCTGCCCAGTCTTTTACTTTCGTAGGGAGTGATTTCTGTGTGCAGATTTGGGACCATTCCTTCCACTTGCACTTACCCAGGTGTGCTTGTAGGAGTCGAGTCGTACCTCCTGGCCTCTTAACAATTATCGACAGTTTTTATTCACTACAACATTTTTCCCCGACCCTCTGCTGTTCTTTGTTAATATTTCCTGTAACTTCGGTGTTCTGTTTTTTGTTGCTTGTCTTTCTTAGCTCTTCGCTGTCTCTCTTTTTTCTCTCTTTGTGTTTAGTCTCGTCGCGGAGTTCTATTTTTACGCGTGCCTGCATGATAGCTGTCCTGGAAATGTCAAAGTTGAGCACTGCGTGTGGAGGTCAGGTCATGTTTGGGGCTGGTGAGGGTCAGGTGGGGGGAGTAGTGAGGGTCAGGTGACTGGTAATGGGGTGGTTTGGGGGGGGATTGGGGATCACTGCAGCAAGAGTTGTGTTTCTTGCTGAAGGTTGTCCTCCAGAATTCACGCAGACTTCAGCTCAGCATATACTTTTTTTGTACGAGCTTCACCCGGGATAATTGTTAAGCAGCACCAGTTCTGATATTATTTCTGGTCCCTCAAAACCCAAAAGATAAGTTTTTCTTTGCTTTATAGTTTTTTTTTTAGTTTTGTTGCGTCGCTGATGTTGTTTTCCACCACACAACATTTGTGGTGGATGATTTGTAGTGGATGATGTGTGGTGGATGTCGGTGTTTTAGCTAAGTGGATGATTTTATTTTGCGTTGCTGTGTGGATGTCAGTACTGTTTGACTGTGTGTATTCACCTAGTTGTGGTTGCAGGGATCGAGTCATAGTTCCTGTGTGTGTGTGTGTGTGTGTGTGTGTGTGTGTGTGTGTGTGTGTGTGTGTGTGTGTGTGTGCGCGTGTGCGTGTGCGTGCCTGCCTGTGTATGATGTTTGGCTGTGTGCATGCAAGTGTGTTAGTGTATACATATTAGTTATATTTACCTGATATGTGATTGCAGGAGTCGAGTTATAGCTCCTGGCTCACTTCTCTTAGCTTCTATCGACAGGCTTTACCGATTCCTGGCCTACAACAGCAACAACCTGGTTGACCAGGTAATGAACAAAACAGCCTGGCCTCAGGCTGGGCTGCGAGGGTAGAAAAACTCTCGAAACCCATCAAAGGTGTAAAGAGACTATCTCTTACAGCATGTCCTGGCCGGGAGTCGAACTGGAGTTCATCCGTTTGTGCGTCGACTGTTGTAACTAGTGTGTTTATGGGGGAGGGTAGAGGTGGGTGGGGGTAGGGAGAGGTGGCTAGCGTTGTGTGCGTGTGAGTTGTATCTATAATAAGACTGGCTGCAAGGTTAAGGCCATGGGATCAACCCTTTGTGAGTATAAGCTACCAACTCCACAACCCTCTACCCCTCCCCACCTTCCACCACTCTCCATAATCCCTTCTCCAGCCTCTAACTCTATAGCATGACTTCTCCAACATCAAACATTTCTCCAACACTACGCTAGCCACCACTGCTACACCATTCACTGTTCTCCCCACCTCCTCCATGGTTCGTATGTCTCAAGGTCGTCACCAATACTGGGACCCCAGACTCCCCCTCTCCCTTACCACTACTCTTCCTCTCTGAATCCTCTTTCTCCTACTTTCCCCTCCTCCCCCCCCCCCTCCCTCTCTCTCTCATTCCAACATATTCTCCGGTATCACCCTCTTGCTGTTAAATTCTCCACTGCATTCCCTGCCTGTCGTCTTCTTATTGCCTCTACCCTTCCTAAATATGTCTGGCCAGAGCCTGCTGCTTGTCGTCTGCCGCCCTACCTGCCAGATGGTCACCGCTCCAGCAGGCAAATGATTCCTTAATACTTCTGCTGTTCCTGCCGTTCTTGTTGCTGCTGCTGATGATGGTGATGATTCAGCTAGTGCTACTGTTGTTGCTAATCCAACTAGGGCTGCCGTTGTTGGTGCTGTTTCTAGTGCTGCTCCTCTTGTTGCATATTATGCTGTTACTTCTTTTACCTGCTGGCTAATGTTTGTCATGTTTCTACTAGCAAGGTTGAATCTTTTCTTCTTGGTTGTGGCTTGGTTGATAGCGTCCTTAGCAGCTCACACAATGAGAAGTCTGGGATCGATCCCTAGTACGGATGAAACGTTGGACATGTTGACTTACACCTGCTTCCCTTGTTCGCCTAGCAGTAAATAGGTACCTGGGTGTTAGCCGGCTTTTGTGGGTCGCATCCTGCGGGACAAGATTAACCTAAGTTGCCTAAAATGCTCTGCATAACCAGAGGATTTCAGTATAGTATGCCAATGTTAGTGAGTTCTTTGTTGTCTCATATACCTATGTAAATAAAGATTATTATTATTATTACAATGATGAGTTAGACATAAGAGTTAGCTGGGCATCTACTTTGCCATCGTAATGACACTAAAGTTAACTTGTAACACGTAGCTTGATTCTATGATTATTACTGATTCTGTATCATCATTGAATGCTCTTGCCTCACATAATGACTTTGACAACATGCTCATTGGAGAAGCCAGCTACAGATTCTCAAAAATCAGAGACAAGGGAATTAATGTGCAATTTTCATGGATTCCATTACACGTTGAATTACTCCTTCATGATAAAGTTGATAGGTTAGCCAAAGAAAATACCGTTAGTGAAAATTTAGAATAAAACTGATTGTGTCTAGCCTTATGAAAAATAATAGGAGAGTAATAATGAGTAATAATGTTACCAACTCCACAACCCTCTACCCCTCCCCACCTTCCACCACTCTCCATAATCCCTTCTCCAGCCTCTAACTCTATAGCATGACTTCTCCAACATCAAACATTTCTCCAACACTACGCTAGCCACCACTGCTACACCATTCACTGTTCTCCCCACCTCCTCCATGGTTCGTATGTCTCAAGGTCGTCACCAATACTGGGACCCCAGACTCCCCCTCTCCCTTACCACTACTCTTCCTCTCTGAATCCTCTTTCTCCTACTTTCCCCTCCTCCCCCCCCCCTCCCTCTCTCTCTCATTCCAACATATTCTCCGGTATCACCCTCTTGCTGTTAAATTCTCCACTGCATTCCCTGCCTGTCGTCTTCTTATTGCCTCTACCCTTCCTAAATATGTCTGGCCAGAGCCTGCTGCTTGTCGTCTGCCGCCCTACCTGCCAGATGGTCACCGCTCCAGCAGGCAAATGATTCCTTAATACTTCTGCTGTTCCTGCCGTTCTTGTTGCTGCTGCTGATGATGGTGATGATTCAGCTAGTGCTACTGTTGTTGCTAATCCAACTAGGGCTGCCGTTGTTGGTGCTGTTTCTAGTGCTGCTCCTCTTGTTGCATATTATGCTGTTACTTCTTTTACCTGCTGGCTAATGTTTGTCATGTTTCTACTAGCAAGGTTGAATCTTTTCTTCTTGGTTGTGGCTTGGTTGATAGCGTCCTTAGCAGCTCACACAATGAGAAGTCTGGGATCGATCCCTAGTACGGATGAAACGTTGGACATGTTGACTTACACCTGCTTCCCTTGTTCGCCTAGCAGTAAATAGGTACCTGGGTGTTAGCCGGCTTTTGTGGGTCGCATCCTGCGGGACAAGATTAACCTAAGTTGCCTAAAATGCTCTGCATAACCAGAGGATTTCAGTATAGTATGCCAATGTTAGTGAGTTCTTTGTTGTCTCATATACCTATGTAAATAAAGATTATTATTATTATTACAATGATGAGTTAGACATAAGAGTTAGCTGGGCATCTACTTTGCCATCGTAATGACACTGAAGTTAACTTGTAACACGTAGCTTGATTCTATGATTATTACTGATTCTGTATCATCATTGAATGCTCTTGCCTCACATAATGACTTTGACAACATGCTCATTGGAGAAGCCAGCTACAGATTCTCAAAAATCAGAGACAAGGGAATTAATGTGCAATTTTCATGGATTCCATTACACGTTGAATTACTCCTTCATGATAAAGTTGATAGGTTAGCCAAAGAAAATACCGTTAGTGAAAATTTAGAATAAAACTGATTGTGTCTAGCCTTATGAAAAATAATAGGAGAGTAATAATGAAATTGAATGTCGTAAGAATGTAGTTAGAAGCTTGAGATCTGTCACTCACTATGATAACATAAACGTGGATAAGTATGTCTACGGAGTAACTTGCAATGTGAACAGACTGACTGATGTAGCCAGGCTTAGGCTTGGTTACAAATGCTTCTGGCAACTTGGCAGATACACATGTAATGATCTAGCTAGATGCAAAGTATAGGGTCAGCCTTAGGATCACTTTCTCGAACACTATGTACTTCGTTGTCCACTTATTGAGGAATATAGACAGACAATATAATAGCCAGTGTAGTATGTCACGGTTTGTTATTAATGACAGCAAAATATCAGACATATTAAACAATATCCTAAATGTTTGTAGATGAATGGTTCAGAGAACCGACATGTTGATAAATTAGACACATGTGCAACTCTTGGGTATCTTTATTGAGGAAACGTTTCGCCACACAGTGGCTTCATCAGTCCATACAAAGGAGAATCTTGAAGATTCTCCTTTGTATGGACTGATGAAGCCACTGTGTGGCGAAACGTTTCCTCAATAAAGATACCCAAGAGTTGCACATGTGTCTAATTTATCAATATCCTAAATGTTCTTGGAACATATAAAACAATCGTAGACATAAATCCAAATATACTCCTGTTATACCTCTTAGGGGCCTAGATCCTAGGCTCTTGTCCTATCCTCCACAGTATGGATATGGGATGCACGATAAACTAGTCCCATTTCCTTGCATGAATAGTCTCTATTACGTATTCGTATTTCTAGCAAGATAATTGAAATGACAGGTAATTAAAGGTGACTCGTAATTAAAATTACTCGTAATTGTAATTATTCGTAATTAAAATGATTAGTAATTACAACGATTCGTAATTAAAATTATTCTAAATTAAAATGACAGTTAATTCAATAGTTCAGTAGTACATTATTCTCTTAGTGACGTACATGGTGTATATGTGCTTGTGTGCATGTCTGTGTGCACCCAGACGTACGGCATCACTTGTGTGCACCTAGCTGTTAGCATTCTAGAAATTTGTTGCTAAACTCTGACATGAGAAATTGCTGTGCAAAGGCATTATGCTTTAATTAAGACTTGCAAAGTTGGAGTAATTAAATCGTAATTAGCAGTTTGTAGATACAGTGAAGGTATCTGTTAGACTTGCACAGTGATCAGTATTGTCACGCTCACGCATGGCGCCACGAAAGACGAGTCTCAATGGTGCACAAGCGGAGGAGTAAGATTCGTCTGCAGCACTTAGGTATCTTCATTTCTGAATTGTTTCGTCTACGCAGTAGGTTTCTTCAGTCGAATACATTGTTCAAGATTATGGAGCTGAATTCTTCTCGGTACTG
Organism: Cherax quadricarinatus; assembly: GCF_038502225.1. Classification (NCBI taxonomy): domain Eukaryota; kingdom Metazoa; phylum Arthropoda; class Malacostraca; order Decapoda; family Parastacidae; genus Cherax; species Cherax quadricarinatus. The sequence goes on along the minus strand of NC_091312.1, from coordinate 1,957,468 downwards.
AGGGACTGACCATCTCAGAACTACTTCTTCAAGGCTTATGGACTGATCACATCATCCTTACCTTTCCACTGCTTCTGCTGTCTACATATTAAGCCACCTCTGTATTCGACTGAAGAAGGTTGCTGTGTAGGCGAAACCTTTTGGAAATAAAGGTACCTAACTGATTACTGAGGAAACGTTTACAGGTATAGGTACTCTACTGATGAAGCCCGCAGCGCAGGCGAAAACGTTTCCTCTGTAACGATACCTAAATTTTGTACGTCTTGCTCATCAGACGCAGAGTTCCCT
>NC_091312.1:1929680-1954680 GCF_038502225.1 Cherax quadricarinatus | reverse complement strand
TCTGCTGACTCACAACCACCCAGCTCCTCTGCTGACTCACAACCACCCAGCTCCTCTGCTGACTCACAACCACCCAGCTCCTCTGCTGACTCACAACCACCCAGCTCCTCTGCTGACTCACAACCACCCAGCTCCTCTGCTGACTCACAACCACCCAGCTCCTCTGCTGACTCACAACCACCCAGCTCCTCTGCTGACTCACAACCACCCAGCTCTTCTGGTGACTCACAACCACCCAGCTCCTTTGCCGTCTCACAACCACCCAGCTCCTCTGCTGACTCACAACCACCCAGCTCCTCTGCTGACTCACAACCACCCAGCTCCTCTGCTGACTCACAACCACCCAGCTCCTCTGCTGACTCACAACCACCCAGCTCCTCTGCTGACTCACAACCACCCAGCTCCTCTGCTGACTCACAACCACCCAGCTCTTCTGGTGACTCACAACCACCCAGCTCCTTTGCCGACTCACAACCACCCAGCTCCTCTGCTGACTCACAACCACCCAGCTCCTCTGCTGACTCACAACCACCCAGCTCCTCTGCTGACTCACAACCACCCAGCTCCTCTGCTGACTCACAACCACCCAGCTCCTCTGCTGACTCACAACCACCCAGCTCCTCTGCTGACTCACAACCACCCAGCTCCTCTGCTGACTCACAACCACCCAGCTCCTCTGCTGACTCACAACCACCCAGCTCCTCTGCTGACTCACAACCACCCAGCTCCTCTGCTGACTCACAAACCACCCAGCTCCTCTGCTGACTCACAAACCACCCAGCTCCTCTGCTGACTCACAAACCACCCAGCTCCTCTGCTGACTCACAACCACCCAGCTCTTCTGGTGACTCACAACCACCCAGCTCCTTTGCCGACTCACAACCACCCAGCTCCTCTGCTGACTCACAACCACCCAGCTCCTCTGCTGACTCACAACCACCCAGCTCCTCTGCTGACTCACAACCACCCAGCTCCTCTGCTGACTCACAACCACCCAGCTCCTCTGCTGACTCACAACCACCCAGCTCCTCTGCTGACTCACAACCACCCAGCTCCTCTGCTGACTCACAACCACCCAGCTCCTCTGCTGACTCACAACCACCCAGCTCCTCTGCTGACTCACAACCACCCAGCTCCTCTGCTGACTCACAACCACCCAGCTCCTCTGCTGACTCACAACCACCCAGCTCCTCTGCTGACTCACAACCACCCAACTCCTCTGGTGACTCACAACAACCCAGCTCCTCTGCTGACTCACAACCACCTAGCTCCTCTGGTGACTCACAACCACCCAGCTCCTCTGCTGACTCACAAACCACCCAGCTCCTCTGCTGACTCACAAACCACCCAGCTCCTCTGCTGACTCACAACCACCCAGCTCCTCTGCTGACTCACAACCACCCAGCTCCTCTGCTGACTCACAACCACCCAGCTCCTCTGCTGACTCACAAACCACCCAGCTCCTCTGCTGACTCACAACCACCCAGCTCCTCTGCTGACTCACAACCACCCAGCTCCCCTGCTGACTCACAAAACACCTAGCTTCCCTGCTGACTCACAGCCACCCAGCTCCCCTGCTGACTCACAACCACCCAGCTCCCCTGCTGACTCACAAACCACCTAGCTTCCCTGCTGACTCACAGCCACCCAGCTCCCCTGCTGACTCACAACCACCCAGCTCCCCTGCTGACTCAAACTGCCAAGGTACCTGCTGACTCACAAACCACCCAGCTTCCTGCTGACTCACAAACCACCTAGCTCCATGCTGACTCAAACTACCAAGGTATTCCTGGAGGTTATTCTGGGGATCAACGCCCCCGCGGCCCGGTCCATGACAAGGCCTCCCAGTGGATCAGGGCCTGATAAACCAGGCTGTTACTGCTGGCTGCACGTAGTCCAACTTACGAACCACAGCCCGGCTGATCCGGCACTGACTTTAGGTATCTGTACAGCTCCATCTTGAAGGCAGCCAGGGGCCTATTGGTAATTCCCCTTATGCTTGGTGGGAAACTGTTGAACAGTCTTGGGCCCCGGACACTTATGGTGTTTTCTCTTAATGTACTAATGGCGCCCCTACTTTTAATTGGGGGCATTTTGCATCGCCTGCCCAGTCTTTTACTTTCGTAGGGAGTGATTTCTGTGTGCAGATTCGGGACCATTCCTTCCAGGATTTTCCAAGTGTAGATTATGATATATCTCTCCTGCGTTCCAACGAGTACAAGTCAAGTGCTTCCAAGCGTTCCCAGTAGTTCAGGTGCTTGATAGAACTTATACGTGCAGTAAAGGTTCTCTGTACACTAGATATGCAATTTCACCTGCTTTGAACGGAGATGTTAATGTACAGCAGTATTCCAGCCTAGAGAGAACAAGTGATTTGAAAAGGATCATCATTGGCTTGGCATCTCTCGTTTTGAAAGTTCTCATTATCCATCCTATAATTTTCTTTGCACTTGTGATCGTGGCACTGTTGTGATCCTTGAAAGTGAGATCCTCAGACATTACTACTCCCAGGTCCCTTACATTGTTTTTCCGCTCCATTGTATGGCCAGAGTTTGTAATATACTCTGTTCTAGTTATTATCTCCTCCAGTTTTCCATAACGGAATAGTTAGAATTTGTCCTCATTAAACATCATATTGTTCACCGTTGCCCACTGGAAAACTTTGTTTATATCTTCTTGGAGGTTAACCGCGTCCTCAGCAGATGACAGCCTCATGCAGATCCTAGTATCGACTGTAAAGGATGATATGGTGCTGTGAATTACATCTCTGTCTATGTCTGATATGAGGATGAGGAACAGGATGGGGGCGAGTACTGTGCCTTGTGGAACAGAGCTCTTCACTATGGCAGCCTCCAATTAAACTCTGTTGACCACTACTCTTTGTGTTCGATTTGTTAGGAAGTTGAAGATCCATCTCCCCACTTTGCCAGTTATTCTTTTAGCACGTAATTTGTGCGCTATTACACCATGATCGCACTTGTCAAAGGCTTTTGCAAAGTCTGTGTATATTACATCTGCATTCTGTTTTTCCTCCAGTGCATCCAAAGCCATATCATAGTGATCCAGTAGTTGTGAGAGGCAGGAGCGACCTGCCCTGAACCTATGTTGTCCTGGATTGTGCAGATTTTGGGAATCCAGGTGGTTTGCAATCATGCTTCTTAGCACTCTTTCAAAGATTTTTGTGATGTGGGACGTTAGAGCTATTGGTCTATAGTTCTTAGCTAGTGCTTTGCTGCTACCTTTATGGAGTTGGGCTATATCCGTTGTTTTAAGTGACTATGGAATTTCACCCATGTCCAAGCTCCTCCTCCATAGTATACTTAAGGCGCGTGAGAGGGGTTTCTTGCAGTTCTTAATGAACACAGAGTTCCACGAGTCTGGGCCTGGTGCTGAGTGCATGGGCATGTCAATGGCTTTTTCAAAGTCTATCGGAGTTAGGGCAATGTCGGAAATCTGGCCTACATTGATGGGATTTTGAGGCTCATTCATGAAGAAATCGTTTGGATTGTCGATCCTCAGACTGATTAGTGGCTCACTAAACACAGAGTCGTATCGGGATTTCAATATTTCACTCATTTCTTTGTTGTCATCTGTGTAAGTCACATCCTGTCTGAGTAAGGGCCCGATACTAGATGTGGTATCTGCCTTGTTTTTGGCATATGAAAAGAAATATCTCTAATTTCTTTCAATTTCACTAATAGCTTAAAGTTCCCCCTGTGTCTCCTGGTTCCTGTGAGAGTCCTTTAACTTAAGTTCGATAGTTTCCACTTCCCTGGTCAACACCTCCTTCCGTGTATCAGATATTCTAGCGTTCATGAGGAACTCAGTGATTCGTCGTTGTCTTCTGCTGACTCATAAACTACCCAGCTTCCTGCTGACCGAAACTACCAAGGTACCTGCTAACAAACTATCCGGCTACCTGCTGACTCAAATTACCAAGGTACCTGCTGACTCACTAACCACCCAGCTCCGACCCTTCTCCTCCTCCTCCTCCTCCTCACCTGAACCCATGTCTCCAGGTTTATCCCTGTCATCACCTACAAGGATTGGAGCTCTCTGAAAAATGTAACGACTTTCAAAACTATTTACTTTGTTGTAAAGTCTATACGACGACAGGTGTAAGCTTCGCTGTATATGAGGCATGAGGATGTTTCTTGTTTTTTTTTTTACTGCCGGAGATCGAAACACCGACCCGTGGAAGAGTCGCGACTCTTCACCAGCGGCTGAGACAGGGTGGGAAGCTGGTGTTAGTCACTTGTCAAAGTGGTGGGAATCACTTGTGTAGTGGTGAGTACGTTTTGGTGTGTAGTTACAGTAGGGGTGATGCTTGGTAGTGATAAGAAAAGATGGGTGCACCAAGAGAAGGAACAGTAGCAGCAAGAGAGGTAATTGGGTGCATGGAACAGCCACAATAATGGAGAATCGTATACAATCAACATTAAAGAGGTTGATGGGGCGCATTGAACAGGACCAACATAGGTGGGTGATGGGGAAGGGAGGCAGCAAGAGTAGTAGATGATGGGGAAAGGAGGTAGCAAGTGAGGTGGATGATGGGGTAGGGAGGCAGCAAGAATGGTGGGTAATGGGGAAGGGAGGCAGCAAGAGAGATGGCTGTGGGAGGGAGTGTGAAGGTGAAGTGCTGGGAGGGAAGGTAACACACTTCATTGTTCACAGGTGCGACCGTAACTGTGTGGCAGCAGTGTTTCTCCAGGTAACATAAACTACCAACGAGGGGGCGCCGCCTCCACCACCCCTTGAAGGGACGGGGTGAGCGTACCTCACCACCATCATCGGGGGAAGAAGGGGTGAGGGTGCCAGGGCACCACCTGGGAAAGAGAGATGTGGGGGGGGGGGAGTACAACCACCACCACTACTAGTTAAAAGATAAACCAACTTTCACTCTACTAATACATCACAACTTCCAAAACTAACGTCTATCACAACTTCTTTCATAACTACCCAACCAACCTTTCAGCACTAAAGAGTGGAGGTCATTATGTAGCCGTAACGACCATTAACGGGATAAGGTTGATAAATCTGTAGCAATACACATGTGTTGTACCGCTGCTGTCATCTGTTATTACAAACTAACATTATAAACTAGGAGGGGCCAGGCTGGTTTGCAATTGCTCGCCGCTCGCTGGCCCAATACAGAGCTGTTTTATATCTTACGGTGTATTTATATCTTGGTGCTTTATGACCTGAAAATGGAACTCAGCAGAGGGTTTAGGATTTTTGAAGGTCCTCTCCTACTGGGAATTTAAATCTCTCTCTCTCTCTCTCTCTCTCTCTCTCTCTCTCTCTCTCTCTCTCTCTCTCTCTCTCTCTCTCTCTCTCTCTCTCTCTCTCTCTCTCTCTCTCTCTCTGTTTCTCGGGAGGGAGATGGTATTACTACAGTGGGAGAAAGAAAGTATTGCTACAGTGGGAGGAAGACAGTTTTGTTACAGTGAGAAGAAAAAAGTATTTATGCAATGGGAGGAAAACAGTGTTGCTATAGACAGTACCTAGGACAAACTGAAAAAAAAAATAATTTTTTAAATTGCTACTAAGGTTTTTACAAGTGTACGATGCGTATTTGAGTTAACAGTTACTGAAGCGGTGTGGATGAAAACCCTGAACTCTCTGGGTGTGTTTGGAAACTCAGTGGACCAGCGGGCCGCCAGCAGTAACAGCCTGGTTGATCAGGCAAGTGCCGCACATGCCTGGCCCAGGGCCGGGATGCGGAAGTAGGAAAACTCTCGAAACTCATGAAAGGTGTATCAAAGGTTTACGATGCCGCTTTTTATTAAAAACCTGACTGTGTGTATGTGTGTACTCACCTAGTTAAGGTTGCAGGGGTCGAGTCCAAGCTCCTGGCCCCGCCTCTTCACTGGTCGCCACTAGGTCACTCTCCCTGAACCATGAGCTTTATCGTACCTCTTGTTGCAACCCCTGAATGGGTTACAATATATATTACATGTATATTACCTTTTCATATAATTTTATACTGTTTATATTTGCGATAATAGCTAAATCATGAATATATTGCTTTATATTATTATTTGACGTAGTTAAATTTTGTTACGTAGGATGTAACACATATATTATGTGCTCAAAGTTCGTCTTGATTGTCTAACTACTGTAATTATCCCTCTTTGCTCGTTACTCTGCCGGCTTCTGTTGCTGGGCAGCAACTGTCCACGGAGCTATCACGTGATCGAGGGGGGTGTCCTCACCTCGCCTGAAATATTCAGTCTGGTCTAGACTCTCTTGGTGGTTGGACATATTCCTGACAAGTGTCTAAATCTCCCTTATTGGCTCTTGTTGGAAGATCGTCTCTGTCTCATTATTATTCTTGTTAGTTCTGGAGACTCTGTTCACAGAACTTTGGATAGACTTAGTGATTTTCGACGTTGTACTGAGGATGCGTGTCTCAAAGACACTGAGCAACTCAGGTCCTGAGCTGTAGCTTCTGACCTAACTTGTACTGGTATCTGTGTATTGTCACAGTCGGGTATTTTCTTATGCTGAACTTAGATTCAGTCGTATGGGAGTTTTGTGACTTTTGTGGAGGATCTGCTGATGGTCCCTACTTAGTGTCGTTATATTATCTCCTTGTTCCTGATTCTGTGTCGCAGTTGCTTGTTATATTGTTATTGGGCTTAGCATTCTTTTTATTGTTCAAGCAGACTGTTCTGGTTGCCAGTCGGTCAAGAAGTTAGTTTATGTGAGGACTTTGTCAGTCACTTGTTTATGTCTAGTTGAGTCGTGAGACATAGCGAACTACATAGAGCACTTACACACATACTCACAAACTTGTACATATTTGTAATATCTTATTAAATGTTAATGTACCAGACGGTACTTAAGAATTGTAAATGTGATATGTGCTTTCAGCACAATACTACTGTACACGAGAGAAGTGATTAATATTATTTTGATTACTGTAATTAATTTAATTTAATTTAATTTGATATATGCCTAGACAACTTAATAAATGTATTAAATTTTATTTTCTCTAGTTTGTAGCCTACCAGTTGTAATCCTGAAGCACTATTGAATCATACTGAATTCTAATGGATAATTGGACAAGGATACTGACTAATTGTTACGAAAACCCAGTAACAGGCTGGATGCTAGAAGGGCAGTCCTTTCTAGTATTCACTGGAGATCTCTAAGCTTTTAGAATCGCATTTTTTGTAACACCTCTGCTTAAAGCTATGTATGGATCCTGCCTCCACTACATCGCTTCCTAAACTATTCCACTTCCTGACTACTCTGTGGCTGAAGAAATGCTTCCTAACATCCCTGCGGTTCATCTGTGTCTTCAGCTTCCAACTGTGTCCCCGTGTTGCTGTGTCCAGTCTCTGGAACATCCTGTCTTTGTCCACCTTGTCAATTCCTCTCAGTATTTTGTAAGTTGTTATCATGTCCCCCATATCTCTCCTGTCCTCCAGTGTCGTCAGGTTGATTTCCCTTAAACTCTCCCTGTAGGACATACCTCTTAGCTCTTGGACTAGTCTTGTTGCAAACCTTTGCACTTTCTCTAGTTTCTTTACATGCTTGGCTTGGTGTGGGTTCCAAACTGGTGCCGCATACTCCAATATGGGCCTAACGTACACGGTGTACAGGGTTCTGAACGATTCCTTATTAAGATGTCGGAATGCTGTTCTGAGGTTTGCTAGGCGCCCATATGCTGCAGCAGTTATTTGGTTGATGTGTGCTTCAGGAGATGTGCCTGGTGTTATACTCACCCCAAGATCTTTTTCCTTGAGTGATGTTTGTAGTCTCTTGCCCCCTGGACTGTACTGCATCTGCTGTCTTCTTTGCATTTTTCCCAATCTTCATGACTTTGCACTTGGTGGGATTGAAATCCAGGAGCCAATTGCTGGACCAGGTCTGCAGCCTGTCCAGATCCCTTTGTAGTTCTGCCTGGTCTTCGATCGAATGAATTCTTCTCATCAACTTCACGTCATCTGCAAACAGGGACACCTCGGAGTTTATTCCTTCCGTCATGTCGTTCACAAATACCAGAAACAGCACTGGTCCTAGGACTGACCCCTGTGGGGACCCCGCTGGTCACAGGTGCTCACTCTGACACCTCGCCACGTACCATTACTCGCTGACAAGTATTCCTTGATCCATTGTAGTGCCTTCCCTGTTATCCCTGCTTGGTCCTCCAGTTTTTGCACTAATCTCTTGTGTGGTACTGTGTCAAATGCCTTCTTGCAGTCCAAGAAAATGCAATCCACCCACCCCTCTCTCTCTTGTCTTACTGCTGTCACCTTGTCATAGAACTCCAGTAGGTTTGTGACACAGGATTTCCCATCCCTGAAACCATGTTGGCTGCTGTTGATGAGATCATTCCTTTCTAGGTGTTCCACCACTCTTCTCCTGACAATCTTCTCCATGACTTTGCATATTATACATGTCAGTGACACTGGTCTGTAGTTTAGTGCTTCATGTCTGTCTCCTTTCTTAAAGATTGGGACTACATTTGCTGTCTTCCATGCCTCAGGCAATCTCCCTGTTTCGATAGATGTATTGAATATTGTTGTTAGGGGTACACAGCGCCTTTGCTCCCTCTCTCAGGAGCCATGGAGAGATGTTATCTGGCCCCATTGCCTTTGAGGTATCTAGCTCACTCAGAAGCCTCTTCACTTCTTCCTCGGTTGTGTATACTGTGTCCAGCACCTGGTGGTGTGCCCCACCTCTCCGTCTTTCTGGAGCCCCTTCTGTCTCCTCTGTGAACACTTCTTTGAATCTCTTGTTGAGTTCCTCACATACTTCACGGTCATTTATTGTTGTCTCTCCTCCTTCCTTCCTTAACCTGATTACCTGGTCCTTGACTATTGTTTTCCTCCTGATGTGGCTGTATAACAGCTTCGGGTCAAATTTGGCTTTCACTGCTATATCATTTTCATATTGTCGTTGGGCCTCCCTTCTTATCTGTGCATATTCGTTTCTGGCTCTATGACTGCTCTCCTTATTCTTCTGGGTCCTTTGCCTTCTATATTTCTTCCATTCCCTAGCACACTTGGTTTTTGCCTCCTTGCACCTTTCGGTAAACCATGGGCTCATCCTGGCTTTTTCATTATTCCTGTTTCCCTTGGGTACAAACCTCTCCTCAGCCTCCTTGCACATTGTTGCTACATATTCCATCATCTCATTAACTGGCTTCCCTGCCAGTTCTTTGTCCCACTGAACCTCGTTCAGGAAGTTCCTCATACCCGTGTAGTCCCCTTTCTTGTAGTTTGGTTTCATTTGTCCTGGTCTTCCTGCTTCCCCCTCCACTTGTAGCTCTACTGTGTATTCGAAGCTCAAAACCACATGATCGTTGGCCCCCAAGGGGTCTTTCATATGTGATGTCCTCAATATCTGCACTACTCAAGGTGAATACTAAGTCCTGTCTTGCTGGTTCATCCTCTCCTCCCTCTCTCTTGTAGTGTCCCTTACGTGTTGGTACATGAAGTTTTCCAGTACCACCTCCATCATCTTAGCCCTCCATGTATCTTGGACCCCATGTGGCTCCAAGTTCTCCCAGTCGATCTCCTTGTGGTTAAAGTCACCCATGATCAGGAGCTTTGCCCTCCATGCATGAGCTCTTCTGGCCACTGTAGCCAGTGTGTCAACCATCGCTCTATTGCTCTCGTCATACTCTTGCCCTGGCCTCCTGCTGTTCTGTGGTGGGTTATACATCATTGCAATTACCACCTTGGGACCACCAGAGTGAAGCGTTCCCGCTATGTAATCACTTTCTTCTCCGCTGTCTCCTCTCTCCAGCTCGTCAAAATTCCATCGGTGTTTGATCAGCAGTGCCACTCCTCCACCCCCCCTGTTCCTTCTGTCTTTCCTCAGGATCTGGTATCCCGTTGGAAAGATGTGTGTGTGTGTGTGCTCCACGGAGCGAAATCAAGGAGCCTTCAGTCTGCTTGGTAACTGTTGTTGTGTATACATATACGTACACTGCATGGATGTACGTGTACGATTAGGGTTGACATGTATACAGTAAGTACACATGCAAACATGTACAGTGCATGTATGGTATATACGTCGTGCCGAATAGGTAAAACTTACGATTTTTGGCTTAAATGGCAACACTCTTCTTACCGAATAAGGCAAGCGAAAATTGGTGTGTGCAATAATTTAGCAAAAATCATTCTGAACATACCGAAAAAATATATTTCATTGTGTTTGTTTATTATTAAATTACAGTAGACCGTCATTTAGCACGAGTTTATTTGGCACGATCTGGGTACAGCATGATTGAAGAATTGCGGCACAATTTTATGTAACATGTCGTATGATGAATTTAACACAGTTCAGCTTGCGGGAAGGAAAAAAACTTCCCTTTTCCTCAAGCGGACTTACGGAATGACTTGACTGACTTACTGAACGACTTGACTGGCTTACTGAATGACTTGACTGACTTACTGAACGACTTGACTGACTTACTGAATCACTTGACTGACTTACTGAATCACTTGACTGACTTACTGAATCACTTGACTGACTTACTGAACGACTTGACTGACTTACTGAATGACTGGACTAACTTAGTGAATGACTTGACTGACTTACTGAATAACTGGACTGACTTACTGAATCACTTTACTGACTTACTGAATCACTTGACTGACTTACTGAATCACTTGACTGACTTACTGAACGACTTGACTGACTTACTGAATCACTTGACTGACTTACTGAATCACTTGACTGACTTACTGAATCACTTGACTGACTTACTGAATCGCTTGACTGACTTACTGAATCACTTGACTGACTTACTGAATCACTTGACTGACTTACTGAATCACTTGACTGACTTACTGAATCACTTGACTGACTTACTGAATCGCTTGACTGACTTACTGAATCACTTGACTGACTTGCTGAACGACTTGACTGACTTACTGAATCACTTGACTGACTTGCTGAACGACTTGACTGACTTACTGAATGACTGGACTAACTTAGTGAATGACTTGACTAACTTACTGAATGACTTGACTGACTTACTGAATCACTTGACTGACTTGCTGAACGACTTGACTGACTTACTGAATGACTGGACTAACTTAGTGAATGACTTGACTGACTTACTGAATAACTGGACTGACTTACTGAATCACTTTACTGACTTACTGAATCACTTGATTGACTGACATAAAGTTAGACACTCCAGTACAACCATCAACTTCAGTACCAGAACTTCTACCATCCACCTCAGCCCAGTAGGACCACAACATAACTCTCCACTCTCTTCACAATCATCCACAAACACCAACACCTACAATTTAAGAAATACTATTATTCCTGTTACATTTGTAGTCTTAAGCAGTAAAAATAACATAATACATCATAACAATGAACTACAATTACATTTTCACTTTTATTTTTGTAAGATGTGGAGGCCTAAAAAAAGTTGTTTGGCTTTTTGGGGCCCTTAGGAACGTAACCCTATTTTTCCCATAAGTTCTTCAGTTCATCTAACACGGTTTTACCTAACACGGTGTTTTCAGGAACGTAACTACCGTGTTAAATGACGGTCTTCTGTATTGTAAACTTATCTAAAATATATATAGTTGGATTAGGCTAAATTAAAATAAGGTTATAATAAGGTTATTAATTTTTACATTAACATAAATGAAAAAAATATATATCTTTAAACGTATAAGAGAAAATTTTAGAAAGGACTTAGTTTTAAATGAGTTTTTGCTGATTGACCAATTTTACCTGTTCGGCACGACATATATATATATATATATATATATATATATATATATATATATATATATATATATATATATATATATATATATGCAAAACAACCACTCTGAAAGAATAGAGAAATTCCAAGCGCTTTCGTGACTACTCACATTATCCTTGTTTTGCATATTTTGAAATCACCTGTTTACTGTGATCTTATTGCATATATATATATATATATATATATATATATATATATATATATATATATTTATTATTATATATATATATATATATATATATATATATATATAATCGTCAGCCTAAACGGGAAGCGCTTTTGTTGCGAAAACGAAAATTTTGTTGTAACTGATGATTGTTTTCCATGTTGGAAAAGGATTGCATATCTTTGGGAAAAGGTAAAACCTTTGCTGTTTGAAAGGCTATTGTTATCTTTATGCAGCAGCAAATAATAGACGTGTGTTGTTGGGAAGGATAAATTTTTGGAACTGGAGAAAGAAGTTACTAATGAAAGAGGAGAGACGTTTGCGCAACAATTTGTGGTGTGTACTCACCTAGTTGAGGTTGCGGGGGTCGATTCCGAGCTCCTGGCCCCGCCTCTTCACTAGTCGCCACTAGGTCACTTTCCCTGCACCATGAGCTTTATCGTACCTCTGCTTAAAGCTGTGTATGGATCCTGCCTCCACTACATCTCTTCCCAAACTATTCCACTTCCTGACTATTCTGTGGCTGAAGAAATACTTCCTAACATCCCTGTGATTCATCTGTGTTTTCAGCTTCCAACTGTGTCCCCGTGTTGCTGTGTCCAGTCTCTGGAACATCCTGTCTTTGTCCACCTTGTCAATTCCTCTCAGTATTTTGTAAGTCGTTATTATGTCCCCCCTATCTCTCCTGTCCTCCAGTGTCGTCAGGTTGATTTCCCTTAACCTCTCCTCGTAGGACATACCTCTTAGCTCTGGGACTAGTCTTGTTGCAAACCTTTGCACTTTCTCTAGTTTCTTTACATGCTTGGCTAGGTGTGGGTTCCAAACTGGTGCCGCATACTCCAATATGGGCCTAACGTACACGGTGTACAGGGTCCTGAACGATTCCTTATTAAGATGTCGGAATGCTGTTCTGAGGTTTGCTAGGCGCCCATATGCTGCAGCAGTTATTTGGTTGATGTGCGCTTCAGGAGGTGTGCCTGGTGTTATACTCACCCCAAGATCTTTTTCCTTGAGTGAGGTTTGTAGTCTCTGGCCCCCCTAGACTGTACTCCGTCTGCGGTCTTCTTTGCCCTTCCCCAATCTTCATGACTTTGCTCTTGGTGGGGTTGAACTCCAGGAGCCAATTGCTGGACCAGGTCTGCAGCCTGTCCAGATCCCTTTGTAGTTCTGCCTGGTCTTCGATCGAATGAATTCTTCTCATCAACTTTACGTCATCTGCAAACAGGGACACTTCGGAGTCTATTCCTTCCGTCATGTAGTTCACAAATACCAGAAACAGCACTGGTCCTAGGACTGACCCCTGTGGGACCCCGCTGGTCACAGGTGCCCACTCTGACACCTCGCCACGTACCATGACTCGCTGCTGTCTTCCTGACAAGTATTCCCTGATCCATGTTAGTTACCATTTTGTCCTAGGCACATGTCGATTAGACACTAGGCCTGTTGTATATGAGCACGTGTGTGTGTGTGTGTGTGTGTGTGTGTGTGTTAGTTACCATTTTGTCCTAGGCACATGTCGATTAGACACTAGGCCTGTTGTAGGTGTGTATGTGTGTGTGTGTGTGTGTGTGTGTGTGTGTGTTAGTTACCATTTTGTCCTAGGCACATGTCGATTAGACACTAGGCCTGTTGTATATGAGCACGTGTGTGTGTGTGTGTGTGTGTGTGTGTGTGTGTGTGTTAGTTACCATTTTGTCCTAGGCACATGTCAATTAGACACTAGGCCTGTTGTATATGAACACGTGTGTGTGTGTGTGTGTGTGTTAGTTACCATTTTGTCCTAGGCACATGTCGATTAGACACTAGGCCTGTTGTATATGAGCACGTGTGTGTGTGTGTGTGTGTGTGTGTGTGTGTGTTACCTGGAGTTTACCTGGAGTGAGTTCCGGGGGTCAACGCCCCCGCGGCCCGGTCTGTGACCAGGCCTCCTTAGGTCAGTGTCCCAGGATGCGACCCACACCAGTCGACTAACACCCAGGTACCCATTTTACTGATGGGGAACATAGACAACAGGTTGAAAGAAACACGTCCAATGTTTCTACTCTGGCTGGGAATCGAACCCAGGCCCTCACCGTGTGAAGCGAGAGCGTTAACCACCAGGCCACCAGTTACCATTTTGTCCTAGGCACATGTCAATTAGACACTAGGCCTGTTGTATATGAGCACGTGTGTGTGTGTGTGTGTGTGTGTGTGTGTGTGGGCTTATACTCCAGTTGCTTTCGTCGTGTGCTTATATTATTGATTTGGGGTCTTCAAAGCCCTATCATATCTTCAAACTGTGCAGTGTTTACCCTCAGCAACGTTGCTAAGTTCCAAAAGATATTTCCTGATCAGCCTTGTTGTAGTGCCTTCATTGGACTCAGTGCCGCTAGCACCAACAGCCATATTGATAAGACGACCAACCAAAGGCTTCTTCTGAGACTGGAGCGGTGGGGCGGTGATCCCGGGAATCTGGAGTTTACCTGGAGTTTTACCAGGAGTCGCTTCTAGGGGTCACTGCGGCCCGATCCCAGACCAGATTTGGTTGCTGGGCTCGCACATCAAGCAGTTACTGGCCGCCGCCTACAGCCCACCGTATGCACCACAATCCTGCTGATCAGGAACTGTTTTGAGGAAACTGTCTAGTTCCCACTTGAAGACAGCTAGGGGGGTTTGTTAGTAATTTCCCTTATTAACTGCAGATAAACTACAGGCAAACCCCGTCTTCTTCTGATGCGATACACTTGCTACCCAGATGTCCCTACGACTTATCTGCCTCTTGAGTTGCAATGGCTTCCTCTCCTCATTACATAATAATGTCTGTTAATGTGCATGTGTGCGAGCTTTAGAAATATTTACTTGTGGCTGTATTAATTAAAGAGTTGTCCTGTGAGCGGCTGCCGTGTGAGCATCCCTGGAGGTGGCTCGCATTTTACACATTTTACATCCCAAGTAAAAAAAAATTTCGTAGGAGCGTGAAGTGGGCGTGCTTGGTGAGAGGCGCTTCCTCACTATGACCTCGTCCATATCCCCTCACACCTGCCTCTTGTTAGTTTGTCTTGAGAGAGAGAGTTTTCTCAGTATGTTTTGGTTATGGAACTGTTCTGGTTTTGGGATTATACTTTCTTTTAGGACTACTCTGGTTTTGGTATAAATCTGTTATATATGATATATTGTATTATGGTCTGGGACCGGACGATAGGTGCTATGAACCCCGAAATCTATAACAGTTAAAGACAGAAAGAATGAAAAGGGGTACTGTGTTCAAAACCCAAGAGGATCACCAAATGAAACTAAAGGATCATGTAAAGGATCTAGATGTAATACTGTCAGCTGACATATCTTTTAAAGAACACAGATGTCATGACAGCAAGGAAAATGATGGGGTGGATAACGAGAACTTTCAAGAGAAGGGAAAATGTGCAACTTTACAAATCGCTTGTGCTCTCTCGCTTATAGTATTGTTCAGTATTGACGACTCCATTCAGGGAACGAGAGATATCAGAGCTGGAACAGATACAGATATCGTTTACTGCCTTCATAGAGCCAATAAATCATTTAAATTACTGGGAACGTATCATAATCCTAAATATGTATCCACCAGATTGGAGGGGAGAGAGATACACGATATTATATAAATGGAAGGTACTTCAGGACCTGGTCCCAAATGTGCACACTATCATGACATACAGGAGCAAGAGATATTGGAGAGAGAGTAAAATAAACCCAGTGAAAAGCAGGGTCGTCGTGGGCACAGTAAGAGAACGGTGTATCAACATATGAGGTCCCAGATATTTTTAACATCTTAACATGATATCAGAAACACTCTTGGAACAAGTGTAGACATCTTCAAGAACAAACTAGACAATTTCTTCTGCCAAGTGTCAGATCAACCAGGCTGTGACGTATATGTGGGCCAGGCAAGCACAGACAAGCGTGGCCTAAGGGCTGGACTGCGAGAGAAGGAAAACTTTAGAAACCCATCAAAGATATATCTTCCCTGGATACCTGGAGGTTATTCCGGGGATCAACGCCCCCGCGGCCCGGTCCATGACCAGGCCTCCCGATGGATCAGGGCCTGGTCAACTAGGCTGTTACTGCTAACACTGAAATCCTGCCTTTCAGTGGGTTTATTCTGTACATTCTCCCATATTTCTCATTCCAGTATGTTGTTACTTTTCTTGTTGTGGCACTTGCCATCTTATCTTGTGGCACTTGTTGCCTTCTCTTGTGGCACTTGTCACCTTATCTTGAGGCACTTGTTGCCTTCTCTTGTGGCACTTGCCACCTTATCTTGTAGCACTTGTTGCCTTCTCTTGTGGCACTTGCCACCTTATCTTGTGGTACTTGCTACTTTCTCTTATTGTGGCACTTGCTACCTTCTCTTATTGTGGCACTTGCTACCTTCTCTTATTGTGGCACTTGCTACCTTCTCTTATTGTGGCACTTGCTACCTTCTCTTATTGTGGCACTTGCTACCTTCTCTTATTGTGGCACTTGCTACCTTCTCTTATTGTGGCACTTGCTACCTTCTCTTATTGTGGCACTTGCTACCTTCTCTTATTGTGGCACTTGCTACCTTCTCTTATTGTGGCACTTGCTACCTTCTCTTATTGTGGCACTTGCTACCTTCTCTTATTGTGGCACTTGCTACCTTCTCTTATTGTGGCACTTGCTGCCTTCTCTTATTGTGGCACTTGCTGCCTTCTCTTATTGTGGCACTTGCTACCTTCTCTTATTGTGGCACTTGCTGCCTTCTCTGGTATTTCATTCTGCTGTTCTGTCACTCGTTTACTGAAGAAGAATTTTGTGTGTCAACACCCTGGTGGAAAACTCTTCAACTTTCTACCAACAAATATATATGAAATATTCCCGCAACGAAGGTAGAAGCTTTCAAGAGGAAACTGCACCAGTTCACACGACCAGTGCCAGATCAACCAAGTTGTGATGGCGACGAAGGTCTCGGGTAGCAACAGATTGATTAACCAGACAGTTAGTAATAAAGTTTAGCCTCAGGCCGGGCTTCGAAAGTAGAACTCTTGAAACAGGTCACAAGTATACGAGGACATGGCATGCTTGCCCGGAGGGAGATTGGGAGAGGAGAGTGGCAGTGTATGTACGTGTCCATCCATTTCTCATTTGGTTTTGATATATGGTGTAAAAATACCCATTAGATGTACTTAAAGACACAGACAGCAATATAATTTGCAGGCGGTAAATACAAATTTCAGTTGCTGCTTGTATTAACTACATTTTCTAGTATTACCATGTCACTTTCTTAACAGGGTATCCTGTAGGTTACCTGTAGGTTACCTGTAGGTTACTTGTAGGTTACTTGTAGGTTACTTGTAGGTTACCTGTAGGTTACCTGTAGGTTACCTGTAGGTTACTTGTAGGTTACTTGTAGGTTACTTGTAGGTTACCTGTAGGTTACCTGTAGGTTACCTGTAGGTTACTTGTAGGTTACCTGTAGGTTATCTGTAGGTTACCTGTAGGTTACTTGTAGGTTACTTGTAGGTTACCTGTAGGTTACCTGTAGGTTACCTGTAGGTTACCTGTAGGTTACCTGTAGGTTACATGTAGGTTACCTGTAGGTTACCTGTAGGTTACCTGTAGGTTACTAGTAGGTTACCTGTAGGTTACTTGTAGGTTACCTGTAGGTTACTTGTAGGTTACCTGTAGGTTACTTGTAGGTTACCTGTAGGTTACTTGTAGGTTACCTGTAGGTTACCTGTAGGTTACCTGTAGGTTACTTGTAGGTTACCTGTAGGTTACCTGTAGGTTACCTGTAGGTTACCTGTAGGTTACCTGTAGGTTACCTGTAGGTTACTTGTAGGTTACCTGTAGGTTACCTGTAGGTTACCTGTAGGTTACCTGTAGGTTACCTGTAGGTTACCTGGATCTGCTTCCGGAGGTCGTCGTGCGCGCTGCCCATCAGTTTCTGAACACTTCCTCTGAATATTTAAACATCGCTGAAGTCAGTTTAGGCTCCATATACCTGTTAAAATGTGTGTATTTAATCACAGTTAAAAAAAATGCTTATCAACTATTACGATACGTTTGACAACGAAGTAGCTGATAAATGAGGAAACATTGAAATGTGAACGTTGTTCGCTGGCGGTGGGAGAACAGACGGGTTTGCTAGGTCCTGTGCTGAGGCAAGCTGGTCGGCACATTCCTCAGCGCTGAGTAACTACTACCAAGAATATCATTAATGTTAATTCTGCAGTGTTTCACCGAACTGTGTGTTTGGCAAACAGTTATTTTCTGGCTAAGTGTTATGAGGATCAACAACAACAAAAGGGGTAGTGGATTGATCGATGGATTCTATTCTATCTGTAGTTTATTCTAGAGTGAGGGGTCATCGCCCCCATTTCCCGCGGCCGGTTCCTAAACCAGGTTTTCTAAGCGCTGCCCTGACCGATGAGGCTGTTAATATTAGCACGTGCAATCTAACGTACACACCACAGTACGTTTTTTTCTGAAAATGACCTGAGGTACTTGTCAAATTCCTTCTTATTGACAGCCGGGGACCTGCTAAAAATTTCCCCTTATGTCTGTGGAGTGTTGAAAAAAGTTTGTTGGGTAGTCTGAGTGTGGCTGGTATCAACAGCCTGGTCCATCGGGCCAATAATCAGAAGTTCCGGTCTGGGACTGGGCCGGGAAGGGGGCAGTAGCCCCTGACATCGACCCCAGATATGTGCCTGTGCATCAGAATTGCCTTGTGATTACATATCATGATTTATATGCAAAATATAGATAGCGTTTCAATTAACGCTTGAAGTCCCTTCAGCTGTGGTCCTTACAACGTCCGTCAGAGAAATAAATAACAATTTAAACCTAGGAAATCCTGGAGGGACAAGTTCGAAACCTGAATAACGGAATTAGGCACTATGAGAACAAGAAACTTTGCAGATGGTGCTAAGTGCCTCTAATATAAAACAAAGGCTCGACGAGTACACTGAAAAATAACTCGTTAAGTGTCAGAGGTCCCTAAGTCTTGAACTTCCCCCTTCCAGTGGGAATTACCAACAAACTTCTGTTTATCTTCAAGAGGGAACTGAACAAGTTCCTGACCAGCCGAGCTGTGGTTTGTACGTTGGCCAGCAGCAACAGTCAGGTTGATCAGTATTTGGTCTACCAGGAGGCCTGATCTGGGACCGGGCCGCGGTGACGTTGATCCCCAGAAGCATCCCTCAGGTATCCTTCAGGTATAGAGTGTCAATTCACAAGTAATTATTTTTCCCAAAAAAATATACTGGTTGGCTGATTACTCAGGCTGTTGGTGTTTGCAGGTGACGGTGTAACGTAGACACCACACCCCAGCCCACCAGAGAAGTGTGTAAAAAGTTTTCAAGTTTCTTCTTGAAAATAGTTAAGACTGTGTTGGTAATTCCCCTTATACTTAAGGAGAGACTCTTGAAAAGTTTGAACTCTTTGCACTTATTGAGGTACTTGAAACACCTTTTGGTCCATTTATTGCTCCTCTGGGGCTATTTTGCCCCGTCTACCGAGCCTCCAAGCGCTATATGACCCCTACGATCTTAGCACTTCTTCAGGAATACGTTAATAATAATAATAATAATAATAATAATAATAATAATAAAAGCCCTCACTTTTCGTGCATGACGATACAAGATTGCAGAGAGAAGGTTGGTGTCTCTGCATGTAGTAAACTTCCGAGTAGTGGCAATGGAGCGAGAATCTTGGAGAGTTTTAAATATAATTTGGACAGGAATATGATTGTGAGTGGGTGCGAGTTAGACTTGCCTAGCATGGACCAATAGGTCTCCTACACTTTGCCTTCATTTTTGTGTTCTTGTGCCTTTGTAAGAAACATTAATGTTCATTATATTGTAAAAAAGGCTTAACTGTTCTTGAAAATCTCCCAAAACTAATTCGTCTCCTAGTACAGTACTTTATTAACCAATTATGTGTCTGTAAGTAATTAAAGACTTTATTTGCTAATTGTGCGACTTATTACTGCAACAAAACAATGAAAATTGAACTCTGTTATATTTGTTAAAAGGAATCTATTGATTTTCCTGGGAAACATCACCATCTGTGAGAGGTTCTGGGGATTATTTTCCCCACGTCCTGGTCTCAGTCCAGTTTTTTAGGTTGGAGAGGAAATGTTACAGGATTGAGAACTAGGAAGACAAGGATAAAATATTAGGCTGGGCAGCCATGCAGTCTGAGATGTATATTCCTGGAGCTTCCTCTGAGGTGTGGAAACGAACATGTCTTGAAGAATGATACACTTGTGCAACATTTGGGAATCTTTTTCGAGGGAACGTTTCGCCAGCTAGTGGCTTCTTCAGTCCAGTACAGAGACGAACGGTGAAAGATGAGAAGTTTGTGGTAATCAGTCCCTCAGCCTGGTTTCGATGTGTTTATTCCGTCATTGATGGACTGAACACTGTGGCAAGTACATGTATTTCATGTATAAAACTGATACTGATGTAATGGCTCAGTTATTATTGATTAACTATTTTACTAAATTCATCCTCTAGCTTTTTATGTAGTGATCTGCTGCGATGTTGCTCCAGACCTGTATCTATTGTTTTTGTGCTCCTATTCCTGTCAGTTCATCAACGCTCTCATTCCCTGCCATGTTACCATGAGATGGTATCTAAACCCTTATCTCTCTTCTTTCTATACTCCTATTCCTGCCAAGTCATCAGCTCTCTCCTTCCCAGCAAAATTAATATTGAGTTGCTATCTATATATAAAGGATTCTTTAAAAATACTTTGTCATATGTCATTTTTATATTTCAGTTTAGGTCCTCTTCAACACTGTTAATGAAAAAAAAAAGATTGAGCTTTGAATAAAGTGGACTTGGAGGCTGACAATACTATTAAGTCGATTCTTGCTTTCTTTGTAATCTTAATGGTTAATTAAAGTTCAGTTAATTTAAGTTCAAGAGGAAGATTTTCCTCGGATTATTAACCCCGGAGGGATATTAACCCAAGAAAGTCAAGCATTGTGTTTAATTTCCCCTGGGTCCCTCCTCTTTTCTTCCCCAGGATGCGAACCACAACAGTCTTAACATCGAGGTATCTACTTACTGCTACGTAAACAAGGGCAGCAGGTCCATGAAAATCTGTACGTACGCCTAGACATACGTGAAATACCAGAGACCTTAAAGAGCGCAGACACTGCTCCTTTGCATAACGGAAGTAGTAGAGCACCAGCTAAAAATTATAGACCAGTAGTACTAACTTCCCACATCATAAAAATCCTTGATAGAGTGATGAGACGGCAGATTGCAAATTTCATAGAACAGCACAATCGGCATAACCCAATCCAGCATGGTTTTAGAGCAGGACGATCATGCCTGTCACAGTTGCTGAACCACTATGACAGAATTACGGAGGCTTTGGAGGACAACCAAAATGCAGATATGATGTATACAGACTTGCAAAGACATTTGACAGATGTGATAATGGAGTGACTTCACACAAAATGAGGGCCACGGACATGATGGAGAAGGTAGGCAGATGGATTTTCTGGTTCCTAGCACACAGAACACAAAAATTAATAGTAAACTGAGCAAAATCCAACATCAGCAAGGTAAAAAGCTCAGTTCCACATGGCACTGTCCTGGCACCTCTGCTGTTTCTCATCATCACTGCAGACATAGACACCCGTCACAGTTTTGTATCATCATTTGCAGATGACACTAAAATAAGCATGAAAGTTACTTCGGTAGAGGACACTGAAAAATTGCATTAAGATATAAGCAGTGTTTTCCAGTGGGCAGTGGAGAACAACATGACGTTCAGTGGTGATAAGTTCCAAATGCTTAGATATGGAAAGAATTATGAACTCAAAAAGAACACTGTATGCAAAACTCAAGAGGATCGTCAAATAGAACAAAAGGAACACGTGATAGACTTAGGAGCAATTATGTGAGTTGACCTTTCTTTCAAACACAGTAAGAGAAAGGTCACGACAGCCAGGAGAATGTCAGGGTGGGTAATGAGAACTTTCAAAACAAGGGAAATAATACCAGTGGTGACACTCTTCAAATCGCTGGTGCTCCTTCATTTGCAATATTGTTCGGTGTTGACGGCCACATTCAGGGCAGGAGAAATATCAGAGCTGGAACAAATACAGAGATTCTTTACAGCCTGCACAGAGCCGATAAAGCATTTAAATTACTGGGGACACCTTAAAGTTTTTAATATGGACTCACTGGAGCGGAGGAGAAAGAGACACACATGAAAATATATATCTGGAAAGTACTTGAGGGCCTGGTCCCAAATTTGCACACTGTCATAACATACTGGAGTGAGAGATATGGGAGGAAGTGCAAAATAAACCCAGTGAAAAGCAGGGGTGCGGTTTGCAGATTATTCAACATCATACCAGAAGATATCAGAGACACTGCTGGAAATTGGACAAGTATCTTCACCTGGTGCCAGATCAGCCAGGCTGTGATGGATATGTGGGGCAGCGGGCCTCAAGCAGCAACGACCAAACTACTACCAGACGAACTAGACCCATGGCTGGGCTCCGGGAGTAGAAGAACTCTCGAAACTCATCAAAGGTATATCAAAGGTAAAGGTACGCCTCGACTTGTTAGGCGTTCTATCTAGATCCTTTGGATCTCAGGCGAACGCAGTTCCACTGTGCTACGAGATGCTAAGTTGGTGATCCATTGTTCTGAAGTCCTGTAGACTTCTCAAGATGTCTGACAAGCTGACTCGACCACACCACTTGCATTATCCTTCCTCCCGTGACGGAGTTCATTGTTCCTTTTATAATACTGTACATTTTTGGCTGTTTTAATTTTCAAAATTCTTCCACGTTACTGCTCTTTACCAAGTGCACATTTAATGTCTCTATCAGGAGTATCGTTTATTCACAAATAACATAGACTTTGAAGAGGAAACCTTAGACGATGTTTCGGTCCTCCTTGAACCATCATCGCAGCAATGACTTTCTAATGGTCCAGAAAGGATCCAAACATCAGCTCAAATTTTCTCTCCAAAGTTGGGTTATTTGTGAATCGTTCCAGCCACGCTTTTGTTACATATTCTTCGAGTATTGTCTGCAGTGCTTCTTAGTAATATAATAGCAAAATGGAATTTCATCGTTGTGTTCTCTTATAGGCTGACGGCAGATTCATCACAAAACTTAAGTCATATTTTGTCAGCTCGAGACCTCCTTAAAATTATTTTGATAACTGGATTCTGAACATGTTTAAGGTTCTTGATGCGCAAGAATATATACACTGAGAGGTCTGCGCCTTTTAGGAATTAAAGTATTCTTGACTGGTGGTGATAAGCAGCCTTAATGACCCTCGTGTAGTCGATAGGTTTTAAATCCTATTAACAAGTTAACCAACTAGTTTGTTGAATGTTGACTAACAGGAAGCATTATAGTCTTTAACACTGGTAATGTAATAGGCTGGTGCAGCAACCAGTCAGTGAGGTACCACCGTCCTCTCATGTAATTGTAAAACCAGGATTTCTAGTTTTATTATTCTGTCTTACAAACACGCACGATGACAGGTATACTTTACAAACTTTTTCTTACGTTCAATATACACACATTTTTACTGCGTTGTATGCATGTTAAAGGGTCTTTCTTAATCTTGTAAGCCTTCCTTAGGTAGTCATGGTCTGAAACCTGAACCATAAACAGATATAACACATAAAAACAATGTACATTATAAATAATATTGATTTTAATGCTCACATGAAAGCTTATTATAAGGTACAGAAGGAAAGTGTTTTACTGTTGTCTGAAATTTCTGTCAGCTCTCTTTAGCACCCTATAAAAGGTGTTCAGATAAATCTCGGCAAGAAAGAAAAACTGAATTTCGAAAGAGCGAACGGGTTATGATAGCACCTAGAGGGATATGTAGGTGGCAGGTGGATAAACACCACCTTGCTGGGACTAAAACTGCATCTAGGGCAGGTGCAGGAGGGAGGGTGTCTAGGTGGTAGGTGGATCAATAACACCTTCACCTGACTATGCTGCAGTCTACTTAAATAAATTACAGCCCCCGCCAACACACACATTTTGGTGATGCATTCGTGAAGGCACTGTACACGGTAGCTGTGTATGTGTGTGTGTGTACTCACCTAATTGTGGTTGCAGGTGTCGAAACTCAGCTCCTGGCCCCGCCTCTTCACTGATCGCTACTAGGTCCTCTCTCTCTGCTTCCTGAGCTTTGCCATACCTCGTCTTAAAGCTATGTATGGTTCCTGCCTCCACTACATCACTTGCTAGGCCATTCCACTTCCTGACGACTCTATGACTGAAGAAATACTTCCTAACATCCCTGTGACTCGTCTAAGTCTTCAGCTTCCAATTGTGACCCCTTGTTTCTGTGTCTCCTCTCTGGAACATCCTGTTTCTGGCCATCTTATCTATTCCACGCAGTATGTTATATGTCGTTATCATGTCTCCCCTGACCCTCCTGTCCTCCAGTGTCGTCAGTCCGATTTCCCTCAGCCTTTCTTCGTAGGACATTCCCCTGAACTCTGGAACTAGTCTTGTTGCAAACCTTTGTACCTTCTCTAATTTCTTGACGTGCTTGACGTGTGTGTGTGTGTGTGTGTGTGTGTGTGTACTCACCTATTTGTACTCACCAATTTGTGGTTGCAGGGGTCGAGTCTTAGCTCCTGGCCCCGCCTCTTCACAGGTTGCTACTGGGCCCTCTCTCTCCCCGCTCCATGAGCTTTATCAAACCTCGTCTTAAAACTATGTATGGTTCCTGCCTCCACTACATCACTTTCTAGGCCATTCCACTGCCTGACAACTCTATGACTGAAGAAATACTTCCTAATATCTCTGACTCATCTGTGCCTTCAACTTCCAATTGTGACCTCTTGTTTCTGTGTCCCCTCCCTGGAACATCCTGTTTTTGTCCACCTTGTCTATTCCGCGCAGTATTTTATATGTCGTTATCATGTCTCCCCTGACCCTCCTGGCCTCTAGTGTCGTCAGGCCGATTTCCCTTAACCTTTCTTCATAGGACATTCCCCTTAGCTCTGGAACTAACCTTGTCGCAAACCTTTGCACTTTCTCTGGTTTCTTGACGTGCTTTATCAAGTGCGGGTTCCAAACACGTGCTGCATACTCCAGT
>NC_091312.1:1667180-1922180 GCF_038502225.1 Cherax quadricarinatus | reverse complement strand
AGTCCAATTTAGCAATGAAATGCTAGCTCTATTTCCAAAAAAATAAGCAATCACAGCTGTATGCACTTGAGTGTTACATTGTTATTGTTGAGTGTACAGTGGTAATGAAGCTTCTCCTCTGTTGAGTGTACAGTGGTAATGAAGCTTCTCCTCTGTTGAGTGTACAGTGGTAATGAAGCTTCTCCTCTGTTGAGTGTACAGTGGTAATGAAGCTTCTCCTCTGTTGAGTGTATAGTGGTAATGAAGCTTCTCTGTTGAGTGTACAGTGGTAATGAAGCTTCTCCTCTGTTGAGTGTACAGTGGTAATGAAGCTTCTCCTCTGTTGAGTGTACAGTGGTAATGAAGCTTCTCCTCTGTTGAGTGTACAGTGGTAATGATGTTTCTCCTCTGTTGAGTGTACAGTGGTAATGAAGCTTCTCCTCTGTTGAGTGTACAGTGATAATGAAGCTTCTCCTCTGTTGAGTGTACAGTGGTAATGAAGCTTCTCCTCTGTTGAGTGTACAGTGGTAATGAAGCTTCTCCTCTGTTGAGTGTACAGTGGTAATGAAGCTTCTCTGGTGAGTGTACAGTGGTAATGAAGCTTCTCCTCTGTTGAGTGTACAGTGGTAATGATGCTTCTCCTCTGTTGAGTGTACAGTGGTAATGATGCTTCTCCTCTGTTGAGTGTACAGTGGTAATGAAGCTTCTCCTCTGTTGAGTGTACAGTGGTAATGAAGCTTCTCCTCTGTTGAGTGTACAGTGGTAATGATGCTTCTCCTCTGTTGAGTGTACAGTGGTAATGAAGCTTCTCCTCTGTTGAGTGTACAGTGATAATGAAGCTTCTCCTCTGTTGAGTGTACAGTGGTAATGAAGCTTCTCCTCTGTTGAGTGTACAGTGGTAATGAAGCTTCTCCTCTGTTGAGTGTACAGTGGTAATGAAGCTTCTCTGGTGAGTGTACAGTGGTAATGAAGCTTCTCTGTTGAGTGTACAGTGGTAATGATGCTTCTCCTCTGTTGAGTGTACAGTGGTAATGAAGCTTCTCCTCTGTTGAGTGTACAGTGGTAATGATGCTTCTCCTCTGTTGAGTGTACAGTGGTAATGAAGCTTCTCCTCTGTTGAGTGTACAGTGGTAATGGTGCTTCTCCTCTGTTGAGTGTACAGTGGTAATGAAGCTTCTCCTCTGTTGAGTGTACAGTGGTAATGATGCTTCTCCTCTGTTGAGTGTACAGTGGTAATGAAGCTTCTCCTCTGTTGAGTGTACAGTGATAATGAAGCTTCTCCTCTGTTGAGTGTACAGTGGTAATGAAGCTTCTCCTCTGTTGAGTGTACAGTGGTAATGAAGCTTCTCCTCTGTTGAGTGTACAGTGGTAATGAAGCTTCTCCTCTGTTGAGTGTACAGTGGTAATGAAGCTTCTCCTCTGTTGAGTTTACAATGGTAATGAAGTTTCTCCTCTGTTGAGTGTACAGTGGTAATGAAGATTCTCTTCTGTTGAGTGTACAATGATCATGAAGTTTCTCCTCTGTTGAGTGTACAATGATCATGAAGTTTCTCCTCTGTTGAGTGTACAGTGGTAATGAAGCTTCTCCTCTGTTGAGTGTACAGTGGTAATGAAGCTTCTCCTCTGTTGAGTTTACAATGGTAATGAAGCTTCTCCTCTGTTGAGTGTACAATGATCATGAAGTTTCTCCTCTGTTGAGTGTACAGTGGTAATGAAGCTTCTCCTGTGTTGAGTGTACAGTGGTAATGAAGCTTCTCCTGTGTTGAGTGTACAGTGGTAATGAAGCTTCTCCTCTGTTGAGTGTACAGTGGTAATGAAGCTTCTCCTGTGTTGAGTGTACAGTGGTAATGAAGCTTCTCCTCTGTTGAGTGTACAGTGGTAATGAAGCTTCTCCTCTGTTGAGTTTACAATGGTAATGAAATTTCTCCTCTGTTGAGTGTACAGTGGTAATGAAGCTTCTCCTCTGTTGAGTGTACAGTGGTAATGAAGCTTCTCCTCTGTTGAGTGTACAGTGGTAATGATGCTTCTCCTCTGTTGAGTGTACAGTGGTAATGAAGCTTCTCCTCTGTTGAGTGTACAGTGGTAATGATGATTCTCCTCTGTTGAGTGTACAGTGGTAATGATGCTTCTCCTCTGTTGAGTGTACAGTGGTAATGAAGCTTCTCCTCTGTTGAGTGTACAGTGGTAATGATGCTTCTTCTCTGTTGAGTGTACAGTGGTAATGAAGCTTCTCCTCTGTTGAGTGTACAGTGGTAATGAAGCTTCTCCTCTGTTGAGTGTACAGTGGTAATGAAGCTTCTCCTCTGTTGAGTGTACAGTGGTAATGAAGCTTCTCCTCTGTTGAGTGTACAGTGGTAATGAAGCTTCTCCTCTGTTGAGTGTACAGTGGTAATGAAGCTTCTCTGGTGAGTGTACAGTGGTAATGAAGCTTCTCCTCTGTTGAGTGTACAGTGGTAATGAAGCTTCTCCTCTGTTGAGTGTACAGTGGTAATGAAGCTTCTCTTCTGTTGAGTGTACAGTGGTAATGAAGCTTCTCTTCTGTTGAGTGTACAGTGGTAATGAAGCTTCTCTTCTGTTGAGTGTACAGTGGTAATGAAGCTTCTCTTCTGTTGAGTGTACAGTGGTAATGAAGCTTCTCTTCTGTTGAGTGTACATAAAACAGTCTTCATGGTTCTTGACTTTTCATCAGCCTCTCTTCATACTTAGGGGAAATTGCCAACATAACAGTAGTTATTTTCAAGCAGCTACGTGCTGCTAGCACCAGCAGCCTTCTTGATCCGGTCATAAACCACAAGGCCTAATCTGGGTTGGGGCAGCAGGAACGGTGACCTCGTATAAGCAGGATAAGGCAAACATAAAGTAAGGTAATGTTAACAGTTTTATAATAAAGTACACACACACACACACACACACACACACACACACACACACACACACACACACACACACACACACACACACACACACACACACACACACACACACACACATACACAACAACAATATTCAGTACATCTATCGAAACAAGGAGATTGCCTGAGGCATGGAAGATAGCAAATGTAGTCCCAGTCTTTAAAAAAGGAGACAGACATGAAGCATTAAACTACAGATCAGTGTCACTGACGTGTATAGTATGCAAAGTCATGGAGAAGATTGTCAGGAGAAGAGTGGTGGAACACCTAGAAAGGAATGATCTCATCAACAGCAGCCAACATGGTTTCAGGGACGGGAAATCCTGTGTCACAAACCTACTGGAGTTCTATGATATAGTGACAGCAGTATGACAAGAGAGAGAGGGGTGGGTGGATTGCATTTTCTTGGACTGCAAGAAGGCGTTTGGCACAGTTCCACACAAGAGATTAGTGCAAAAACTGGAGGACCAAGCAGGGATAACAGGGAAGGCACTACAATGGATCAGGGAATACTTTGCAGGAAGACAGCAGCGAGTCATGGTACGTGGCGAGGTGTCAAGAGTGGGCACCTGTGACCAGCGGGGTCCCACAGGGTACAGTCCTAGGACCAGTGCTGTTTCTGGTATTTGTGAACGACATGACGGAAGGAATAGACTCTGAGGTGTCCCTGTTTGCAGATGACGTGAAGTTGATGAGAAGAATTCATTCGATCGAAGACCAGGCAGAGCTACAAAGGGATCTGGACAGGCTGCAGACCTGGTCCAGCAATTGGCTCCTTGAGTTCAATCCCACCAAGTGCAAAGTCATGAAGATTGGGGAAGGGCAAAGAAGACCACAGACGGAGTACAGTCTAGGGGGCCAGAGACTACAAACCTCACTCAAGGAAAAAGATCTTGGGGTGAGTATAACACCAGGCACATCTCCTGAAGCGCACATCAACCAAATAACTGCTGCAGCATATGGGCGCCTAGCAAACCTCAGAACAGCATTCCGACATCTTAATAAGGAATCGTTCAGGACCCTGTACACCGTGTACGTTAGGTCCATATTGGAGTATGCGGCACCAGTTTGGAACCCACACCTAGCCAAGCATGTAAAGAAACTAGAGAAAGTGCAAAGCTTTGCCACAAGACTAGTCCCAGAGCTAAGAGGTATGTCCTACGACGAGAGGTTAAGGGAAATCAACCTGACGACACTGGAGGACAGGAGAGATAGGGGGGACATGATAACGACTTACAAAATACTGAGAGGAATTGACAAAGTGGACAAAGACAGGATGTTCCAGAGACTGGACACAGCAACACGGGGACACAGTTGGAAGCTGAAGACACAGATGAATCAAAGGGATGTTAGGAAGTATTTCTTCAGCCACAGAGTAGTCAGGAAGTGGAATAGTTTGGGAAGCGATGTAGTGGAGGCAGGATCCATACATAGCTTTAAGCAGAGGTACGATAAAGCTCATGGTTCAGGGAGAGTGACCTAGTAGCGACCAGTGAAGAGGCGGGGCCAGGAGCTTGGACTCGACCCCTGCAACCTCAACTAGGTGAGTACAACTAGGTGAGTACACACACACACACACCACTTTTCACATACTCAGTAAACCCACACTCACATGGTTCCACACACACATATTCCCACCCACACATAGACCCACACACACACACACGTCCACACACACATAGACCCACATCCACACATTCCTCACACAGACCCACACACACACACATTCCCTCACACACAGGAAGTATTTCTTCAGTCATAGAGTAGTCAGGAAGTTGAATAGTCTAGCAAGTGATGTAGTGGAGGCAGGAACCATATATAGCTTTAAGACGAGGTATGACAAAGCTCATGGGGCAGGGAGAAGACCTAGTAGCGATCAGTGAAGAGGCGGGGCCAGGAGCTTAGTTTCGACCCCTGCAACCACAATTAGGTGAGTACACACACTCTCGTCCCCATCACTCTCTCCCTCGCTCTCCCCCATTTTCCCTCCCCTGTTCCCCCCCTCTCTCTTCCTCCTCCTTCTCCTCTTTATCTCTCCCTCTTTCCCTCCGTCTATTTCTCCCTCTCCCCCTCTCTCTCACTTTTCCCTTCTCTCTTCCTCCCCTGTGACTATCCCTCCCCATCTCTCTTTCCTCATATTCCCTCCTCTTTTCCCCCTCCATATGTCTGTCCCCTTTCACCACTGTCTCCCCTTGCCTCCCTCTCTCTCTCTCTCCCTTTACCCCTCTCCCTACCTCCCTTCCCCTTCTCTCGCTCCGTCTGCTCCACACACACATAAAAAGAAACACTGCAGCAGGCCTACTGGCCTATGCAAGGCAGGTCCAATTCTCCTACCGGCTTCAGCCAATGGCGTAACCTAGTGAATGTGACCTGGCTTAACCTAGTTAAGCCAGGTCGCATTCACTTAAGGAATGAGCACGACATCTGACCTAGTAGCACAAGCCAGTCAGGTCCAACTCACACCCACCCACACCCACTCATGTATTTATCTAACCTATTTTTAAAACTACACAACGTCTTAGCTTCTGTGACGGTACTCGGGAGTTCCACTCATCAACAACTCTATTACCAAACCAGTGCTTTCCTTTATCCTTCCTGAATCTGAATTTTTCCAACTTTAAGCCATTACTGTGAGTCCTGTCTAGGCTAGATATTTTAGCACGCTATTTACATCCACTTTATTTACTCCTGTTTTCCATTTATATACCTCAATCATATCCCCCTAATTCTACACCTTTCTAGAGGGTGCAGATTCAGGGCTCTCAGTCTGTCCTCGCAGGGAAGATTTCTGATATATGGGATCAACTTTGTCATCCTCCTTTGTACGTTTTCCACCTCATTTATATCCATTCTGTAATATGGTGACCAGAACTGTGCAGCATAAATGATTACCAGGTGTGAGAGTGGCAGCTGTTTTAAGTGGCAAGTGGTTCACAGTTCAGGAAGAAGGAAGATAAGGAGAGTTAATAGAGAAGATGTGAAGGTAGGAAATCGATTCTCTGTTCTCCAGGACGAGTGTACTTAAGTGGTTTGTGAGGTTAAAGGTATCACTGACTCCCCTGCTAATCAAGGTAAGATATTCTAATTGTAGGAGATTCTCAGGTAAGATATATGGACCATGCTTTTTGGAACAGAGATAGGAAGGTCAGACAGAGGGTCTGCCTCCCAGGAGCTGGTGTTGGTAACATAGTCAGTGGGTTAGATAACATTATGTCAGGTAATGGGAACAAGCCCAATATCTGTCTTAGTGCTGTGGGTAATGACATTGGGAAGGGCAGGAGACAGGAGCTGCTGGATAAGTACACGTCAGCCATAGAAGTAGTCAGGTCTAAGGGAAGAATCCCAATCATATGTAGCATCTTACCTAGAAAGGGAGTGGGCAATGAATGGATGTCTAGGGTAATTGGTATAAACTGCTGGCTAGACAGGTACTGCGAGGAACTTGCAATCCCATTCATTGATAACTGGGATAAATTCTATGGCAGACGTGATATGTATGCAAGGGATGGGGTTCATCTCCCTGGGGCTGGAGTGGTTGCATTAGCTAATTTGATTGAGGGGCTAATTGATGACTTGTCTAGGACTTTAAACTGATAGATTATAGAGGTATGAGTGTTTGTGGGAAACAAGCAGGCTGCAGTATTAGGGCTGCAAACAGCAGATATCGGGATACCTCAGGGATATGTTTAAAAGACAATATTCAAAATAAAGTTGCTAGTAAATGCAAAGTAATTGATCAACAAACAAAGAGAGATAGTAGAAGGCAACGACTGACTAGCTCCCTTAAGGTTTACTGTACAAATAGCAGGAGTCTAAGAAATAAGATAGATGAGCTAAGATTACTTGCAAGTGCAAGTAATATAGATATTATTGCTATAACAGAGACATGGTTTAACCTGAAAGATAGAGAAATGCCTTCTGAATGCAACATACAGGGTTATAAGCTATTCCACACTGATAGGGCCAACAGGAAGGGTTGTGGGGTGGCGATGTATGTCAGAGAAAATTTAAATTGTTGTGTTAGACATGATATAAGATTAGAAACATCGGACACAGAATCTGTTTGGCTACACTTTCTCGAGGGTCGTGACAAATTAATTTTGAGTGTGATTCATAGGTCCCAAACCTTGATAGGGAGTGCAGTAAGCTGTTATGGGACGAAATTCATAAGGCATCTAGATATGAAAATGTAATAATGGGAGATTTTAACTTTAGAGAAATTGATTGGAACAATGTGACAGGAAATCTTGAGTCTAGTGACTTTCTTGATACGGTTCAGGATTGCTTTTTAGAACAGGTTGTGACAGAACCAACTAGAGGAAACAATCTGCTTGACTTGGTTCTTGCCAACAAAGAATTACTAATTAATAATCTTGAGGTTAATGAGCTTGGGGAAAGCAATCACAAATCAGTTAGTTTCAATATATCATGGAATTACCCAGATAACTGCAATCAAATCTCTGTCCCAGACTTTCTCTTGGCGGATTTCATGGGACTGAAAAATTACCTGGGTGGGCTAAATTGGGATGTCCTGACTATGGGTCAGGTAGGTGGTCTTGGTTACCAATATAACGTTTTTCAGAGCATAGTTCTAGCTGCCCAGAGAACTTTTGTTCTGAGTAGGGGAATAAGATCTAACAAAAATGATCCCAAATGGATGAACATTAGATTAAAACATCTCATTGGTCAAAAGATAGGCATATATAGGCGTATCAAAAGAGGGGATGGGCAGTTAAGAAATCAATATATTCAATTAGAGAGAGAAATAAAAAAAAGGAATATGAAAAGCTGAAAGGGATTAAGAGCCTAAGGTCGCAAGGGATTCGAAGACTAACCCAAAAGCGTTCTTTTAGGTATACAGAAGTAAGATTAGGGACAAGATTGGCCCACTTAAGAGTAACTCAGGTCAGATCACTGACAGTGATAAGGATATGTGTGAAATTTTCAGTATTTACTTCCTCTCAGTTTTTACCCAGGAAAATACTAGCGAAATTACAGAAATAATAGATTATGTAGAACAAGACGATAATAAACTATGCACAATTAGGGTAAGTAGTGATATGCTTCTCAAACAAATAAAGAAATTAAAGCCTAACAAATCCCCAGGCCCTGATGAACTGTTTTCAAGGGTGTTAAAGGAATGTAAAGAGGAACTTAGCATATCTTTGGCTAATCTTTTCAACATATCTCTACAAACTAGCATAGTGCCTGATAAGTGGAAAATGGCAGTGTAATACCTATTTACAAAGCAGGTGATAGGTCCTTAGCTTCGAACTTTAGACCAATAAGCCTTACCTACATAATGGGAAAATTTATGGAATCAATAATTGCTGAAGCAATTCGTAGTCATCTTGAAAGTCATAAATTGAGGAATGAATTTCAGCACAGTTTTACAAAGGGGCGTTCCTGTCTTACGAATTTACTTGCTTTTTTCACTAAGGTATTTGAGGAGTTAGATCATGGTATTGAATTTGATATTATGTATATGGACTTCAGTAAGGTTTTCGATAGAGTTCTACTTCAGAGGCTGTTGAGGAAACTCACAGCACATGGAATAGGAGAAATTTTTTCCTGGATAGAGGCTTGGTTGGCAATTAGGCAGCACAGAGTTTGCATAAATGGGGAGAACTCAGAATGGGGGCACGTTGCAAGTGGTGTTCCACAAGGGTCAGTGCTGGGCCCCTGTTGTTCACAATTTACATAAACGACATAGATGAGGGAATAAATAGCGACATAAGCAAATTTGCTGATGTTAGGAAAATAGGCCGTCCAGTTCATTCTATTGAGGGCATTAGAGCACTCCAGGATGATTTGAATAGACTGATGCAGTGGCCGGAGAAGTGGCAGATGCTGTTTAATATAGACAAATCCAAAGTTCTAAATGTTGGACAGGAAAATAACCATGCCACATATAAACTAAATAAC
The DNA here is from genome assembly GCF_038502225.1 of Cherax quadricarinatus. NCBI lineage: Eukaryota > Metazoa > Arthropoda > Malacostraca > Decapoda > Parastacidae > Cherax > Cherax quadricarinatus. The sequence continues at coordinate 1,913,364 of NC_091312.1, read as the reverse complement.
GTAAATCTTAATATTATGGATTGCGAAAAGGATTTAGGAGTTCTGGTTAGCAGTAATCTAAAACCAAGACAACAGTGCATTAGTGTTCACAATAAAGCTAACAGAATCCATGGCTTCATAGCAAGAAGTATAAATAATAGAAGTCCTCAGAGTGTTCTTCAACTCTATATATCTTTGGTTAGGCCTCATTTAGATTTTGCTGCACGGTTTTGGTCACCGCATTACAGAATGGATATAAATGCACTGGAAAGTGTACAAAGGAGGATGACAAAGTTGATCCCATGTATCAAATCGTCCCTATGAGGATAAACTGAGGGCCCTGAACCTGCACTCTCTAGAATGGCATAGAATTAGGGGAGATATGATTGATGTGTATAAATGGAAAACAGGAATTAATAAAAGGGATGTAAATAGCGTGCTGAAAATATCTAACATAGACAGGAGTCGCAGCAATGGCTTTAAATTGGAAAAATTCAGATTCAGGAAGGATATAGGAAAGCACTGGTTTGGTAATAGAGTTGTGGATGAGTGGAACAAACTCCCGAGTACCGTCATAGACGCTAAGAGGTTGTGTAGTTTTAAAAATAGGTTGGATAAATATATGAGTGGGTGTGGGTGGGTGTGAGTTGGACCTGATTAGCTTGTGCTACTAGGTCGGATGCCGTGCTCCTCCCTTAAGTGGGAGAATTAGACCTGCCTCACATAGGCCAATAGGCCTATTGCAGTGTTCCTTCTTTTTTATGTTCTTATGTTCTTTTTGCAATCAGTAATATATATTATATTATTTAGTTTATGTGTGGCATGGTTATTTTCCTGTCCAATATTTAGAACTTTGCATTTGTGTATATTAAACTGCATCTGCCACTTTTCTGACCACTGTGTTAATCTATTCAAATCATCTTGGAGTGCTCTAATATCCTCATTATAATGAATTGGACTGCTTATTTTGGTGTCATCGGCAAATTTGCTTATGTCACTATTTAATCCCTCATCTATGTCGTTTATGTAAATTGTGAAGAACAAGGGGCCCAACACTGACCCTTGTGGAACACTGCTTGTGATGTGCCCCTATTCTGAGTTGTCCCCATTTATGCAAACTCTGTGCTGCCTATGTGTCAACCATGCCTCTACCCAGGAAAAAATTTCTCCTATTCCGTGTGCTTTGAGTTTCCTCAGTAGTCTCTGATGTAGAACTCTATCGAAAGCCTTACTGAAGTCCATATACACAATATTATATTTAATACCATGAAGTACCTTCTCAAATTCCTTAGTGAAAAAAGCTAGTAAATTTGTAAGACAGAAGCGCCCCTTTGTAAAACCGTGCTGGGATTCATTAATAAATTTATCCCTTTTAAGATGGCTTCAAATTGCCTCAGCAATTATTGATTTCATAAATTATCCCACTATGGAGGTAAGGCTTGTTGGTCTATAGTTCGAAACACACACACACACACACACACACACACACACACACACACACACACACACACACACACACACACACACACACACACACACACACTCAGACAAACATGCATCACAAATAACCACACAGAAATACATAAGCTTTTCATTCTATGGCAACCATAAAAAGGGTTGCTAGAGAGCAGGATGGAAAACCAGGGGACTGAAAGATGAGTCTGTGAGGGAAGATTGGGGAGCAGAGCTCATGAAAAGGGAACATGAGTTGGGAAGGAAGCTAGAAGAACTTAGCATGAAAACGGAGGAGAGTATGGCTGCAGAGAGCAGGAATTGGGAGATGCAAGTCACAGTAGCAGAAGCTAAAATAGAGATTAGAAGAGGAACTGAAAAATCTGAAACAGCCTAAAGAACTAAAGAGCAGTGTGGCCATGTCATCAGAAACTTCTATTTCACTCACAAACGAGGGGACTGTAGGGAATGAATGAGTGAAACCATATGCAGAGGCCCTATCAGACCATCATGGAGCCCGAGAAAAAAAGAGGATCACATCAGAAACAATCGAGGGGACTGTAGAAAATGAAAGAGCTGAGCTATACATAGAGGCCTTAAGAGACCACGGTGGTGCCCAGGAAAAGCTGAGAAGGGAAAATGACAGACCACTGCACCCAGGGACAACAGATAGTGAAGAGATTGAAGAAAGGAAAGCTGCAATGGAAGCATTTAAATCGAATCAGGGGGATATATAAGGTTATGCAGTGGGATAATGAAAGAGAGAGATCAGCCTTTGTTTATGAGCTCCAGGAAGTTGAAGAGGAAACTTATGAAACAAGAAGACAAGGGGAGACAAAAGTGATTGAAAGCATCATGAAAGCAATAGGAGAAGAGAATATGAAAGCATCATGAAAGCAATAGGAGAAGAGAATATGAACCAGCTGGCAAATTTTCTGAGAATGGGGGGGGGGTTGCAAGAGGAAGAAACTGGTCAGTCAAAGTGATTTTCAAGGCAGAATCGGCTCGAAACACGACTAAGGGACATAAAGGCATATCGGAAGGTGTATCTCAACCGCAACAGAATACAGGAAGAAAGGCAGAAACTGAAAGAGAGGGTACAAAGATGAAAAGAGGAAAGAAAGGCAAAGATGGAGATGGACAAGAGAACCCAGACTCAGGAGGAAGATCAAATACAACTTCCTTCACAACCACCTACAGAAGCCCCCCAGCCAGGACAATGCCAATGCAACCAACATTCTAACCTAAAACACATACGCCATACCCAGTGCCCCCACCCACCTCATTACAAACCCCACCTTCACAGCAACCATCCATAGTTCCTCATCAGGTCTCCTGCTTCCCCAACCCCAATGTAACCCCCAGACCACAGTTTTAGAAAAGTTGAAGGTTTGGTATACAAATACAGATAGAATAACAAATAAATGTGAGGAATAGCATGAAAGAATCAAGGAGACATCCCCAGACATAATAGCACTCACAAAAAATGAAACTCACCAGGATAACAGATGCACTCTTTCCACCCAGGTATCAAATCCTGGGAAAAGATAGAGGGAGCAGAGGGGTAGGAGGAGTTGCACTGCTCATCAAAAACTGGTGGGGATTTGAGGAAATGGAAGGAATTGATGGAATGGGCAAAAAGAACTACATAGTAAGAACAGTCCATTCTGGGGGCCATAAGGTGGTAATTGCAGTGATGTACAACTCGCCACAGAACTGCAGGAGGCCATGACAAGAATAAGAAGAGATCAACAGGGCAATGGTAAACACACTAGCCGAGGTGGCCAGAAGAGCTCCTGTGGGTAGAGCAAAAATTACTAGTTATGGGTGATTTCAAACACTAGGAGATTGACTGGGAAAACATGGGGCCCCTTGGGGGTCGCAAAACATGGTGAGCCATGATGATGGCTGTGGTACTGGAAAACCTCATGCATCAGCACGTTAGAGACACTACCAGAGAGAAAGTTGAGGATGAACCAGCAAGACTGGACCTAGTATTTACCTTGAGTAGTTTGGATATCGAGGATATCACATATGAAAGGCCCCGTGGAGCTAGTGATCCTGTGGTTCTGTGCTTTGAATACATAGTTGAGCTACAAGTGGAGAGGATAGCACGAATAGGACCGGAGAAGTCAATCTACAAAAAGGGAGACTACACAGGCATGAGGAACTTCCTGCAATACATTCAGTGGGAAAGAGAATTGGCAGGAAAAGCAGTAAAAGACATGATGGACTACGTGACAACAAAATGCAAGGAGGCGGAGGAGAGGTTTGTTCCCAAAGAAAACATAAATAACGGGAAGACCAGAACGAATCTTTGGTTCACCCAGAAGTGTAGTGAGGCAAAAACTAAGTGCACTAGAGAATGGAAAAGTACAGAAGACAAAGGACCCAGGAAAATATAGAGATTAGCCGAAGAACCAGAAACAATTATGCACAGGTAAAAAAGGAGGCTCAGCAACAATATGAAAATGCCATAACATCGAAAGTCAAGTCTGACCTAAAGCTGTTGTATAGCCACATCAGGAGGAAAACAACAGTCAAGGCCCAGGTAATCAGGCTGAGAAAGGAAGTTCACAAGAAACAACCAAAAAGTGTGTGAGGAGCTCAATGTGAGATTTAAAGAAGTGTTTACAGTGGAGACAGGAAGGACTCCAGAAAGTCAGAATAGGGAGGTACACTAACAAGGTATGCACCAAAAAGTGTTGGATGAAATACAACCGAGGAGGAGGTGAGGAATCTGCTACGTGAACTTGATACCTCAAAGGCGGTGGGACCGGACATCTCTCTGTGGGTCCTTAGGGAGGGAGCAGAGATGTTGTGTGTGCCACTAACAAAAATCTTCAACATATCCATTGAAACTGGGCAACTACCTGAGGTATGGAAGGTGGCAAATGTAGTGCCAGGTTTTAAGAAAGGAGACAGACATGAGGCATTAAACACAGACCTGTGTCACTGACGTATATAGTATGCAAAGTCATGGAGAAGATCATCAGGAGAGTGGTGGAGCACCTTTCTAGAAAGACACAAGCTTATAAACGACAACCAGCACGGTTTCAGGGAAGGAAAATCCTCTGTCACAAACCTACTGGAGTTTTATGGCAAGGTAATGGAAGTAAGACACGAGTGAGAGGGGTGGATGGATTGCATTTTCTTGGACTGCAGGAAGGTCTTCGACACAGTTCCTCACAAGAAGTTAATGGAAAAGCTAGAGAATCAGGCACGCATATCAGGAAAGGCACTGCAATGGATCAGATAATATCTAACAGGGAGGCAATAACGAGTCATGGTACGTGACGATATGTCATAGTGGGCGCCTGTGACGAGCGGGATTCTACAGGGGTCAGTCCTAGGACCTGTGCTGTTTTTGGTATATGTGAATGACATGACGGAAGGGATACACTCAGAAGTGTCCCTGTTCGCAGATGATGTGAAGTTAATGAGGAGAATTAAATCGGATGACAGTCATGCAGAATTACAAAGAGACCTGGACAGGCTCCAAGCCTGGCCCAGCAACTGGCTCCTTGAATTTAACCATGCTAAATGCAAAGTCATGAAGATCGGGGAAGGGCAAAGAAGACCGCAGACAGAGTTTAGTCTAGGTGGCCAAAGACTGCAAACTTCACCCAAGGAAAAAGATCTTGGTGTGAGCATAATACCGAGCACATCTGCAGCGTATGGTCGCCTGGCTAACCTAAGAATAGCCTTCCGATACCTCAATAAGGAATCGTTCAAGACTCTCTACACCATATACGCCAGGCCCATATTGGAGTATGCAGCACCAATCTGGAATCCACACCTGGTCAAGTACATCAAGAAATTAGTGAAAGTGCAAAGGTTTGCAAAAAGGATAGTTGCAGAGCTAAAGGGAAGGAATGTCTAACGAAGAAAGGTTAAGAGAAATCGGCCTGACGACACTGGAGGACAGGAGGGTTAGGGGAGACATGATAACGATATATAAGATACTGCGAGGAATTGACAAGATGGACAGAGACAGGATGTTCCAGAGATGGGACACAAAAACAAGGGGTCACAATTGGATGCTGAAGACTCCAATGAGTCAAAGGGATGTTAGAAAGCATTTCTTCAGTCATAGAGTTGTCAGGCAGTGGAATAGCCTAGAAAGTGACGTAGTGGAGGCAGGAACCATACATACTTTTAAGACGAAATTTGATAAAGCTTATGGAGCAGGGAGAGAAAGGACCTAGTAGCGTCCAGTGAAGAGGCGGGGCCAGGAGCTATGAATCGACCCCTGCAACCACAAATAGGTGAGTACAGACACACACACACACACACACACACACACACACAAGTAAATTTTAAATAAAAATGTAGGGCAGAACACTAGAGGTAACAAATTTGTAGCAGGTATTAAACAGTCCCATGGCAGGTATTAAGCAATAATCCAGTGATAAAGCACCTGGAATTCCAATAGAGGGATTTTCGTAATGAATGACAATCGCTGAAGTGTAAAACAATAGCGTTTCAATCATTAGTTTTATTGACATGTCCCCTTAAACATGGTGTGTAAGCACGTTGGATAAACAAGGTAGATGAACACAGTGGGAAGTCAGGAAGTGTAGATATTTGTGTGAAAATTAATAGTGCCAGATTAACCAGGCTGTGATGGAGATGTGCTCCAACAAGCCGCCAGCAGCAACAACGAGACATGCCTAGTTCAGGGCTGGGCTCGAAAAGTAAGAAAACTCTGGACGCCCATCAATAGTAATTTCGGATCAGATCCGAAATTACCTCCCATTACTGAGGTGCTCTGTGACCTCCTTCTGGGTTTAGTGCTGCACCGAAACATACACGAGCTCACTCACCTAATTCATAACATACCACAAATAATATATTTTAATTGGTTTGTTCAGATTGTTTAAAATACTTGTTTGGAAAACAAGGAAGATTAAACCCGGCGCTGCTGCTTGAAACATTTACCCGCGACTGAGTCTTTGAGTTAGTTACCTTTACTCCGTCATCAAGGAATGTACAACATCGCTCATGGGACAGTGAACCTTATGATAATTTTCCGGTCCAACTTGGACCATTAACTAGTCATTTTTATGATCCAGTTCGGACTGAATAAGTAGTAAGAAAAGGGAGAAAAAATAAAAAAAACTAGAAAGACAGGTATTTCCACTGAGCGTTCATCATTACCCAGGGAAGGTTTGTCTCAAGTACTGTACAGTGACTCACTGTGGCCACCTAAGTGGTACTAGATCACATGGACAACAACACAGTGATTGATGGCACGTGTATGCTGTGGTCTGTGACCTCGCAGTGTTCACATTTATACGCGGTACTCCAAATTGTTGAACATTACGTCATGTGTGTTGAACATTATTAACTATTATGTGTTAAACATTATTATCATCTGTCATGTGTGTTGAACATTGTTAACTGTTATGTGTTAAACATTATTATCATCTGTCATGTGTGTTGAACATTGTTAACTATTATGTGTTAAACATTATTATCATCTGTCATGTGTGTTGAACATTGTTAACTATTATGTGTTAAACATTATTATCATCTGTCATGTGTGTTGAACATTGTTAACTATTATGTGTTAAACATTATTATCATCTGTCATGTGTGTTGAACATTGTTAACTATTATGTGTTAAACATTATTATCATCTGTCATGTGTGTTAAACATTATTAACTATTATGTGTTAAACATTATTATCATCTGTCATGTGTGTTAAACATTATTAACTATTATGTGTTAAACATTATTATCATCTGTCATGTGTGTTAAACATTATTATGTCACTTTTGTTGAATGTTAAGTGTGAGATGTTCTTTATTTCTGCTCTTATTATGTATGAATTCAGTCAAGCACGTAAATTACTGGGAATGCTTGAAGTTTCTTGAAGTGTATCTTTGAAATGAAGGCGAGGAAAATGCATCATAATCTACACATGAAAAATTCTGAAGGGATTGGTTTCAGATTAGCAGACTGAGATCACTTCATATAAAAATACGAGGCTTGGCAGACGGCGCGAAACACCTCTAATGAAAAGCTGCAGCGCGACGAGTAGATTGAAACTCAAAAAGTGTAAGGGGACCAGGACTATTGAACAACCGCCCTTCATGCGTAAGGGCAATTACTCAGAAACCCCTTGTCTTCCAGTCTGTTGCTAGTGCCTACATGATGCTCATTAAGGCAGATCGCGACGTATGGTCTGAGTCAGCTTACACACGCCGCCATTGTTCTCCTTCAGTAGGTACCTGGGCGTCAGTCGATCGTTGTGGGTCATAACCTAGGGAATGGTCAAGTACTGTTTACCACCGAGCCTGGCCCATGGCCGGGCTCCGGAAGTAGAAAAACTCGTAACTCATCAAAGGAGGAACTCCAATTTCTGAAATTAAGACACATGTGCAACATCTTGGTATCTTTATTGTAGACGTTTCGCCATCCAGTGGCTTTATCAATACAAATTCCAGGACATAACTTGAAGACAGTAGGACTATATACAGAAGATGAGGTAATCAGTCCCTCAACCTAGGAGTAGGTGCGAAGAGCACCATAGGTGCTCCATAGGTGCTCTTCGCGCCTACTCCTAGGTTGAGGGTCTGATTACCTCATATTATGTATATAGTCCTACTGTCTTCAAGTTATGTCCTGGAATTTGTATTGATAAAGCCACTGGATGGCGAAACGTCTACAATAAAGATACCCAGATGTTGCACATGTGTCTTAATTTCATCTTGTCGGTATTATATACCATTCTTGCACAACTCCAATTTCTCTTACGACATAATGTCGCATCATTTGTGTCTTTGGAACAAAGTACAAGGTTGCATGTCACCTGTACACTGGTCAGAGATACTCAAATCCCTAATTTAAGTATTAAATTCTTAAGTTTATGCTTATTGTACTTTATATACACTGCTGCTCTCGGTGCATACCTGTTAAAAGCTGGGTAATTATTTAAAGCCTATGGGTAACTAGTGACATGGTCCTCAGACTAATAGAGAAACTAAAACCTAACAAATCCCCAGGCCCTGATGAACTGTTTGCAAGGGTGTTAAACGAATGTAAAGAGGAACTTAGCATACCTTTGGCTAATCTTTTTAACATATCACTACAAACTGGCATAGTCCCTGATAAGTGGAAAATGGCAAATGTAATACCTATTTACAAGGCAGGTGACAAGTCCTTGGCTTCGAACTATAGACCAATAAGCTTTACCTCCATAGTGGGAAAATTTATGGAATCAATAATTGCCGAAGCAATTCGTAGCCATCTTGATAGGTACAGATTGATTAATGAATCTCAACACCGTTTTACAAAGGGGCGTTCCTGTTTTGCGAATTTACTAACTTTTTTCACTAAGGTGTTTGAGGAGGTAGATCATGGTAATGAATATGATATTGTGTATATGGACTTCAGTAAGGCTTTCGATAGAGTTCCACACCAGAGGCTATTGAGGAAACTTAAGGCACACGGAATAGGAGGAGAAATTTTTTTCTGGGTAGAGGCATGGCTGACAAATAGGCAGCAGAGTGTTTGCATAAATGGGGAGAAATCAGAATGGGGGCACATCGCAAGCGGTGTTCCACAGGGGTCAGTGTTGGGCCCGTTGTTGTTCACAATTTACATAAACGACATAGTTGAGGGAATAAATAGTGACATAAGCAAATTTGCTGATGACACCAAAATAGGCCGTCCAATTCATTCTAATGAGGACACTAGAGCACTCCAGGATGATTTGAATAGACCGATGCAATGGTCGGAGAAGTGGCAGGTGCAGTTTAATATTGACAAATGCAAAGTTCTAAATGTTGGACAGGTAAATAACCATGCCACATATATACTAAATAATGTAGATCTTAATACTACTGCTTGCGAAAAGGATTTAGGAATTCTGGTTAGCAGTAATCTGAAACCAAGACAACAGTGCATTAGTGTTCGCAATAAAGCTAACCGAATTCTTGGCTTCATATCTAGAAGTATAAATAATAGAAGTCCTCAGGTTGTTCTTCAACTCTAAATATCCTTGGTTAGGCCTCATTTAGACTATGCTGCCAAGTTCTGGTCACCGTATTACAGAATGGATATAAATGCTCTGGAAAACGTACAGAGGAGGATGACAAAAATGATCCCATGTATCAGAAATCTTCCATATGAGGATAGACTGAGGGCCCTGAATCTGCACTCTCTCGAAAGGCGTAGAATTAGGGGGGATATGATCGAGGTGTATAAATGGAAAACAGGAATAAATAAAGGGGATGTAAATAGTGTGCTGAAAGTTTCCAGCCTAGACAGGACTCGCAGCAATGGTTTTAAGTTGGAAAAATTAAGATTCAGGAAGGATATAGGAAAGTACTGGTTTGGTAATAGAGTTGTGGATGAGTGGAACAAACTCCCGAGTACAGTTATTCAGGCCAAAACGTTGTGTAGTTTTAAAAATAGGTTAGATAAATACATGAGTGGGTGTGGGTGGGTGTGAGTTGGACCTGCCTAGCTTGTGCTGCTGGGTCTGGCGCCGTGCTCCTTCCTTGAGTAGAGGTGACCAGACTGGGTGGGTCATTGGGCTTATCAGGGGGGTGGGTCATTGGGTCAATCCGGGGGGGGGGACATGGACCTGCTCCGCATGGGTCAGTAGGCCTGTGCAGTGTTCCTTCTTTCTTATGTTCTTATTAAATACGAGTTAATAAGGCTGCGTATGATCTCTTACTAACAAAGGAGCTCTGATCCCTAAAATAAGAATCAGTCTCCTAGAATATATACACTGAGAAACATATACTTTTTGGTGTATAATAACATTGTTACCTGGAGTATACCTGGAGAAGGTTTCGGGGGTCAACGCTCCCGCGGCTCGGTCTGAGACCAGGCCTCGCGGTGGATCAGGGTCTGATCATCCAGGCTGTTTCTGCTGGCTCACGCAAACTGACGTACAAACCACAGCCCGGCAGGTCAGGAACTGACTTTAGGTGCCTGTCCAGTGCCTTCTTGAAGATATTATGTATGCTGGGAGGCAGTTGAACAGTCTTGGGCCCCTGACACTTATTGTGTTGTCTCTCTGTGTACTTGTGGCGCCCCTGCTTTTCATTGGGGGAATGCTGCATCTCCTGCCAAATTACCATGACACTGTCATGGTAATTCGGGTGTCATCTGTAAAGGAAGACACGGATGTGTACATACATACATACATACATACATACATACATACATACATACATCTCTGTCCATGCAAAGGAAGACACGGATACTTACAAACATACTTCTCTGCCTATGTCGTATATGAGGATGAGGAATAGGATGGGAGCAAGTACTGTGCCTTGTGGAACAGAGCTTTTCACTGTAACTGCCTCGGACTTTGTTTACTATTATTCTTTGTGTTCTATTTGTCAGAAAGTTATAGATCCATCTACCAACTTTTCCTGTTATTCCCCTATCACGCATTTTGTTCACTATTACACCATGGTCACACTTGTCGAAGGCTTTTGCAGAGTCTGTGTATACTACATCTGCATTTTGTTTATTCTCTATAGCTTCCAGAGCCTTTGTCATAGTGGTCCAGTAGCTGGGACAGGTAGGAGCGACCTGCTCTAAACCCGTCTTGCCCTGGGTTGTGTAATTCATGGGCATCTAGGTAGTTGGCGATCTTGCTTCTTAGAAACCTTTCAGAGATTTTTATGACATGGGATGTTAGTGCTATCGGTCTGTAGTTCTTTGCAATTGCTTTACTGCCACCTTTGTAGAGTGGGGCTATGTCTGTTGTTTTTAGTGTGTGTGGGATGACCCCTGTGTGCATGCTCCCTCTCCATAGAATGCAGAAGGCACGCGACAGGGGCTTCTTGCAGTTCTTGATGAACTCGGAGTTCCATGAGTCTGGGCCTTGAACAGAGTACATGGACATGTCATTTATTGCCTTTTCAAAGTCTTGTGGTGTTAGGATAATATCAGTTTTTTTTTTTTTTTAGATTACCAGATTTTGGGTCTCGTTCATAAAGAATTCATTTGGATTGTCGACCCGTAGTCTGAGTAAAGGCTCACTGAACACTGAGTTGTATTGGGACTTCAGTATCTCACTCATTTCTTGGCTGTCATCTGTGTATGTCCCATATCGCCTAAGCAGGGGCGATATATATGTTACTTCTCCTTCACTCACTCACTCACTCACTCACTCACTCACTCACTCACTCACTCACTCACACACACACACACACACACACACACACACACACACACACACACACACACACACACACACACACACACACACACACACACACACGTACTCATATACAACAGGCCTAGTGTCTAATCGACATGTGCCTAGGACAAAATGGTAACTAACACAGACACACACATGGTAACTAACTAACTAACATGTATTTAGCAAAAAAAAAAGGTCTAGCTACGAGAACCGTGAGCTGAATATTATTGTAGAAAACGGGAATAACTGGACTGCTCAGAAGAGGGGGAACTCAAGTGTACTGTGTTTATCTTGGCTCGTAGCACCATAACAACCACCATCATCATCTCCCTGGGGTTCATAAATTATGTTATTATCACATTTATCAAGATTGTAAACAGTAAGATAATGGGGGCGCTTAAATATGTTTTTGGATTGTCGTTTGACCAACAGTAAATTCAATGCAATGTATATGTATGTATGTATGTATGCATGTATTTATGTATGTATGTGTGTACTCACCTAATTGTACTCACCTAGTTGTGGTTGCAGGGGTTGATTCATAGCTCCTGGCTCCTCCTCTTCACTGGTCGGTACTAGGTCACTCTCCCTGCTCCGTGAGCTTTATTATACCTCTTCTTAAATGTATACATGGATCCTGCCTCCACTACATCACTTTCCGGACTATTCCACTCCCTGACAACTCTGTGACTGAAGAAATACTTCCTAACATCCCTGTGATTCATCTGAGTCTTCGACTTCCAATTGTGACCCCTTGTTGCTGTGTCCCATCTCTGGAACATCCTGTCTCAGTCCACCTTGTCGATTCTTCTCAGTATTTTATATGTCGTTATCATGTCCTCCCTATCCCTCCTGTCCTCCAGTGTCGTCAGATCGATTTCCCTTAACCTCTCTCGTATGTGTGTGTGTGTGTGTGTGTGTGTGTGTGTGTGTGTGTGTGTGTGTGTGTGTGTGTGTGTGTGTGTGTGTGTATGTGTGTACTCCTCTGATTACTCACCTAATTGTTGTTGCAGGGGTCGAGTCATAGTTCCTGGCCCCGCCTCTTCACTGTGTGTGTGTGTGTGTATGTACATATGTATGTATGTATGTATGCATATATATATTTATATATGCCATTACCAATTTGTACGTATACGAGCAGAGGTTCCCATAGGTTCAGAGACAGTCGACCTATGTGGAAAAAGAGCATCCGAGGTCCTAAATTAAGGAGCTAGGCAAAAGGTTCATAAGGGCAGCTAGTGTTCTGTTCCAGTCAGTGTCTCGGTTAATAGGGATAATGACCGGTTTATTCTGTATACGCTCCCCGGATCTGAGCAACCACACGATATATTTTTAATGTAATTTTTGACTTTCACGTATATGCGCTTGTACTGTATCCCTCTAACTGTATCTTTGTACCATCAGTGTTTCCTTTAAGCTTCGTGTACGAAAACTACCTCCGTATAGCCGCTTCCGGAGTCACGGCTCCCACAACCTGGTCCCAGACCAGGCTTCCTGGTTACTGGCCTGATATTTCAAACTGGGAAGGGAAAGAGAGAGACAGACAGACAGAGAGACAGGGAGCGAGAGAGAGAGGGAAAGAGAGATATTTTTATTTTCAGTATTTGTAGCACAGTTTATTTTTTAACCAGTGCCATTGTTACACCACTGTGTGGAGCGTGGAACATTTTTATTGTATTCTCTTTGCATGACTATTCCTTCAATTTATGTCTTTGGCTTCAAAAAATCTGGCTGGGAGAGCAAGGCTTGTGTCACACAGTTCCGGGACGGAGGATTAAGCCTTCACTACTCCTTGCACTGAATAACCCACCCCGGTTTAGTGCTTCATACATGTTTAATAATATAAAATAATATTCTCCCTATGAGATATGTCTATTATCCGTTGTTTCGCTTTCTTGTATATACTTTTTTATGCTATTGTCGTGTCTTGTGCTAACAGCGGACGAGGGCAGCTTTAGTGTAGTCTGCCTTTCATCGTATATTTTTTTTTTTGGACGGGTGGGGGGGGGGGGCTGGAGGTATTATGTAGGTGTTTGGACTTTCTTTATTTTCACATGTTTTCAGAAAGTACGGACGGCCAGACACCAGCTCACTGCTGCTGTATCTGTTTCACGTAGTGATGATTCTGGGAATCACCGCCCCCACAACCTGCCAGGTCCACGACTCTTACTTTGTAAGCGAAATAAGGAATAAGTACTCTTAAAAAAACGCAGATTAATAAGGCTATGTGTATGGTTAATGGAAAAAAGAAATTGTAATGTATTCCTGTTTTTACATCTTTATGAATCAAAGCGAAAAAAACAAGTATTACTTATTATTATTAATAATAATAATACTATTATTATTATTATTATTATTATTATTATTATTATTATTATTATTATTTGGAGCAGAGGAGGCTCGATCCTCCGTTTTCTTTCAGCATACACATATTCCCATGGAAAAAAGTAATTCTGCCAGTGCAAAACGTTTAATAAGCTTTTGTGTCACTTGTATGGCAGGAAGATAGTACTTTCCTAGGTGGTTGCTGTCTATCAACCCTCTACCTCTATGTTTGTATGTGATGGAGCATCAGAGTGTGGTGAACACCTGTCAATGGTAGCAGGAAAGCTGGACAGATACCTAAAGTCGGTGCCGGATCAGCCGGGCTGTAGCTCGTACGTCGGACTGCGTGCGGCCAGCAGTAACAGCCTAGTTGATCAGGCCCTGATCCATCGGGAGGCCTGGTCGTGGACCGGGCCGCGGGGGCGTTGATCCCCGGAATAACCTCCAGGTAACCTCCAGGTATAGAGAAGTATTGGTTTGACAGTAGAGTTGTAGATCAGTGGAACAAATTCCCATGTAGCATTATCAAGGCGAGAACTTTGGGTAGCTTTGAATATAGATTAGACGAAAGTAAAAGACTGGACAGGCGGTGCAGAATACCCCCACTGAAAAGTAGGGGCGCCATTGGTACACTAAGAGAAAACACAGTAAGTGTCCGAGGCCCAAGACTGTTCAACAGCCTTCCACCATGTATAAGGGGAATTACCAATAGACCCCTGGCTACCTTCAAGAGGGAGCTGGACAGATACTTAAAGTCGGCGCCCGGTCATCCGGCCGCACGTAGTCCACTACGTGCGGCCAGCAGTAACAGACCCTGATCCACCGGGAGGCCTGGTCGTGGACCGGGCCGCGAGGACGTTGATCTCCGGAATACCCTCCAGGTAGACTCCAGGCAGGATGGAGGAGGACATGATGATTATGATGATGAGACTCCAGATGGGCGGGTGTGAGTTGGATCTCCCTAGCATGGGCCAGTAGATGATTAAGACGCATTTACAACACTTGCAAATTTGTCCTATTCATTAATTTTCGGTATTGTATACCATCACTTATGTGATGGGCCAGTAGGCCTACTGTTGTGTTCCTTCATTCTTATCTTCGTTTGTAGACAAAGACAAGATACTGGTTGATTTGTGTACTGAGTTTCAGTCTGGGGTTTGAGATCCTCATCAGTAGTAAGTACATATTAGGGATGAGGATCTCACACCGATATCGAAATATACAAATAAATTGGCCTTTTATTTTTGTTTACATGTAAGTCTCCTGCTGCCATGCGTGTGTATGTTGTAAAGCGCACTTGTGTACAGCTAAGGAGTTTGTAGATGAATGATTCAGAGAACCGACACGTTGATAAATTAGACACATGTGCAACTTGTGTCTAATTTATCAGCTAAGGAGATTATTTAAAGGAAACGTTTCGCAAGAGTACCTTCATCAGCCCTAATGCACAGTTAGTATTATGACGGATGAGGTTACTCGTGGCGAAACTTTTCGTTTAATGTATGTCCTGAACCGTATACAAGTGTCCTTGTCCACAGTTTGTCGGTATCGCTATGCCATTGACACTCTTCTGTGTGTATGTTTGTGCTTGTTCACACTGGATACCGTATATTCTGCCATTGCCATTGAATGTTTTTAAGATGGTTCTTGCAACTCATAATTATAAACTGTGAAACTTAGGCGGTATTCAAGATCATTAACTGGCGCAATTACCAACGCATGACTGTTTCCGTGCTTTCTCAGAAATGAAAATGGTGGTGCTGCAACCAAGGAGTTGTGAGCTTTGATGTGGGTAATAACGCAGAGCTAACGGGGCAGGCAGTGTGCGCCAGGTCTTAATTACCCTTGCAACACGCGCTGGGCATGCGCTGCCTGCGGAAAGAGTGCCACTTTGCCTCTGTTGGGCAGGAGTTGTAGCGTCACTTACCAGGGATGTGAATCACTGTACACTCACAGCACTGGCGGCTGAAGGCCATCAAGAGCCATGGGACGTTCGGAGGTACATTTTCAGTCCTAGAGTTGTAAGTATGGTGTGCATTGATGCTTAAGGCAAGATTAGATCTAATCAGGCCCTGGAGGGTAGAACTTAGTGAAACAGATCTGTAAAGAGTTAAGAGAGTGGGCCAGGAACTATGAATCGACTCTTGTAAACAACTTAGTAAGTACAGCTACAGTACCTACTGTTTGTAAATATAATTGTTCATTTTTCTAGCCAGATGTCGAAACTTTATTGGAACATGACCTCTGACGGTGGCAGAGGCCGTATCCCAAATTTAATGGTGTTTGGAGGCCACAGAAACTACCTGACGTAGGAAGTCGGAGGAACTACCTGCCAGAGGCCAGGTTCGTCGCCCCCGGAGTTGTTCGAACACGCCCATCGTTTTCGTGAGGGCAACCCACTGGGTTAAGGGGGAATATGAAAAAGAACGGCGTAGGGAAAAGTGGATTGAAAGGAGTACTGTGGGTAGTGATGGGGTGGACGCAGGCACAGCAACGCTCTCAGCCAAAATTAAATTGCCCAAGTGGAAAATGTGAAATGGAATGGATGAAATGGAAAAGTTAAAAAGAGTTGTTTGTACTGAGACTAGCAGCGCGAGGTGTGTGGGGACTGAAGGGGTGTGTCAGGTATGAAAGAAGAGAGGAGAGTGGTAAGTGTGGAGTGTGTGAGGAACGTGTGTTAGAGTGGTGGATACCTGAGGCACGTTTCAGGGGGTCAACACCCCCCGCGGCCCTGTCCCAGAGCTGCCTCCTGGAGAATCAAGACCTCATCAGCCAGTTTCTGCTGGCCGCACGCAGTCCAACATGCAAACCACAGCCCAGCTGGTCAGGCATTGCTTTGAGGAACTTGTCCAGTTTCCTCTTGACACCCAGAGGTTTCTTGGTAATTTCCCTTATGCACTGAGAGCGTTGAAGAGTATACTTTTGATATACCTTTGAAAAGTTTCGAGAGTTTCTCTACTCTCTGAGCAAGGCCATGGGCCAGGCTCGTCTGGTGCTTGCCTGGTCAACCAGGCTGTTGCTGCTGGAGGCCCGCTTCCCACATATCCATCACAGCCTGGTTGATCTGGCAGCTGGTGAAGATACTTGTCCACTTTCCTCTTGAAGGCTCCTACACTTGTTCCCACCGTGTTTCTGATATCTTCTGGTAAGATGCTGAATAGTCTGGGACCCCGGATGTTGATACAGTATTCTCTTATTGTCCCCACCGCAACCCTGCTCCTCCCTGGGTTTATTTTACACTTCCTCCCATATCTCTGACTCCATTATGTTGTTATGGCAGTGTGCAGATTTGGGACCAAGCCCTCGAGTACTTTCCAGGTATATATTATCATGTACCTCTCTCTCCTCCGCTCCAATGAGTACATGTTCAAGACTTACAGGCGTTCCCAGTAGTTTAGGTGCTTTACTGGCTCAATGTGAGCCGTAAACGATCTTTGTATTTGTTCCAGCTCTAATATTTCTCCTGCCCTGAACGGGGCCGTCAGCACTGAGCAATATTCTAAGTGAGGGAGCACTAGCGATTTGAAGAATGTCACCATCGTCATTGTTTCCCTTGTTTTGAAAGTTCTCAATACCCACCCCGTCATCTTCCTGGCTGTCGTGATCTTTGTCTTGTTATGGTCTTTAAAAGAAATGTCAGCTGACATAATTATTCCCAAGTCTTTTACGTGTTCCTTACGTTCTATTTGGTTTTGAGTTTTGTATATAGTGTTCCTTTTGTGTTCTTCATTCTTTCCATACCTAAGCAGCTGGAACTTATCACCATTGAACGTCATGTTGTTCTTCACTGCCCACTGTAAAACCCTGTTTATGTGTTCCTGTAATTTTTCAGTGTCCTCTACCATAGTGAATTTAATGCTTATTTTAGTGTTATCTGCAGATGATGATACAAAAGTGTGCCGGGTGTTTTTATCTGGCTGCTATGAGGATGAGGAACAGCAGAGGTGCCAGGACAGTGCCTTGGGCACTCAGCTTTAGACCTCGCTGATGCTTGATCTTGCCCTGTTCACTACTACTTTTTGTGTTCTGTGTGTTAGGAAACCGAAAATCCATCTGCCTACCTTCCCCGTAATGCACATGGCCTTCATTTTGTGTGCTATCACTCCATGATCGCATTTGTCAAACGCCTTCGCAAAATCTGTGTAAATCACATCTACGTTTTGGTCATCTTCCAGTGCCTCCGTAATTCTGTCATAATGGTTCAGCAGCTGTGACAGACATGATCGTCCTGCTCTAAAACCATGCTGGTTCGGGTTATGTTGGTTGTGCTGGTCCATGAAATTTGTAATCTGCCGTCTCATCACTCTTTCGAATATTTTTATGATGTGAGAAGTTAGGGCTACTGGTCTGTAATTTTTAGCTAGTGCTCTACTACCTCCCTTATAAAAAGGAGCTATGTCTGCACTTTTTAAGGCCTCCGGTATTTCACGAGCCCTCAGTATTCTCCAAAGAATACTGAGGGGTCGTGCTAGTGGTACTTTACACTTCTTCATAAATAGATTATTCCATGAATCTGGTCCAGGTCCTGAGTGAGTGGACATGGTATCCATTTCTTTTTTGAAATCTATGGGATTTGTACTAATGTCAGTTAGTTGGTCTGTACGGCCTTCTTCTGGAGTGAAAAATATTTCTGCATTTTCTACCTTGCTGTCATTTAGTGGGTTGCTGAACACCGACTCATACTGTTCTTTTAGGATTTCACTCATTTCCTGTTCATCGTCAGTATACGAGTCTCCTCTCAGTAGTGGTCCAATTCTACAGGTAGTTCTTAGCTTGGATTTTGCGTAGGAATAGAAATATTTTGGTTTTCTTGCAATATCCTGTATGGCCCTTTGTTTCCTTTGTAGTTCTTCTGTTAGGTATGACATCCTAAGTTTATGTTCTAGTTCAGTGATCTCTTGTCTAAGTCTGTCTTTCCTCTGCTGAAGCATATTTGTGTTTTTAAGCAGTACTGTAACCCGTTTTCTTGTTCTGTACCATCTCCTACTCTCTCTCTATATATATCTGATCTTCTGGGTTTCCTCAATGGTACGTGCTTCATACAGACCTTGTATGCTTCTGTATTCAGCTTCTCTAGGCACTGGTGGGTATTTAGGTCGCTCATGTTTGATTCCCAGAATATGTCTGATCGCTCTTGGTTTATTTTTTCCCAGTCAATTCTATGGTTGTTAAAATTAAACTTACTAAATATCCCGTCTCTAACATTAGTGACGCAGTTCCCTAACCCTGAGTTAATACTCGTTTGAACTTCTATGATGCTGTGATCCGAGTATATTGTTTCTGTAACTGTTATGTCTCTGATTAATTCCTCGTTGTTTGTGAATCTCAAATCCAGGGTATTTTCATTTCTAGTGGGATCAGTTATCTGTTGGTTTAATGAGTACTTTTCACAAAGCCTCATCAGTTTCCTGGTATGTACCTGCTGAACTAGAGTGCTGCCAGCAGATATTTCTAGTATAACATCACGTTGCGTTCATCTTCCATTTTACATGAGGGAGATTAAAATCTCCAAGGAGTAAAATATTTGGTGTGGGATTTTCTAGCTTATCCACATAGCTACCTATCTACCTTAGCTGATCTGTGAATTCCTCAGCAGTTGCTGATGGTGTTTTGTATACTAGGATAATTACCAAATTCCTATTTTCAACTTTAATGCCGAGAATTTCTACTATATCATTTGTAGAGTTCAGCACTTCTGTGCAACAGAAAGTATCCTTGACATAGATTCCTACTCCTCCCTGTGACCTATTGATTCTATAACATCTATACATGTTGTAGTTTTCTATCTTTATCTCTCCGTCCAAAACATCCCTTGTACGTGATTCTGTAAATGCTCCACACATGGCATTCACTTCTGTTAGGAGCTCACTGACATAACTAACTAGGGGACTTCTGATACTCATCAAGTTCTCTTTTAGTGTGCTTGTCGTACTCTTGCTTTTTAGTGGAAGTGTTTTATACAGTTTATCAAGCCACGTATTATATCATGTGATTTTGGTGTTTAGGTTTTGAACCAGTCCCTCCAGGATTTTTCAGGTGTAAACTATTATGTATCTTTCTCGCCTACATTCCAAGGAATACAATTGAAGGGACCTCAGGTGTTCCCAATAGTTCAGCTCAGCAGTATTCTAGTTTCAGCTCCAGACCCACCAGGACCACATGTACCAATACCAGTTTCGACACTGGGAGCCAAGAAGTGCGCACCCTCAACGTGGGTTACTCCAGTTGTGACGTTTCTTGTATCTGTCTCTCCCCCTTCCTTCCATTTGGTGGTCTATACCAGATTGTTCTTGATCTTTGTAGATCTTTCCAAAGACAAGTGCGCTAGACATAAATGACTTCTTATTTGATGTAGGGATGTTGGCCAGTGCCTCTGTAATCTTTGAGAGTAAACCCATGTCGCTCTCGAATATCCAGAAAATAGTTATTTTGTATTACATTCTTTATGTATCCCTTAGATAGACTAATACAGTTTAAATGTATCCTAGTTCCGCATATCTGACACGAAATATAACTAAGATATTCCATAGACCTGTACAACGTGGACAAACACCAGGCTTAGATAACATTAACAGATCAAGGAGGAGAGTAATTTTTTTAGTGGTAAGAACAGAGAGAGAGAGAGAGTGAGACAGAGACAGACAGACAGAGACAGAGACAGAGACAGACAGGTATACATAGCGATGGAGTTGGAGTTAGGAAGGAATGAAAAGAGGAAGCTGGTAACGAAACCTATGTATATAATCCAGGCGAAGGCAGAGTGCAGAGGGAAGACATCAGTTATGGTGCACAACATACAAAAAATTTGGCAGTATAAAAGTAGGAGAGGGAGAATCCCTGGCCAGCGAAAAGCAGTTGAGAATATCACTAGAATATAGACACAAACACAGATCTTCACCCGTCCATTATCTCTGTCATGACTGCCAGCTAAAGGAATCTCTAAGTATATAAACAGGCAGCCTTTGTGAACCAACAAAGGAAGACGAGATGGAAATAACAAGAGACAAAATTGAACTACATGTTTTAAAAATCAACCTTTACAAAAACTCTAAGATCAAACGAGAGAGATTTGTGCCTTAAAATATTATCTAGGAAAATTTTCTGCTACCGCTGCTGCAAGCTCTCGCCGGGGGATCAGCAAAAAGTTTTCACTGTGTGTATTTTTCTCGCTCTCAAAGGCGGTGGTCGTGCAGGCGCTCCAGTGGAGACGAGCGCCACTACGTGAGCCACGGCCACCCTCCACACTAAGGAGTCTCTGTAGTTAGCAAACATTGTTAGCGAGTGGTGGGTTGGGGGAGGCTAAGGGCGTGTGGGTGGGAGGCTAAAGATAAGCGTGATGAGACTATTGGCAGGTGGGCAAGGGAAATTAGGGTCGGGGAAGATGCTAGGGGCAAACATGATTATACAGGGGAGTGGGAGGGAGGAGGCCAGGGGTAAGAGAGAAACATTCAAGGATTTTGGGAGATACGAAAGGGGTGGGTGGTTGAGGATGAAACCAAGGGATCAGAGGCAAAGAGCGGGTGGATAGGCTAGGGGTGTACAGGGAAGGAGAATCTAGGAGCAGCTTTTGGTAGAGACGCCAGCGGGAGAGGTCAGGCCAAGAGGCTACCAGTTTACTCAGCATTATTCTCTTGTGATTAAAGTTAATGATAAAGTTAGTGATGGTCAGTTGTTTTGTACTGATCGTATGTGTGTTCCTTGCCTTTCTTTATCATTTATTCAATGATGTGTTTAGTCATCGAACTATCTTCTTACTCTGTTAGTTTTCAGTTGTATTTCTATACAATAAAAGCAGCTGATTAATAATCAACAAAACTACTCCTCTTCCCCTCAGTATTCTCATTATATGGTATCTTGCCTGGAATATTACATTATTTATGATACCTGTTAACTTCATCTCCGTAAGTGCTCAGACTTCATGCCTTGTTTGCCATATTCGTCTTTTAGTTAACTGCTTCTTTTCTGAGACTACGTGAATTTGTATTCCAATTTCTGATCTTACTTTAATCTTGGTATGATGATGATGTAACTGGTTAATGGTGATGGGCACTGGAGCTAGGTAGTTAATGGAGGAGCTGTAAGGGCTACCCCTTGGGTAGCCCTTACAGTTCCTCCCCCTGGGTAGGTTGGGGTGTATTGGTGGGGGATGGAGGGGGGCTTCTGCTAACAGGGGTAATGTCTGGGTGGATGATATGGCGGTAATTATGGGAGGGGGGAAAAAGTAAATGGACAGATGAGGCCAAATGGGATGGGTGTTGTGTACTCACCCAGTTGCGTTTCCAGGGTTCGACACTCAGCTGTTTTTTGTCCTTACCTATATCTGGTTGCAGGGGTCGATTCACAGCTCCTGTATGTATGTATGTGTGTGTGTGTGTTGGAGAGAGAGAAAGCAGAGTGCTGGAGGAAGGAGCGGGGGTGGTGGCATGATACTGGGGGATCAATAGTGCACTGGTAGGCCTGCTTATGAGGGGGTCGCCACTGTGTCCTGCTGCCTGCACTGCCACACCTCTTGCCGCTGCCTGCACTGCCACACCTGTCACTGCCTGCACTGCTACACCTGTCACTGCCTGCCACATCTGCCACGGTCTGCACTGCCACACCGGTCACTGCCTGCACTGCTGCACCTGCCACACCTGTCACTGCCTGCACTGCCTCACCTACTACTGCCTGCACTGCCACACCTACCACTGCCACATCTGCCACTGCCTGTACTGCCACACCTGCTACTGGCCAGCACTGCCACACCTGTCACTGCCTGCACTGCCACTACCTCCACTGTCGTACCTGCCACAGTCTGCACTGCCACACC
The DNA here is from genome assembly GCF_038502225.1 of Cherax quadricarinatus. Classification (NCBI taxonomy): domain Eukaryota; kingdom Metazoa; phylum Arthropoda; class Malacostraca; order Decapoda; family Parastacidae; genus Cherax; species Cherax quadricarinatus. Next base: position 1,890,624 of record NC_091312.1, on the reverse strand, counting down.
TACCACTGCTACACCTGCCACTGCAGTACTGCCACACCTGCCATTGCCTGCACTGCCACACCTGCCACTGCACTGCCACACCTGTCACTACCTGCACTGACACATCTGCCAATGCTACACCTGCGAATGCCTGCACTGCCACACCTACCACTGCTACAACTGCCACTGCAATACAGCCACAAATGCCATTGCCTGCACTGCCACACCTGCCACTGCACTGCCACCCCTGCCACTGCCACACCTTCCACTGCCTGCACTGCCACACCTGTCACTGCCTGCACTGCCACTGCCACATCTGCCACTGCCTGCACTGACACCCCTGCCACTGCTACACCTGCCAGTGCCTGCACTGCCACACCTGCCCTTGCCACGCTTGCCACTACCTGTGCTGCCATACCTGCCACAGTCTGCACTGCCACACCTGCCCCTGCCACACCAGCTGCCTGCACTGCCATACCTGCCACTGCCTGCACTGCCACACCTGCCACTGCTTGCACTGCCACACCTACCACTGCCACTGCCTGTACTGCCACACCTGCCCTTGCCAAACCTGCAGCTGCCATTAAATTGGAAAAAAATAATGGTACATTAGACAAGTAAAAAATCTTAATGCCTGGGTAGAGTATTAGGTTGGTTTCACAGAGTCGGGTGTCGTCACGCGTGTGTGAGGTGTAGCTTTGTTGTGGTGAGATGTAGTCTTGACTCTTTACATGCCTTCCTTTGATGTTTTGTTTTTATATTTCCTTGATAATGCGAGAAGTCACGAAAGCGCTTGGAATTTCGCTATTCTTTCACAATGATTATTTTGCATATTGTGATATCACCTGTTTACTGTTTTCTTATTGTATTAATAAATACCACACGACTCTTCAGAATGTTCTCGATAATCTTTCCTAATCATATTTCTTTTGTTTCCCAGTTTTCTTCTGCACTGATCAAGTCCCACAAGTTAAAAATTCGACTTAATTTTTTAAAAAAAAATTTTTAAATGAACAAGTTTTGCCCAAGTGTCTTTTACCAAATATCATCCTTGACATGAGAGATCGTCCTTTTGATGATTTTATGAGAATTATTCTTCAGAAACATATTGAAATAACTAAAATACAGGAAAAGGAAGCATTCAAAATATTGGGAAACAAAAAATACTCCTTTAATTAGGCCATTCCATCAGAATGGAAACACAGTATGTTGGATCATTGCTATAATAAACTCAGAAGAATTTGTAATGAACTCAAAAACAAACTACAAAGAAAATTAGACATTTTAATTGAAGACTGATTGGACAAAGCATGCTAATAACAATTTTGTAATTAACTTATCAGATGAAATATTAGATAAAAATACAACTGCTGCTCTAGGTTTCAGTCTAAGTTTTGGAACTTCAAAAAGAACTTTATAGTGTTGAACTTACAAAAACTTTTTGTAACTTTGAAAAATTTTCTGATTTATCCACTGATGAAATTAATATTAGTAAGGGAATGTTATATAGCTCTATGTTAAAACCAAACATTCCCAATTGCCCTCAAAGATTCTTTAAGTCTAATGATACACTTAATAACTAAAAAATTACTCCTTACGAAAGCAGATAAAATAAATGCAATAGTAATTATGAGAGAAAATGATTACCAAGATAAAATGAATAATCTCTTAGATGATACTGAAACCTATTCTAAACTTGGAAAGAATCCATTAGAAACCATTAACAGCAATTTCAATAAAACAGTAAAACTTCTACTGAAAGGCAAAGATGAATTAATTAAAAAATTTACTTCCACTAATCCATCTTTACCCTATATGTCTGGATTAATAAAAGCACACAAACCAGGTAATCCAGTTAGACGAATTATTAGCTCCATAGGTTCTGTTTCGTATAAATTACGTAAATGGCTTGTCAACAATTTGAGCCCTATTGTTGGAAAAGTTTCTAACTTTAATGTTAAAAGCAACATAGATTTAGTGGATAAATTAAGCACCTTGACTGACTTAAATAATTTTAACATGGTTAGTTTCGACGTTACTTCCTTGTTTACAAAAGTCCCAATTGATGATTTATTAAGTTTCTTATCTGAAGAACTTGTTAATTACGATTTACCATTGCCAGTTCCTACTATCATTAAACTTATTAAACTTTGTATTGTTGATGCAAACTTTGTATTTAATGATGAGTTTTACACTCAGAAGTTTGGTATGGCAATGGGAAATCTTCTTTCACCTGTTCTTAGTAAATTATACATGGAATTTTTTTGAAACAAGGTTGCTTAACACAATCCTCCCTAATAGAGCTAAATGGTTCAGATATGTTGATGATATTTTGTGTCTTATGCCTAAAAATGTAAATATAAACCATTTCTTTGTTAAATTAAATAGCTTAGCCCATTCTATAACTTTACTGTTGAGTTCGAAGCAAATTGTTCATTACCTTTTCTAGATGTTTTAATTATTAAGGGTAACAATGGTTTTAAATTTAAAATTTATAGAAAATCTACAAATAACTGTTCCTATGTACACTATTATTCCTCACATCAAGATAGAGTCAAACTGTCTGTTTTCTCATCAATGTTTTTGAGAGCTTTACGTATTTGTAGTCCTGAGTTCATAGATGAAGAAATATCCAAAATTTATGAAATAGGTAATGATTTAAAATACCCAAGAAATGTAATTGATAAATCTTTTAAAGTTGCTAGAAATACTTTTTACAATCCAAAAAGGGACAACCAGCCTTATTCAATTAAAAATATGTTGGTTCTCCCTTACCATGAAAACTTGGTTAATATGCCTTCTCTTCTTAAGACTTTTAATATCAAAGTTGTATTTAAAATTTTTGATACAGTAAAAAAAACTTTTGATAAAGAATTCCCCCCAAAATGCTGACGGATGTGTCTATAAGATTCCTTGTAAAATTTGCGATAAAGTTTATTACGGTCAAACTGGTAAAAATTTCGAACTAAGATTAAAACAACATAAATATAGCATTAGAACTGGATAAGATTCCAATGCTCTATTTATTCATGTGAGAGATTTTAACCATCCAGTTGATTTTCAAAAGGTTGAGAATATAATAGAATCATGTTTCATTAAAAGCAGTTTTGAAAATAATTTGAATATTTCTTTTGGTTTATATAAATTGGATTCATTTATAATTAATAAAATTTGGAAAGAATTTAATGATACATTAGACAAGTAAAAAATCTTAATGCTTGGGTAGAGTGTTAGGTGGGTTTCACACTGTCGGGTGTTGTCACGCGTGTGTGAGGTGTTGCTTTGTTGTGGTGATATGGTGAGGTGTAGTCTTGGCCCTTTATAAGCCTTCCTTTAATGTTTTGTTTTTATTGTTCCTTGATAATGTGAGAAGTCACGAAAGCGCTTTGAATTTCGCTATTCTTTGCATATCATCCATTATGGATATAGATTGTTGAAGGCATTGAGATTTTGCAATCACATGACTATATAGACAGCTGTATTCTATTATTATTGTTATCGTCATAGGGAAGCACTGTGCTGGTACCCGGAGGGGTCATGCAGCACCTAGAGAAAGGGAGATTATGACGCTTGATCTGAGGAAGGGAAGATTATCTCCTGTTCCTTGGATTAAGCGCCTTTCACCAGCATCACATCAGCCCCGTTTACGTTCCACCCTTGAAGAGTAGAACGTAAAGGATGACATGTACTCCAGTCTAGTGGTTGAGGAATATGTTGGCCAAAATCAACAAAATCAACACACATGCTAGAAACCATGGTAGAGACTCGTGGAGAGAATAAGTCCAAGGAGAGATACACATATTACTGGGAACTAGGTGAGAGACACGTGCATGGAAAAAAATCCAAGGAGACACACACACACACATGTAGTCTACCGTGTGACCCAGGAACTAGAATCGTGGCACACAGTTTTATGAAACACCTGTCAACACCAGAGTATGTTGATACTAGACGTGTGGTATATGCAGGTGCTAGCAATGTGGAGAAATGAATGGAGCATGCAGCTGTCATCACTCAGAGTAATACCGTGAACTTCACACTAATGGGAAATGTCGTTTCATAAACTGCAAACATTATCGCTCACGAATTTGCTGTGAATCTTTAAATAATAAACTGTGTTATGGCATACTTCCTGGCCTTCTACATGAAAGGAATCCGGTGAGTGAGGCCGCGTGAACATCCAAGTAATGATGGTAATTATGACCGTGTAGACCAGAGCATTTTAGTAGTGAAAGGAAGAGAGCAGTGACAAACAATGTAAGCTTTTCCAGCGCCTCGAAGCCATGTCAAACAGAATACAACTCTGTAATTGCCACATCAGTCACATGCATTAAAGGTAGCGAAAAAAAATCATTACACAAACACAAATATATCAGCATTCATATTTGTAAATATACAAGGTCGTAAAGTAAGAAATAATAATAAAATCCCTTTTATAAATGGCCTCCTTACAGAGTCAAATATAGTGTTAGGGAAGAGCGTGTACCAAGACTGATGTTACCAGCACCTGCTACTACAGTGCAGTATGAGTAACGGGATAAAGGCAACTCAGATGTGAGCAAACCACACTCAGAGGTTGATACATACGTTCAAGAATGGCTTATGTGCACCGAGCTGCTTAGCACCACAGACGATGTAATCAAAGTGCTGGGTAGTGGAAATCCAGAATTACGTAAGTTGATTTATTGGGTTTAAAGCTTATCGACTATAAGATGGTCATTAAGAATGCTTTAATCCTTTTAGTAGGGATTAACATAAATTGTCGGCATATGTGCACTGAGAGCTACACACCTCCCGGCGTGTATTGTGAAAAATCTGATGATAGTTATTGTTTTTAAATGCAGTCCACCACATGTATGTTCATAGAAGTTTTAAGATCACTTAGTGAAAATCGAAGGCTGTTTCGATTATCTTACAAACCCGGCTCCAAACATCTTGGTTGATGGTTGTAGTTGAACACATTCACAATAAAAGAAATTAACTTTAGAAGAAATTGCATGTTTATCAGTCACTTAATTTAAGCAATAATGACGCTGTGACTAATTCATCAAGTAATAAAAATAAACAGAACTTAACTACTAAAAATAACGTTGTGGAACACATCAAACTTGCATCACAGTTGCCAAGGTTTTTTACAACAAATTAGTTTTAAACACTAAACATATTTGCTGAGAGCATCATATTAATTGCAGTGATATGATGAGAAGATGTTACAAGCCACTCGAGTCTAAAACAGTGTCGTGAGAAGATATCAGTGCCACATGTAACATTAATGTACTGTAAACCAGGTGAGAGTGGTGCCAGTAGCAACATACTCCTGACTTGTACTTTTAAAAACAGTATGAGTCTGGAGATGCAAGTTGAAAAGGAATGAAGCTCCTACTACCAACGAAGATAGAAATGAAAGATCATCGAACTTCTTAGTCCCAGACACACACACACACTCGCAAATACAACAGGCCTAGTGTCTAATCGACATGTGCCTAGGACAAAATGGTAACTAACACACACACACACACACACACACACACACACACACACACACACACACACACACACACACACACACACACACACACACACACACACACACATACACACAGAGCAAAATAAATACTGCTTAGAGAAACAGAAAGCTCCAGGCAAAATTGAAAGTCTTTTTTAATACACAGGAAAGGTGTAAAGCAAGAATCCATCAGCAAAATTGAAAGCAAACCGAAATATTTTTTTCTCACTTGCCAAATATGTGAAGATAAAAAAAATAATTTATATGACAATAAAATTATTGAAAGTTATTAGGAGAGATCACGACTTGGTGTTCAGTGAGCTGTTAAGCAGATTAATGATTGATGACCCATAAAGCTGTTAGTATTCCTGACATAGCTCAATTCCTACTTATCTATTAAGAAGCTGTTTTTAGCATGTCCATGGACAGCCCGGTCTCATGGAACTCAGGGTGTGCGCGTGTTACGGGGTTGAAGTGTGGTGTGGGCTTGGTGGAGGTAAAAACGTAGTGTGGTCGTGGCGCGGGTGGAAGGGTTTTGTGGGCGTAGTGGGACTGGGCCTAGCATACAGATGTAATCCACAACACCGTGTCATTGCAGACGATACTAGGATCTGCATGAGACTATCATCTGTTGAGGACACGGTTAACCGCTAAGAAGATATAAACCAAGGTTTCCAATGGGCAACTGACAACAATATGATGCTCAATGAGGACAAATTCCAACTACTCCGTTATGGAAAACTGGAGGAGATAATAACTGGAACTGGGTATACTACAAACTCTGATCATACAATAAAGAGGAAAAATAATGTAAGGGACCTGGGAGTGGTAATGTCTGAGGATCTCAACTTTAAGGATCACAAGTGCAAAGAGAATGACAGGATGGATAATGAGAACGTTCAAAACGAGAGATGCCAAGCCAATGATGATCCTTTTCAAATTACTTGTTCTCTCTAGGCTGGAATACTGCTGTACATTAACATCTCCATTCAAATCAGGTGAAATTACAGATCTAGAGAGTGTACAGAGAACCTTTACTGCACTTATAAGTTTTATCAAGCACCTTAACTACTGGGAACGCTTGGAAGCACTTGACTTGTACTCGTTGGAACGCAGGCGAGAGAGATATATCATAATCTACAATTGGAAAATCCTAGAAGGATTGGTCCCGAATCTGCACACAGAAATCACTCTCTACTAAAGTAAAAGACTGGGCAGGCGATGTAAAATACCCCCAATGAAAAGTAGGGGCGCCATTGGTACACTAAGAGAAAACACCATAAGTGTCCGGGGCCCAAGACTGTTCAACATCCTCCCACCAAGCATAAGGGGAATTACCAATAGGCCCCTGGCTGCCTTCAAGAGGAAGCTGGACATATACTTAAAGTCGGTGTCGGATCAGCCGGGCTGTGGTTCGTACGTTGGACTACTTGCGGCCAGCAGTAACAGCCTAGTTAATCAGGCCCTGATCCACCGGGAGGCCTGGTCGTGGACTGGACTGCGGGGGCGTTGATCCCCGGAATACCCTCCAGGTAGACTCCAGGTAGGATCTTAATACTTGAATGAGAGAATCAAGTACTAAGATCATCCCTGCTTCTTAGGATGTCTGGCGCAGACGCTGCTGGCTCTTGTTGACTGTGGCTCACGTGGCTTCCTTGTCCGACCCATGTGACCTCCACCCTCCCCCTGCCACGATGGCACGGTACCTTCACCCAGCATCTCTCTCTCTCTCTCTCTCTCTCTCTCTCTCTCTTTCCCCCTGTCACACACATGCATACAGCCAGGAGCCGTGACTCAACCCCTGCAACCACATATAAAAGAGTACACACACACACAGTGTCCGAAGGCCGCTTTGCAGATGCTGGTATTACAAGATAATGTTTGCGTGTACGATGACATGCATACCAGCCTTCGATTAAACGTCTGTGTAGTCACGTTGGTTAACAATGTTAAATGTGTCACTGGAACGAAAACGTGATTATTTGATGTTTCCTACTCTCGGAGCTCAGCTCTGGGCCAGGCTTGTCTGGTACTTGTCTGGTCATCCTGGTGTTAAGAAGCTAGGGGCCACGGATATCAAAACAGTGTCCACGATGCCCCTGATTTGCACTGTGTTTATTTTACATTTCCTTCCATATCTCGAATATGGTATAATTAGTCAAAATTTGCTTATAGAGGCCAATCTAACGTAATCGAACTTGAGCAAACCTAGCCTTACTTGCCTAACTTAACATAATATAGACAGCTCCGTCAAATTGCTGCCTGGCTTCTCATTGTTTTGATTTCTCTTCCCACGGTCATGCTGCCCTTCCCACGGACGTTCTGTCATTCACAAGGTCGGTCGCGCTGCCGTTTCCGCAGTTGCGCTGCCAATTCCACGGTCGCGTTGCCGTTTCCGCAGTTATGCTGTCAATTCCACAGAAGCCCTGCTGTTCTTACGGTCAGGTTGTCGGTTCAGCGCTCACGGTGCCGTTCCCACAGTTATACGGGAGGAAAAAAGGGGAAAGAGGGAGGCCCAAGTTTCGTTTCACTTCCCAATAGAGTACCTTACATAACTTAAATCCAACTTAATAAATATTTCAAATCTCAGGTGAATTCTTTTTTTTTTATTCAAATGTATGAGGGCATATAATTATTTATTATACTAATAATGAATATACAATTACATGTATAGTACCAGCGGTACTTCTCTAAGTGTTAAAGCACCACTTAGATAAGGTTACTGAGAAGGAAATAAAATAACACTGTCAAAACTAGACAGTTGTATAACATCTGGGTATCTTTATTTGTAGACGTTCCGCTGTCCAGCGTCTTTATCATTACAGATTTATCATGTCCTTGAATTTGTATTGCTGAAGCCATTGGATGGCGATACGTCTACAATTAAAGATACCCAGATGTTGCACTTGTGTCTAATTCTTCATCTTATCGGTACTGTATACCTTTCATGTACAAAAATAGAGTAGTTAATAATATGAGAAATAACGATACAAACTATTACCTAGTACTAGTACTGTAGTTCACTATTAATAAACTTCCAGTTCGTCTCTTGGTTCACCCACGGCAAAGGTCTGGCCCCTTCTGTTTGTGTCCTCTCACACCCAGGGCTTGGCCCCTTCTGTTTGTGTCCTCTCACACCCAGGGCTTGGCCCCTTTCGACTTTCTTGAAACTCTGTTGCTCCAGCTAACGTAATGTACATCAGAGCTTAGTAGACCATTTAGATTATCATTAAGGATGGGTCTGCTGAAAGCCCAGCTCGACAGTTTTTTTTTTTACATGTAGAAGAGATAAAGCCATCATGCAGACTAACGTTCCTTAATAATGGAGGCAATAAGGCCAATAGTTAAGAAAAAAAAAAACAGCTGGACCTTGGCTGGAGCATCATCACATAGTCGTGCGGCCATTTAGAACTCGCGCTGCAATTCCCATGATCGAGGTTCCTTCCGATGAGCGCGTTGTTTACATGCTTGCATGCTTGTGGTGAATATCTGTTGTGATAATGTATTTTTCTTTTGCCGTTAATTGCTTTTAATTACATTTGGCCCCCACTCCTGGAGTTTCAAGAAGACCTGATGTAAAAGCTTTCATGAAATCAAAGTTTATTCAGCTTTTCGTATGATTGCTTACCCAATTGTGTTTACAGAGGTCAAATTGTAACTTCTGGTCCTCTCTCTCTCTCTCTCTCTCTCTCTCTCTCTCTCCCTTCTTAACACTCTCTTATGTTTTGCTGGTACTTGTGACTGTAGGTTTCCTGTGCATCCCAAGTAACTTCTCTGTCATTGCAATTAGCACCTTCCTTTCCTTTTCTCTCTCCCACTGACCATCATTCAGGAACTCTCTTATTTCTTTGTAATTATCTCTTGTATGGTCTTGTTTATCTTATGTCACAGCTACTAAACCATTATGATAGAACTGCGCAGGCGCTGGAAGGTGACCAAAACGCAGATGTGATATACATAGATTTTGCGAAGGCGTTTGACAAAGGCAATCATGGAGTGATAGCGCACAAAATGAAGGCCATAGGCATTGCGGGGAAGGTAGGCAGGTGAATTTTTGGGTTCCTAACACACAGAACACCAAAAGTAGTAGTAAGCAGAGCAAAATACAGCATCAGCGAGGTAAAAAGCTAGGTTCCCCAAGGCACTGTCCTGGTACCTCTGCTGTTTGTCATCCTCATAGCAGACATAGATAAAAACACCCGTCACAGTTTTGTATCATCCTTTGCAGATGACACTAAAATAAGCATGAAAGTCACTGCGGTAGAGGACACTGAAAAATTACATTAAGATACAAGCAGGGTTTTCTAGTGGGCAGTGGCGAACAACATGACGTGCAGTGGGGATAAGTTCCACCTGCTTAGGTATGGAAAGAATGAAGAACTCAAAGGGATCACTGTATACAAAACACAAGAGGATCATCAGCTGACCTTTTTTTTTTAAGAACATGAGACAAAGAAGACGACAGCTAGGAGGATGACGAGTATCGAGAACCTTTAAAACAAGGGAAATAATACCGCTGATGACACTTTTCAAATCGCTAGTGCTCCCTCATTTGTAATATTGCTTCGTGTTGACGGCCCCGTTCAAGGCAAGGGGAATATCAGAGCTTGAACAAATACAAAGATCGTTCACGGCCCACATAGAGCCAGTAAAGCATTTAAATTACTGGGATTGCCTTAGTCTTGAACATGTACTCACTGGAGCGGGGGAGAGATACATGATAATATATATCTGGAAAGTACTCGAGGGTCTGGTCCCAAATCTGCACACTGCCATAGCAACAGACTCGAGTGAGAGATATGGGAGGAAGTGCAAAATAAACCCAGTGAAAAGCTGGGGTGCGGTGGGCACAATGAGGGAACACTGTATCAGTATTCGTGGCCCCAGATTATTCAACATCTTACCAGAAGATATTGTCAGTAGTGTTACTGTGTACTTGTGTAGTATACTTAAACTTTATAGAGAGGCTCCCTGGCTAGCTATGACGTCACGAGTTCCTCACAAGTGACCCGTAAGGTCAGAGGCCCCGCTCTTAGTCTTTCTCAGTTCAACGGTAGGCATAGACTCGACGGCAGGCTCCTGGGCTTCTCCTACAAGACTCTCATAATTATACACCTCCAGACAGCCAACGTGTGTATTTCTTCCTCCAATATCTCCTCACGAACCCCCACGACAATATCAGAATCACTGCTGGAACAAATGTAGAAGTCTGCAAAAGAAAACTGGAGAAGTATCTACTCCAAGTGCCAAATCAACCAGGCTATGGTGGATATGTGGGGCAGCGGGCCTCCAGCAGCAACAGCCTAGTTAACTATGCTAGCGCTAGACGAGCCTGGCCCATGGCCGGGCTCCGAGAGTAGTAAAACTCTCAAAACTCATCAAGGGTATAACAAAGGTAAAGGTATATGGTCAGTGACTCTAAGACTCGAGATCCTGTCTTGCTAGCTCATCCTCCTATTGATATCCTATGATAAGCCTGAGGTATCTTCTAGTAGTGTGTTTAATAGTCTGGGTGTTGAATAATCAATGTGTTGAATAGTCGAGTGGTATCGTTAACCTGTTGGTCAATAAATTGTCAAATACTAACACCAGTTTCTCCATATTTATGGTCCACCACTTGAAGCCCAGTTCTCCATGTGTGTGTGTGTGTGTGTGTGTGTGTGTGTGTGTGTGTGTGTGTGTGTGTGTGTGTGTTTGTTAGGAATTTGTTTTTTCTTACCCAAGACGGATGAACTAAAGTATGGTTCTTCGTGTATAGGGTTCTGAGCAGGACGGGGACCTTGGTGGTTTGGGGTTCGTGGTGGGAGTAATTAGTTGGGGTCATTGTTGGGGGATCGGAGTTATAATTTGGGGTCATAATTTTAGGTTGCGGTTAGGAGAAGTAGTTATTAGGGGTCATGGTTAGTGTTGGTGATGGGGGAGGGGATTAGCAGCCATTCTGTGCGACTCTGTTTATTGATTACTTGTTAAAGATGGCCTCGCCGTTATGTATACACATTCTGCTAAGAGTACTCCACCTTCCCTCCTCTTTCCCCTCCTCTCACTCAAGATACTCTACTTCCCCTCCTTTACCCCCACCCCTTCTTCTATTCATGCTAATTATCATCCTCATCTCATTCTTCTCCTCAACCTCTTTCTCATCCTCGCTTTTTTATTCATCTTAAAAATTTTGTCATGGCCCTTGTCATCCTTCCCTTGATCCTGATCCTCTTCCTCGTCCTCATCTTCCTCTTCACCCTCTCATCTCTTTGTTACTTTCATATTTCTTACGCTGATCAGACGTGTTGTTAGTTTTCCCGGGAATGGCTTCAGAATTCCATTTTCTTTCTTTTAAAAATACAGAATCTTAAATTAATTTTAAATGATTAGCGAATTGTAGCTCAGAGGGCGGGGCTGAGCCCTGTGAGAGGGCGGGGCTGAGCACTGTGAGAGGGCGGGGCTGAGCACTGTGAGAAGGCGGGGCTGAGCACTGTGAGAGGGCGGGGCTGAGCACTGTGAGAGGGCGGGGCTGAGCACTGTGAGAGGGCGGGGCTGAGCACTGTGAGAGGGCGGGGCTGAGCACTGTGAGAGGGCAGGGATGAACACTGCTTGGTAGGCACAGTATATATCATACAAAGACACTTAGAGCCATGTAATTTCTTATAAAAACACCGTTTCACTCTACAGCTTTATCAGGCTTGATAATGCTGTATTTGAGCGAGACATTGTCTTAATAAAATCTTGCTCTGCTCCAAGTGTGTCTGTTCTACCCAGGAGCATGAGTTACTTATCACGAACATAAGTACTGTACTTTAAAATTTGTAGTACCCGGCCGTGCTACGAGAATGCCTGAATGTCTGAAGTATTCCTAGAAGTAAGGTAACTTCCCTCAGGTCGTTTACCCTCCTGGACGTCAGATCACCAGAAGGACCTTGTTAGCCAAACAGCACAGTGCTCACCCCCCTATTCTTTTTCTTCATCTCGCATCCGACATGGAGACATATCTCATAGCACTATATCATCTTTTGTAGACAATACTGGAATTTCTACGAGAGTGGCATCCATTGAGGACACAGCAGGCCTCCAAACTGCTATAAACCAAGTCTGTTAGTGGGTCACTGACAGAAATGAGGTTCAGTGAAGACTAATTCCAGCTGCTCCGATATGGAAAGAATTGATAAATTACTTTCGAGGATCAAGACAATGTTATGATCACAACCGCAAGGAAACTGATAGGCTGGATAACAAGAACCTTCCACACTAAAGATTCCAATCCAGTGATGATACTCTTTAAGTCACCTGTTCTCTTTAGGCTAGAATACGTCTGTTCTAACAGCCCTGTTTAAGGGAGGTGAAATTGCAGGCCTAGTGAACGTGCAGAGAACCTACATTGCTTACATAAATTCAGTCAAGCACGTAAATTATTGGGAACGCTTGAAATCCCTTGATCCGTACTCCTTGAAACGTAGATGAGAAGGATACGTCATAATTTATACCTAGAAAATTTAGAGGCATTGGATCCAAATCTGCACACACAAATCACTCGTTATGAAAGTGAGACTTGGCAGGGGTGCGCTGAATACACTAAGAGATAATTCATTAAGTGTGAAGGGACCAAAACTTTTCAACGCCTTCCCTGCACATATATAAGATGAAATACCAATAGACCCCTCGCTGTCTTCAGGAAGTAACTTGGTAAGCTCACGCCAGTTCCTGACCAGCCTGGCTGTGGTGCGTATGCTGGACTGCGTGCCTGGTTGATTAGTCCATCCACCGGGAGATCTGGTCTGGGACTGAGCCGCGGATGCATTAAAAATCCCCCCCTTCCCCCAGAACACTCCAGGTAACCTCCAGGTACAAGGTTGGTGCATTGATCCTAACAAGCAATAACTAACATCTGACAGACTTAAATGACAGGCAGGAAAGTGATTTGTGGGGTGCACGTCGAATGCAAGATTGATGCCCTTAAACAGACAGCTGAATTAGCTGCAACTGTCGAAAATACCTACCGTAGCTCTCGGCACACCCCACACTGCTGGTAAGACAGTGAAGGCTGAATACGTTGGCGTTAGCGTGTAAACAATTTTTGCAAAGAGGTGGCTAAAATTATGGAGCAGACTGCTCACAAGCAGAACGTGGGATGGAATCTTGGGCATGGCGAGATGTGTGTTTCCTTACACTCACTGCCACACTTCACCTGGCGGTTATTAGTATATATATATATTTGAAGCTCTGAACCGGTGTGGATCATTCAGGGCAAGGAGTTGTGTAAGCTCAAACCTCTGGTGACTAGGCACGACACACACATATGCGTATTAAATGTGTGAGGATATGTTTAAGATGGTTTTGGTCATCTGTTAGTAGTGGCATTTTGGCTGCTGATGGTACCATAATCATGGGGTTAGTGCGGTTCCAAAAAATGAATATCGGAAAAAGCCAGTATTTGGTAAAAACACTTAAAAAAAACAAGGAACAGAATTTGAGAAAACGTTTTGAAGCAAACTGAAAAAATATAAAAAGGTTTTGAAGCAAAAATTTTTTTTAAATATATAAAAACATATTTTAAAAAAATGTGGGCAGGTTACGTATGAAAAGAAGTTAGGGGCGGGAAGAGAAAATGACAGCGATGGTCTGTCGCATCCTTAATCTGAATCTGTTAAGTGTTAAATTTTTTTCATAATGTATACAACCAGCTGGTCCCAGTCTGCCTGAACTATTTTGTAACTGTAGAGCCTCGTTTTGGAGAGGTAAACAAGTGGAGGTATACAGGATCAGGCCTCCTGATTGCTGGTTAACCTTTAACGAGGTCAGAGGGTTTTTCTTTTCCCAAACACTGGGGCTTGGGCCAGGCTAGTCTGGTGCTTGCCTGGTGAACCAGGGTCTTGCTGCCAGCTGTCCGCTTGCCTACTTGTCCATCACAGCCTAGTTGATCTGGCGAAGCTACTACTCTCTTCGTTCTGTGAGTTAGAGACCTGACAATCTGCCTACCTTCCCCATTTTGCATGTGGCCTTCATTTTGTGTGCAGTCACCCCATGATCGCATTTGTCAAACGCTTTTGTATTTTTTTTTATACCGCACCTTTATACCATGTTTCAGTTTTCTTCTAACACGTCTGTAATTCTGTTATAGTGGTTTAGTAGTGGTGACAGGTATGATCAACCAAGCTGTTGGTGCCGCTTGCAGTCCATCGTAGGCCCCACAGCCCAAATGACCAGGAACGAGCTTAGTTGTGTCCAACATCGGCCCCAGGTGTAGGTACTGCCATTCAAGATTTTCAGCCATCAACCTTTCCCAGTTCAAATCTAGTCTAAGTTTTGAACAAGAGTCACTCACATTTGCATGCAAGGGTTGTTGTGTTAGGTATATAGCAATGCTGCATTCTGACGTCTTCAATGTAACACTAGATCTCTTTCTTATTTTTATTTGCACCTTCTTCCATATAGATAGGTCCTCGAGGATGTACTTAATAAAGTGGCCACTGTGTGTGTGTGTATGTGTGCGTGTGCGTGTGCGCGTGTGTGTGTGTGTGTGGTCTGAATTTAACGGTTTCCCAAGAACAGACCAGGCCTCCTTGCTGGTAACCTGACCGACCAGGCTATTGGTGCCAGCCGCATATAGTTCAGCATAAGAATAACAACCCAGCTGATTAGCACTGTTGGTAATATCACGAAGGGTGTTGAAGCGTCTTGATCCTTTTGTACTTATTTCTCTCCTAGTGTGCTCATCGCGTTCTTACTTTTCGTTGGAGGTATGTCTCACTATCTGCCAAGCCTCTAGCTGTCATGTGCAGTGATTTTAGTGTGCAGATACAAGATCACTCCCTCCAGGGTTTTTACAGGTGTAGATTCTGTAAACAAATAAAACATTTTACAGTTAGAGAAACCATGTTGGAGGCTGTATACCCAAACCATGTTGGAGGCTGTATACCCAAACCATGTTGGAGGCTGTATACCCACACCATGTTGGAGGCTGTATACCCACACCATGTTGGAGGCTGTATACCCACACCATGTTGGAGGCTGTATACCCAAACCATGTTGGAGGCTGTATACCCACACCATGTTGGAGGCTGTATACCCACACCATGTTGGAGGCTGCATACCCAAACCATGTTGGAGGCTGTATACCCACACCATGTTGGAGGCTGTATACCCACACCATGTTGGAGGCTGTATACCCACACCATGTTGGAGGCTGTATACCCACACCATGTAAATAAACTTGTAATACCCGTACATTTCATTAGGAAAAGTTCACTAGTAAAATGTACTTTTATTACATATATGTGGTTATTTACAGCGTGCCTCACATTTATATTCTATCTGGAGCATAAATGCTTCTCACCCATTAGAAAGCTTAAGCTTTGAAGAAAATCTCTTCGTCTGCTGGTCCTTTTTCTCAAGCTGCCAAGCAGCAGTGTGGAAGGTAATACCTTGGGTAGCTTTAACACTAGTTTAGACCAGTATATGTATCGTGTGAACACCTGTCTTGCATGGGAAACTACCTTTGATGGGTTTTTAGAGTTCCCTCTACTCTTGCAGCTTTAATCCAACACACTCTCTTATTCTAATGTTCGCTCTCTCTTACTTAACTGTAGATATTTTAAATAATTTAATCCAGCAGCAGTAATAATAATAATAATAATACAATATGCCCGAGAAAAATGCGAAATGACAACAAGTTGAAATTTTGTGAAGGAAATATGAAATGTCATTCTTACGTTTAACAAATATTATTAATTAAACAAAAATCTTGTCACAATTTGTGTCGAATATCGAGTTTTTGCTATGAGCTAAGTTCATATTCGTTTGAAAACTATTATAATATTCACGAAACTGTTTCGTTTTTCTCTTCCTCAGGTGAGTGGTCGCCAGGTGTCGTCAGGAGCAAGTCGAACCATGGCTTGCCTTCTCCCTGCTGACACAAGTGTAAGATAAACCAGGTATAAACCTTGGTGACTGATACCGACAACTTGCTTTAAATAGACACATGAGCAAACACCAGGACATGTTTATTAGAAAACGATATTAGAAGTGATCAAGGTTAAAAGGACCAAAACGTTTTCTTATAAATGTGTCTTTAGAGTTTACTCACGATTCTTTTAAAACCAGGATCGTCCAGGTTATGTATACTTGCGAGACGCTGGCAGCAGCAGCAACAACAACCTCAGTAGGAACAGCAGTAGTAATGGTAGCACCAGCAACAGCAGGAGCAGCAGTAGCAGCACTAACAGCAGCAGCAGCAGTAAGTGAAGAACTAGGCGATTAACACTGAAGGTTGGTTTCGGCCGGGTTTGAAAGGTAGAGTAGTTCGGGAAACTGGTCACAGGTTTGCTACAGGCTTCACATCAACATAATCCTCCCGAGGCTTTACATCAACACAAACCCTCCCGAGGCTTCACATCAACACAAACCCCCCGAGGCTTCACATCAACACAAACCCTCCCGAGGCTTCACATCAACACAAACCCTCCCGAGGCTTCACATCAACACAAACCCTCCCGAGGCTTCATATCAACACAAACTCTCCCGAGGCTTCACATCAACGCAAACCCTCCCGAGGCTTCACATCAACGCAAACCCTCCCGAGGCTTCACATCAACACAAACCCTCCAGAGGCTTTACATCAACACAAACCCTCCCGAGGCTTCACATCAACACAAACCCTCCCGAGGCTTCACATCAACATAAACCCTCCTGAGGCTTCACATCAACACAAACCCTCCCGAGGCTTCACATCAACACAAACCCCCGAGGCTTCACATCAACACAAACCCTCCCGAACATCAACACCCCCCGAGGCTTCACATCAACACAAACCCTCCCGAGGCTTCACATCAACATAAACCCTCCCGAGGCTTCACATCAACACAAACCCTCCCGAGGCTTCACATCAACACAAACCCTCCCGAGGCTTCACATCAACACAAACCCTCCCGAGGCTTCACATCAACACAAACCCTCCCGAGGCTTCACATCAACACAAACCCTCCCGAGGCTTCACATCAACACAAACCCTCCCGAGGCTTCACATCAACACAAAGGCCCTCCCGAGGCTTCACATCAAACCCTCCCGATCAACACAAACCTTCCCGAGGCTTCACATCAACACAAACCCTCCCGAGGCTTCACATCAACACAAACCCCCCCCGAGGCTTCACATCAACACCTCACATTAGCACAACCCCCCCCGAGGCTTCACATCAACACAAACCCTCCCGAGGCTTCACATCAACACAAACCCTCCCGAGGCTTCACATCAACACAAACCCTCCCGAGGCTTCACATCAACACAAACCCTCCCGAGGCTTCACATCAACACAAACCCTCCCGAGGCTTCACATCAACACAAACCCTCCCGAGGCTTCACATCAACACAAACCCTCCCGAGGCTTCACATCAACACAAACCCTCCCGAGGCTTCACATCAACACAAACCCTCCCGAGGCTTCACATCAACACAAACCCTCCCGAGGCTTCACATCAACACAAACCCTCCCGAGGCTTCACATCAACACAAACCCTCCCGAGGCTTCACATCAGCACAAACCCTCCCGAGGCTTCACATCAACACAAACCCTCCCGAGGCTTCACATCAACACAAACCCTCCCGAGGCTTCACATCAACACAAACCCTCCCGAGGCTTCACACCAACACAAACCCTCCCGAGGCTTCACATCAACACAAACCCTCCCGAGGCTTCACATCAACTCAAACCCTCCCGAGGCTTCACATCAACACAAACCCTCCCGAGGCTTCACATCAACACAAACCCTCCCGAGGCTTCACATCAACACAAACCCACCCGAGGCTTCACATCAACACAAACCCTCCCACCCTCCCGAGGCTTCACATCAACACAAACCCTCCCGAGGCTTCACATCAACACAAACCCTCCCGAGGCTTCACATCAACACAAACCCTCCCGAGGCTTCACATCAACACAAACCCTCCCGAGGCTTCACATCAACACAAACCCTCCCGAGGCTTCACATCAACACAAACCCTCCCGAGGCTTCACATCAGCACAAACCCTCCCGAGGCTTCACATCAACACAAACCCTCCCGAGGCTTCACATCAACACAAACCCCCCTGAGGCTTCACATTAGCACAACCCCCCTCGAGGCTTCACATCAACACAAACCCTCCCGAGGCTTCACACCAACACAAACCCTCCCGAGGCTTCACATCAACACAAACCCTCCCGAGGCTTCACATCAACACAAACCCTCCCGAGGCTTCACATCAACACAAACCCTCCCGAGGCTTCACATCAACACAAACCCTCCCGAGGCTTCACATCAACACAAACCCTCCCGAGGCTTCACATCAACACAAACCCTCCCGAGGCTTCACATCAACACAAACCCTCCCGAGGCTTCACATCAAGAATAGAATGTTGATGTAATATGTTTTTATTATATATTTTTTTTTGCTATTATTTTTTCAACAAAAGAAGAGTTTTTAATATTGAAATGTAACACAGTTCGCTTTTGGCTTTTCATATTGTATCCAAAACTAAATATTGAAATTTCTGTCATGTTTTTTGGGGAGAAAATAAACATTTTTGGGTATGCTGGGTTGGTACCAGAGTACTGATAGGCTGGTTCCACTGTACCAGTGTTCTGATGAGCTGGTACCACTGTACCAGTGTTCTGATGAGCTGGTACCACTGTACCAGTGTTCAGGTGAGCTGGTACCACTGTACCAGTGTTCTGATGAGCTGGTACCACTGTACCAGTGTTCTGATGAGCTGGTACCACTGTACCAGTGTTCTGATGAGCTGGTACCACTGTACCAGTGTTCAGGTGAGTTGGTACCACTGTACTAGTGAGCTAGTACCACTGCCCTGGTGGGTTGTTGTAGGTGTACCGGTAGTAGAAGTACTCTACTGGACGTGGCAACACTGGATTGGTACTGGTGGGAGAAGAGGTAGTAACCTGACGGAGGAGAAACAGGAGAGGGAGAGAGAGAGATAGAGAGAGAATGAAGCAATCTCTAATACGCATGAATCCAATAAGTCTCTCTCATCTTCAACTTTCCTTATCTATATAATGTTTTCACTTTAGGTTTTTCGTTGTTTGACTTGTGTCGTCGATACTGTAAATTAGTTTTGGTTTAGCAGTCTCAGCTCCGTCAGTGGTAAGCCACTGTGATTGAAACAGATTCTCTGAAGCTGGATCTAACTACCGACGTTACTGAGGAAAAGACACAAGCTTTTTTTGGAACAAACGTTGTCCCAAACATTGCGTATTGGGACGAATGTTGTCTCCAACGTTGTGGGACAAACTTTGTGTAACATATATTGGGGCAAACTTTGTCCCAAACTTTGTGTAACTTTGTGTATTGGGACAAACTTTGTGTATTGAAACATACGTTGCCCCATACGTTGTGTATTGAAACATACGTTTTCCCAAATATGTATTGGAACAGACATTGTATATTGGGACAAACCTTGTTCTGCGGAGTACATCGTTCTCTTAGAATTTCGGAGGAATTCTTTGTCAGGTTTTTGTTTTCTGGCCGCATCTGGTTGTTCTACCTCATGTTTACCTGGTGTTGTCCTCTTGATGGTTTTTGGGCCATCGCCCCGTGACTCGGTCTCAAACCATTTTTCCTGAGTTTCGACTTGGTCAGCCAGTTTCTCATATTCCTCTTTTCCTGTAAAGGAGCAGTTTTTTACTGTTCCATTTCTGTGGCCCACTTCTTGTAGGTTGATTGTGTCCTCAGCGGTTGTCACTCATAAAAGTTGCAGTGTGTAAATGAGTAAGAGAATAGAGGCGAATATTCTGTCTTGAGGAGCGGAGCTATTCACTGTGGAGACCTATGATTTTACTTGGCCCAGTATTCTTCTTTTCTTTTTGGTCTAGTTTGTTAGAAAGTCTGTAATGCGTCTGCATGTTGTTTGTCTTCAAAATATCTCACAACCGCGTGGTAGTAGCCCATGTGTTATGAGAGCTTAAATCATGTAGTAGTAGTACATAAGAACATAAGAAAGGAGGAACACTGCAGGAGGCCTGCTGGCCCATACTAGGCAGGTCCTTTACAATTCATCCCACTAACAAACATTTGCCCAACCCAATTTTCAATGCCACCCAAGAAATAAGCTCTGATGTGAAAGTCCCACTCAAATCCAACCCCTCCCACTCATGTACTTATCCAACCTAGATTTGAAACTACCCAAAGTCCCAGCCTCAATAACCCAACTAGGTAGACTGTTCCACTCATCAACTACCCTATTTCCAAACCAATACTTTCCTATGTCCTTTCTAAATCTAAACTTATCTAATTTAAATCCATTACTGCGCGTTCTCTCTTGGAGAGACATCCTCAAGACCTTATTAATATCCCCTTTATTAATACCTATCTTCCACTTATACACTTCGATCAGGTCTCCCCTCATTCTTCGTCTAACAAGTGAATGTAACTTAAGAGTCTTCAATCTTTCTTCATAAGGAAGATTTCTGATGCTATGTATTAATTTAGTCATCCTACGCTGAATGTTTTCTAACGAATTTATGTCCATTTTGTAATACGGAGACCAGAACTGAGCTGCATAATCAAGGTGAGGCCTTACTAATGATGTATAAAGCTGCAGTATGACCTCTGGACTTCTGTTGCTTACACTTCTTGATATAAATCCCAGTAATCTATTTGCCTTATTACGTACGCTTAGGCATTGCTGTCTTGGTTTAAGGTTGCTGCTCACCATAACCCCCAAGTCCTTTTCGCAATCTGTATGGCTAAGTTCTACATCATTTAATTTATAAGTACTAGGGTTATGGGCACTCCCAAGCTTCAGAACCTTGCATTTATCTACATTGAACTGCATCTGCCACTTTTCTGACCAAGAATAGAGTTTGTTTAAATCCTCCTGAAGTTCCCTAACATCTACGTTTGAATCAATTATCCTACCTATCTTTGTGTCATCGGCGAATTTGCTCATATCACTAGTAATTCCCTCATCAAGATCATTGATATATATTATAAACAACAACGGGCCCAAGACTGATCCCTGTGGAACGCCACTTGTTACAGATCCCCACTCGGATTTAACCCCATTTATGGACACTCTGCTTCCTGTCAGTGAGCCATGACTCGATCCACGAGAGCACTTTTCCCCCAATGCCATGAGCTGCCACTTTCTTTAACAGTCTATGGTGCGGAACTCTATCAAAAGCCTTACTAAAATCTAAGTAAATAATATCAAATTCTTTATTGTGGTCAACAGCCTCAAAAGCTTTACTGAAGAAAGTTAATAAATTAGTTAGACAAGACCGGCCTCTTGTGAATCCATGCTGAGTATCATTAATCAAGCTATGCTTATCGAGATGGCTTCTTATAATCTCAGCTATAATTGACTCTAGTAATTTGCCTACAATTGAGGTCAGGCTTATTGGGCGGTAATTTGACGGTAACGACTTGTCCCCTGTTTTAAAAATAGGAGTTACATTAGCCATCTTCCACATATCAGACACTACACCTGTTTGAAGAGATAAATTAAAAATATTAGTTAATGGTTCACAGAGTTCCATTTTGCATTCCTTAAGAACCCTTGAAAAAACCTCATCAGGACCCGGCGACTTATTTTGCTTCAGTCTGTCTATCTGCCTCACAACCATCTCACTAGTGACTGTGATGTTACATAATTTATCTTCTTCTAGCCCACTGTAAAAATTAATTACTGGAATATTGTTAGTGTCTTCCTGTGTAAAAACTGAGAGAAAATAATTATTTAAAATCAAGCACATTTCATTCTCATTGTCAGTAAGGTGCCCATAGTTATTTTTAAGGGGACCTATCTTATCTCTAACTTTTGTTCTATAGACCTGGAAAAAACTTTTTGGGTTAGTTTTAGAATCCCTAGCAACTTTAATTTCATAGTCCCTTTTAGCTTTTCTTATCCCCTTTTTAATGTCCCTCTTAATGTCAATATACTGATTCATAAGATGACCCTCACCTCTTTTGATACGCCTATAAATTCCTTTCTTATGCCCTAGTAGATATTTGAGCCTATTATTCATCCATTTTGGGTCATTTCTATTTGATCTAATTTCTTTATATGGGATAAACGCTCTTTGAGCAGCATGTATAGTGTTCAGAAAACTGTCATATTGATAGCTCTCTTCGTTACCCCAGTCAACAGATGATAAGTGTTCTCTAAGCCCATCGTAATCTGCTAAGCGAAAATCTGGGACTGTTACTGAGTTATCGCTACTATCGTACTTCCATTCAATGCTAAATGTAATTGATTTGTGGTCGCTAGCACCCAGTTCCTCTGAAATTTCTAAATTATTAACAAGGGATTCATTGTTTGCCATAACTAAGTCAAGCAGGTTATTTCCCCTTGTAGGTTCTGTCACAAACTGCTTCAAAAAACAATCCTGAAATACTTCTAAGAAGTCGTACGATTCTAAATTCCCAGTCAAGAAATTCCAATCAACATGACTAAAGTTAAAGTCTCCTAGAATTACTACATTATCGTGCCTTGTGGCCTTAACAATTTCCTCCCATAGTAGTTTCCCTTGGTCCCTATCTAAGTTAGGGGGACGGTATATCACTCCTAAAATCAGTTTTTCATGCCCCTCTGAAAATTCTATCCAGACTCTGTATGTGTTACTTCAGACTTAATACCCGTTTTTATGCAACAGTTCAAGCGATCTCGGACATACAATGCCACCCCACCCCCCCTCCCAATACTTCTATCTTCTTGGAACAATTTAAAACCCTGAATATGACATTCCGCAGGCATGTCCCGACTTTTTGAATTAAACCACGTCTCAGTTAAGGCAAATACATCAATGTTACCTACACTAGCAGCTAATCTCAACTCGTCCATCTTATTCCTAGCACTACGGCAATTAGCATAATAAACATTGAAAGACTCTCCTTTCTCTTTACCCTTCCTGCTCATTTCTATTTTTCTACTAAACCTATTACTGTCCTTATCACCCAAGGTCCCTGGCTTTTCAATATCTATCTCGTTCTTATTATTACTAGTTCCCCTAGAACTCGTAATATTACTACACTGGGACTTCACTGTTTTCCTGCCAAAACCCATACCACTAACTATTCCTAGTTTAAAGTCCTAACTGCTCCCTCCACTGCAGTTGCCAGTGCTCCCACCCCACACCTAGATAAGTGAACCCCATCCCTAGCATACATGTCATTTCTGCCATAGAAGAGGTCCCAGTTGTCAATGAATGTTACCGCATTTTCCTTACAGTATTTGTCCAGCCAGCAATTGATACCAATTGCCCTGGACAACCATTCACTTCCAACTCCCCTCCTTGGCAAAATACCACATATGAGAGGGTTCCCACCCTTACTTCTAATTATTTCTATTGCTGACCTATACCTGCTAATCAGGTCCTCACTCCTACGTCTGCCAACATCGTTGCCTCCAGCACTGAGACAGATAATAGGATTGCTCCCATTACCTCTCATGATGTCATCCAGACGGCTAACAATATCCTCCATCCCAGCCCCAGGAAAGCAAACTCTCTGTCTCCTACTCCTGTCCTTCAAGCAGAACGCCCTATCCATATACCTAACTTGGCTATCCCCAACAACAACAATATTCTTACCTTCCTTAATGTCTTTCGTCGTGTCGTTCCCAGTAGTCAACTCACATTCGTCGGGTAGCACGTAGTAGTCGTCTACGTGTTATGAAAACATAAACCCTGTTGTAGTAGTCTAGGTGTTGTGATAGGTAAGAACATCCTGTTCTAAACATATGTTGTTCTGAGTTGTGCAATGGCCAGTGGAGAATAACATGATATTTAATATTGACAAGTTCTAACTCCTTAGAGAAAGAAACAATTCAGAGGGACTCTATACAAAACGCAAGATCACCAAATAGAATGAAAGGAATATTTGAAGCAGCTGGGCGAAATAATATCAGCTGAACATAATAAGGGAAATATCTTGAAAGGCAGGAAATGATGGGGTAGATAGCATAAACTTTCCAGGTATAGGAAATAATGGTGATACTTTTCAGATTACTTGTGCCCTCTCGCTTATTGTTTGGTGTTGACGGCCCCGTTCAGGGCAGGAGAGTTATCAGAGCTGGAGCACATACAGAAATCATTTACTGTCCGCAGAGTCAGTAACATGTTTAAATTACTGGGAACGTCTGAAAGTCTTAAATATGCACTTGTTGGAGCAGAGGAGAGGGAAATAGAGAGAGAGAGAGAGAGAGAGAGAGAGAGAGAGAGAGAGAGAGAGAGAGAGAGAGAGAGAGAGAGAGAGAGAGAGAGAGAGAGAGACATGATAATATATATGTGAAAGGTGGTCTCGACTGTGCACAATGCCTTAGCAACATACCGGAGTGAAATATGAGAGAATGTGCCGTGGGAACAATAAGAGAATATTGTATCAGCATCCGTCGGCTCAGACTAACACACTACCATAAGATACTAGAAACATGCCGGAGCAAGTGTAGAAGTTTTCAAGAGGAAATTTGACTTGTATCTCCGTCAAGTGCCAGATCAACCAGGCTGTAATGAATATATGAGCCAGCGGGCCGCCGACAGTAACAGCCTGATTGGCCAGGCAAACACCAGACAAGCCTGGCTCAGGGCCGGGCTGCGAGAATAGAAAAATTCTCGAATGCCTTCAAAAGTATATCAAAGGTATATCATGTATTTGAAAATGTTATTACCCAACTTATGTTCAGAGGTATTAATTATGCGTGGTTGGTACCAGTGGATGGTGGTTGGTACCAGTGGATGGTGGTTGGTATGTTATAATGGATGGTAGTTGGTACCAGTGGATGGTGGTTGGTATGTCATAATGGATGGTAGTTGGCGTCATAGTGGATGGTGGTTGGGATGTCATAATGGATGGTAGTTGGTACCAGTGGATGGTGGTTGGTATGTCATAATGGATGGTAGTTGGCGTCATAGTGGATGGTGGTTGGGATGTCATAATGGATGGTAGTTGGTACCAGTGGATGGTGGTTGGTATGTCATAATGGATGGTAGTTGGCGTCATAGTGGATGGTGGTTGGGATGTCATAATGGATGGTAGTTGGTACCAGTGGATGGTGGTTGGTATGTCATAATGGATGGTAGTTGGTACCAGTGGATGGTAGTTGGTATGTCATAATGGATGGTAGTTGGTACCAGTGGATGGTGGTTGGTATGTCATAATGGATGGTAGTTGGTGTCATAGTGGATGGTAGTTGGTATGTCATAATGGATGGTAGTTGGCGTCATAGTGGATGGTGGTTGGGATGTCATAATGGATGGTAGTTGGTACCAGTGGATGGTGGTTGGTATGTCATAATGGATGGTAGTTGGCGTCATAGTGGATGGTGGTTGGGATGTCATAATGGATGGTAGTTGGTACCAGTGGATGGTGGTTGGTATGTCATAATGGATGGTAGTTGGTACCAGTGGATGGTGGTTGGTATGTCCTAATGGATGGTATTTGGTACCAGTGGATGGTGGTTGGTATGTCATAATGGATGGTAGTTGGTGTCATAGTGGATGGTAGTTGGTATGTCATAATGGATGGTAGTTGGTGTCATAGTGGATGGTGGTCGGGATGTCATAATGGATGGTAGTTGGTACCAGTGGATGGTGGTTGGTATGTCATAATGGATGGTAGTTGGTGTCATAGTGAATGGTGGTTGGGATGTCATAATGGATGGTAGTTGGTGTCAGTGGATGGTGGTTGGGATGTCATAATGGATGGTAGTTGGTGTCATAGTGGATGGTGGTTGGGATGTCATAATGGATGGTAGTTGGTGTCATAGTGGATGGTGGTTGGGATGTCATAATGGATGGTAGTTGGTGTCACAGTGGATGGTGGTTGGGATGCCATAATGGATGGTAGTTGGTGTCATAGTGGATGGTGGTTGGGATGTCATAATGGATGGTAGTTGGTACCAGTGGATGGTGGTTGGTATGTCATAATGGATGGTAGTTGGCGTCATAGTGGATGGTGGTTGGGATGTCATAATGGATGGTAGTTGGTACCAGTGGATGGTGGTTGGTATGTCATAATGGATGGTAGTTGGTACCAGTGGATGGTAGTTGGTATGTCATAATGGATGGTAGTTGGTACCAGTGGATGGTGGTTGGTATGTCATAATGGATGGTAGTTGGTGTCATAGTGGATGGTAGTTGGTATGTCATAATGGATGGTAGTTGGCGTCATAGTGGATGGTGGTTGGGATGTCATAATGGATGGTAGTTGGTACCAGTGGATGGTGGTTGGTATGTCATAATGGATGGTAGTTGGCGTCATAGTGGATGGTGGTTGGGATGTCATAATGGATGGTAGTTGGTACCAGTGGATGGTGGTTGGTATGTCATAATGGATGGTAGTTGGTACCAGTGGATGGTGGTTGGTATGTCCTAATGGATGGTATTTGGTACCAGTGGATGGTGGTTGGTATGTCATAATGGATGGTAGTTGGTGTCATAGTGGATGGTAGTTGGTATGTCATAATGGATGGTAGTTGGTGTCATAGTGGATGGTGGTCGGGATGTCATAATGGATGGTAGTTGGTACCAGTGGATGGTGGTTGGTATGTCATAATGGATGGTAGTTGGTGTCATAGTGAATGGTGGTTGGGATGTCATAATGGATGGTAGTTGGTGTCAGTGGATGGTGGTTGGGATGTCATAATGGATGGTAGTTGGTGTCATAGTGGATGGTGGTTGGGATGTCATAATGGATGGTAGTTGGTGTCAGTGGATGGTGGTTGGGATGTCATAATGGATGGTATTTGGTGTCAGTGGATGGTGGTTGGGATGTCATAATGGATGGTAGTTGGTGTCAGTGGATGGTGGTTGGTATGTCATAATGGATGGTAGTTGGTGTCATAGTGGATGGTGGTTGGTATGTCATAATGGATGGTAGTTGGTGTCATAGTGGATGGTGATTGGTATGTCATAATGGATGGTAGTTGGTGTCAGTGGATGGTGGTTGGGATGTCATAACGGATGGTAGTTGGTGTCATAGTGGATGGTAGTTGGTATGTCATAATGGATGGTAGTTGGTGTCATAGTGGATGGTGGTTGGGATGTCATAATGGATGGTAGTTGGTGTAATAGTGGATGATGGTTGGTATGTCATAATGAATGGTAGTTGGTGTCAGTGGATGGTGGTTGGGATGTCATAATGGATGGTAGTTGGTGTCAGTGGATGGTGGTTGGGATGTCATAATGGATGGTAGTTGGTGTCAGTGGATGGTGGTTGGGATGTCATAATGGATGGTAGTTGGTGTCAGTGGATGGTGGTTGGTATGTCATAATGGATGGTAGTTGGTGTCATAGTGGATGGTGGTTGGGATGTCATAATGGATGGTAGTTGGTGTAATAGTGGATGGTGGTTGGTATGTCATAATGGATGGTAGTTGGTGTCAGTGGATGGTGGTTGGGATGTCATAATGGATGGTAGTTGGTGTCAGTGGATGGTGGTTGGGATGTCATAATGGATGGTAGTTGGTGTCAGTGGATGGTGGTTGGGATGTCATAATGGATGGTGGTTGGTGTCAGTGGATGGTGGTTGGGATGTCATAATGGATGGTAGTTGGTGTCATAGTGGATGGTGGTTGGTATGTCATAATGGATGGTAGTTGGTGTCATAGTGGATGGTGGTTGGGATGTCATAATGGATGGTAGTTGGTGTCATAGTGGATGGTGGTTGGTATGTCATAATGGATGGTAGTTGGTGTCATAGTGGATGGTGGTTGGGATGTCATAATGGATGGTAGTTGGTGTCACAGTGGATGGTGGTTGGGATGCCATAATGGATGGTAGTTGGTGTCATAGTGGATGGTGGTTGGTATGTCATAATGGATGGTAGTTGGTGTCATAGTTGATGGTGGTTGGGATGTCATAATGGATGGTAGTTGGTGTCATAGTGGATGGTGGTTGGTATGTCATAATGGATGGTAGTTGGTGTCATAGTGGATGGTGGTTGGGATGTCATAATGGATGGTAGTTGGTGTCATAGTGGATGGTGGTTGGGATGTCATAATGGATGGTAGTTGGTGTCACAGTGGATGGTGGTTGAGATGCCATAATGGATGGTAGTTGGTGTCATAGTGGATGGTGGTTGATATGTCATAATGGATGGTAGTTGGTGTCATAGTGGATAGTGGTTGGTATGTCATAATGGATGGTAGTTGGTGTCATAGTTGATGGTGGTTGGGATGTCATAATGGATGGTAGTTGGTGTCATAGTGGATGGTGGTTGGTATGTCATAATGGATGGTAGTTGGTGTCATAGTTGATGGTGGTTGGAATGTCATAATGGATGGTAGTTGGTGTCATAGGGGATGGTGGTTGGTATGTCATAATGGATGGTAGTTGGTGTTATAGTGGATGGTGGTTGGGATGTCATAATGGATGGTAGTTGGTGTCATTGTGGATGGTGGTTGGGATGTCATAATGGATGGTAGTTGGTGTCATAGTGGATGGTGGTTGGGATGTCATAATGGATGGTAGTTGGTGTCACAGTGGATGGTGGTTGGTATGTCATAATTGATGGTAGTTGGTGTCATAGTGGATGGTGGTTGGTATGTCATAATGGATGGTAGTTGGTGTCTTAGTGGATGGTGGTTGGGATGTCATAATGGATGGTAGTTGGTGTCATAGTGGGTAGTGGTTGGTATGTCATAATTGATGGTAGTTGGTGTCATAGTGGATGGTGGTTGGTATATCATAATGGATGGTAGTTGGTGTCTTAGAGGATGGTGGTTGGTATGTCATAATTGATGGCGGTTGGTGTCATAGTAGATGGTGGTTGGTATGTCATAATGGATGGTAGTTGGTGTCTTAGGGGATGGTGGTTGGTATGTCATAATGGATGGTAGTTGGTGTCATAGTGGATGGTGGTTGGTATGTCATAATGGATGGTAGTTGGTGTCTTAGGGGATGGTTGGTATGTCATAATGGATGGTAGTTGGTGTCTTAGGGGATGGTGGTTGGTATGTCATAATGGATGGTAGTTGGTGTCATAGTGGATGGTGGTTGGTATGTCATAATGGATGGTAGTTGGTGTCTTAGGGGATGGTGGTTGGTATGTCATAATGGATGGTAGTTGGTGTCTTAGGGGATGGTGGTTGGTATGTCATAATGGATGGTAGTTGGTGTCATAGTGGATGGTGGTTGGTATGTCATAATGGATGGTAGTTGGTGTCTTAGGGGATGGTGGTTGGTATGTCATAATGGATGGTAGTTGGTGTCATAGTGGATGGTGGTTGGTATGTCATAATGGATGGTAGTTGGTGTCATAGTGGATGGTGGTTGGTATGTCATAATGGATGGTAGTTGGTGTCATAGTTGATGGTGGTTGGAATGTCATAATGGATGGTAGTTGGTGTCATAGGGGATGGTGGTTGGTATGTCATAATGGATGGTAGTTGGTGTCATAGTGGATGGTGGTTGGTATGTCATAATGGATGGTAGTTGGTGTCACAGTGGATGGTGTGTCATAGTTGTTCCTCTACAGTTTTATTTAATATTGAACTCTCAAGAGATGTACCTTGATGGCGGTCATGGGTGGGGGTGGGGGTGGGGGGGGGCTCTTGATTCAAGTCATTCAAAACATTCGAGCGTAAATGTCTCCTATTCTCCAGACGCTTTATAACTCCTACGGGTTTAAATACTCTTCATAAAAATAATATTTACTCTTGATTTACTGTCACGTTGTGTGGTGTTGAAAATTTGTTGCATAAGTTTTTATTATTATTATTATTATTATTATTATTATTATTATTATTATTATTATTATTATTATTATTATTATTATCAGGGAGCTCCATGAGCCAGTGCCTGGAGGTGAGTGTGTGAACATGCTGCCAGTGACTGGTTCAATATTATTTGTGGTTAGGGTGATATCAGAAGTCTTGTTAGAGTTTAGTGAAACCTCCGGGAAACAGTCATGTGTGTTCGTTGTCAGTCTTCAGTCAGTTTTTGTTGCTGCTTGCACAAGTCAGGTGTAATTAAAGTTGGTTGTAGCGTGCTCAAGCTAGGGCTCACTGAAGCTGGTTACAGTTTGCTCAAGCTAGGGCTCACTGAAGCTGGTTGCAGTTTGCTCAAGCTAGGGCTTACTGAAGCTGGTTGCCGTTTGCTCAAGCCAGGACTCACTGAAGCTAGTTGCAGTTTGCTCAAGCTAGGGCTCACTGAAGCTGGTTGCAGTTTGCTCAAGCTAGGGCTTACTGAAGCTGGTTGCCGTTTGCTCAAGCCAGGGCTCACTGAAGCTAGTTGCAGTTTGCTCAAGCTAGGGCTCACTGAAGCTGGTTGCAGCTTACTCAAGCTAGGGAACTCACTGAAGCAGCTTGCTCAAGCTAGGGAGCTCACTGAAGCGGCTTGCTCAAGCTAGGGATCTCACTGAAGCAGCTTGCTCAAGCTAGGGAGCTCACTGAAGCAGCTTGCTCAAGCTAGGGATCTCACTGAAGCAGCTTGCTCAAGCTAGGGAGCTCACTGAAGCAGCTTGCTCAAGCTAGGGAGCTCACTGAAGCTGCTTTATGCCTTGAATTTTGTATAGAAGTAGTATTATGGGTTTCTTTAAATTCTAGTGATGGCTTCGTACCCTCCAGACTGGAATGTTAATGTACACTAACAGCCCAACTTAAGGCAGGTGAAATTGCAGATCTGGAGAATTTATAGAATTCTTTTAACTGTCTGTATCAATTCGGTGAGATGCCAGAATTATTGGGAATTCCCAACATCTTTAAAGCTGGAACACAAGTGAGAATGATACATAATATAATACATCTGGATAGTACTGGAGGACTTAATCCATATTTTCACACTGATATTACTAATAACGAGATCATGACAAAATAATGGAAATCTCGTAGACAGTAAGTGTACTGAATAATAGGCATGAAAGGTCAGAATATTTTATACAACATCTCCTCAAGTATATGGAAAATTACAATTAAATCTCTGTCCTCAAGAGATAACTAGATAACTTCGTCAAAATAATTCATGCTGAGCTAGACTGTGGTGTCAGC
The DNA here is from genome assembly GCF_038502225.1 of Cherax quadricarinatus. Lineage (NCBI taxonomy): Eukaryota > Metazoa > Arthropoda > Malacostraca > Decapoda > Parastacidae > Cherax > Cherax quadricarinatus. Next base: position 1,859,177 of record NC_091312.1, on the reverse strand, counting down.
GAGTACCAGTAATGTGAGTGAACAAACCTTCAAGCAGGAGACATGATGGTCTGTCACCGGGCAGCGGGAACAATCATCCCAGATGAAATAAAGCATTTATACCAACCAACGTGATGTTCTTTGCCATTAATGTTCCTCCGTTTCGTATGCACTTGACTCACGTAATGACTCACCCCTTTTGGAGAAGCCAGGTATAAATATAAAAAAAATAAAGGGAAGGAAATTAATTTAAAAATCTTATTGATTCTATCACGCATAAAGTTACTTATTTATAATTAAGTTAATAAATTGGATAAAAATACCTTGAAGGAATAAGTTTAAGTTAAATATAACTTTGTTATGTTTGTGTCAAACATTTCTCTTAATGTTAAGAGAAACATTGAATTTGAACGTCGTAGTAGTTCAGTTAGACGTCCGAGCAGATCTGTCACTCGCTATGATAACATGAACATAGATAAGCATATATACAGACAAACTTGGATTGTAAACAGACTGACTTATGTTACAGTAGTGAGAATTAGGCTTGGTTACAATTACTTCTGGCAGGTTGGCAGACATCTTACCTTTGATATACCTTTGAAGAGTTTCGAAAGTTTCACTACTCTCGGAGCCTGGCCATGGGCTAGGCTCGTCTGGTGCTTGCCTGGTCAACCACTCTGTTGCTGCTGGAGGCCCTCTGCCCCACATATCCATCAGCCTGGTTGATCTGGCACCTGGTGAAGATACTTGTCCAGTTTCCTCTTGACGGCTTGTACACTTGTTCCAGCCGTTTTTCTGATATCTTTTGGTAAGATGTTGAATATTCTGGGACGCCGGATGTTGATACAGTGTTCCCTTATTGTCCGCACCGCACCCCTGCTCCTCACTGGGTTTATTTTACACTTCCTCCCATATCTCTCACTCCAGTATGTTGTCATGGCAGTGTGCACATTTGGGACCAGGCCCTCGAGTACTTTCCAGGTATCATGTATCTTTTTCTCCTCCGATCCATTGAGTACATGTTCAAGACATGAAGGCGTTCCCAGTAATTTAGGTGCTTTACTGGCTCAATGTGAGCCGTAAACGATCTTTGTATTAGTTCCAGCTCTGATATTTCTCCTGATTTGAACGGAGCCGTCAGCACTGAGCAATATTCTAAATGAGGGAGCACTAGCGAATTGAAGAGTGTCACCATCGGCATTATTTCCCTTGTTATGAAGGTTCTTAATACCCACCCAGTCATCTTCCTGGCTGTTGTGATCTTTGTCTTGTTATGGTCTTTAAAAGAAAGGTCCGCTGACATAATTATTCCCAGGTGTTTTACGTGTTCCTTACGTTCTGTTTGGTGACCCTCTTGAGTTTTGTATATAGTGTTTTTGTTGAGTTCTTCATTCTTTCCATACCTAAGCAGCTGGAACTTATCACCATTGAACATCATATTGTTCTCCACTGCCCACTGGAAAACCCTGTTTATGTCTTTGTGTAAATTTTCAGTGTCCTCTACCGTAGTGACTTTAATGTTTATTTTAGTGTTATCTGCAAATGATGATACAAAAGTGTGCCGGGTGTTTTTGTCTACGTCTGCTATGAGGATGAGAAACAGCAGAGGTGCCAGGACAGTGCCTTGGGGCACTGAGCTTTTTACCTCGCTGATGCTGGATCTTGCCCTGTTCACTACTGCTTTTTGTGTTCTGTGTGTTAGGAACCCGAAAATCCATCTGCCTACCTTCCCCGTAATGTCCATGGCCTTCATTTTGTGCGCTATCACTCCATGATCGTATTTGTCAAACGCCTTTGCAAAATCTGTGTAAATCACATCTGTGTTTTGGTCGTCTTCTAGTGCCTCCGTAATTCTGTCATAATGGTTCAGCAGCTGTGACAGACATGATCGTCCTGCTCTAAAACCATGCTGATGTGGGTTATGTTGGTTGCGCTGGTCCATGAAATTTGTAATCTGCCGTCTCATCACTCTTTCGAAGATTTTTATGATGTGAGAAGTTAGGGCTACTGGTCTGTAATTTTTATCTAGTGCTCTGCTACCTCCCTTGTGTAAAGGAGCTATGTCTGCACTCTTTAAGGCCTCCTGTATTTCACCTAGATCTAAGCTCTTTGTCATTACTAAGGTTCGCTTGTGATGATCAAGTTCAGTGCAAAGTATGTGGTCAGCCTTATGGTCACTTTGGACTTCATTGTCCAATTATTGAGGAGTATAAAGATGGACAGTATAATCACCTATGTGGTATGTCAAGGTATTTTATTAATGACAATAAGATATCAGAAGTTTAAGCAATTATCCTAAATTTGCTTTGTCTTACTTCCTCCATCATTGTCCCTTCCCTACCTCCTCCACTACCATTGCCAGTACTAAATTTACAGTGGTATGTTGTAGGGTTGAAGGCGCACTAACACAATGTGTGGCTGCAGTAGATTACAGCAGATTGTTCCTCTTTAATTGAGCTGACATTGCCAAAAGAGAAAGAACGGTCCACGTGTACCCTGGTGATTTTTTGGTATGTTCCCTATATCGTTTGGAACGATTTTAAGAGTTTTGTGCCATGATACGCAGCATTAGGGGGAGGGCAGGAGAGGCGTGCTAGATGAAGTCTTTAACATGCGTTTGTTCATCCTTTATCCGATGAGCACCCACAAAGCCCACGAAGTAGCACAAATTTTAAAGCTTATGAAGTTATTTTACCGCCCGAAACACGAGAAACTTCTGATGAATAAAACAAAATGTATAGAGCGAAGAGCCAGTGATAAAAGCACGGCGGAAGACTTAAGATCTGATGCCGTGATATAAGTTTCTTGTGGTGGAACCTACACTGCCTATCCTTTAAATTATGACTGGGGATGTTGCAGTTACAACATATGTATATATATATATATATATATATATATATATATATATATATATATATATATATATATATATATATATATATATATGTATATATGTATGTAGGTAGGTAGGAACCCCCTCTATAACTGGACTGGGGACCCTCATCCTCAGAGAAGACAATAAACGTACCTCAGGGAAAACTCAAGGCTCTCCCCGGAGCTATTTGAATATTTTCTTCTCCTACCACCCTCTATATTTTATATTCTATATGAAATTTTATTAATAGACAGAATACATTGACAGAAACACAAACATGAATACATTGGTACAATATATCAAAGATTATGAATCTCCTCCAGCTCCTCCGAAGCCGGGCGCGAGACAAATATGCAGCAAGCATTTCTCCTCTGGATGGCCACGCTGAGGTGCTGGAACATGAAAGTGGCTGCCCTTGGGTCCCTGGTGGTGTCAGTGAGTCTGGAACCCAGTTCTTTAAGGAAACGTGTGGCATTTTTTCCCCATGTTCCCAAGGTATCTGATCCCACTGGGACAAATTGTTACTGTTGGCTTATGTTCTTGTACTTGCTAATCTTGTACTCCTCCCTGTGGTCAGCAGCTCCTCCCTGTCGCCCGACACTGTGATGGATGTTGGTGTCAGCCAGCGTCGACACACAGGCATAGTCCCATGCTAAGAACTTCCCATTTTTCAAAGGATAGATGGTGATCCCGTCAGGGCAGTTTGCTGGGTTGTGGGTATTGTTGGCTGCTAGTGATTGGGGCTCCCTCTCGGCTGGGCATCCAGCTGTAGCAAGGGCTCGCTTTATGATGTCGTTGACCTCATTGTGTCTTACATGCCAGCCCTTGGTTTTGGAACAGTTGAGACCATGTTGACCATGTTGGTCGGCTTGCGCTTCACCGCAGATGCACGTATATATTCCGTGTGAATTGGGGTAGCAAGGAGCAGAGCCACTGCAATACGGAGGGTCTTAAGGTCGAGACGCGTTCCCATTGCCGATATGGGAACTGTTTGGAGGAAGTCCCAGGAGTGATGTGCACTCACAGCCTGGAGACGGGCAGTCTCCCTGTCTGATGTTACAGCTCTGGGCATGTTGGGAAGCACCTTTTCAGCGATGGGGCCATCCCAGCTTGACTGAGCCATTGCTGCTCTAGGGTTTGGTGCTGGAGCAGCAAGAGTTTTTCCATTCAGCGATGGCACGGGCATAGTTAGGGTCCTGTATTCCTGCTGAGTCACTGAGGTTTTCAGGAAGAATTTGTCTTATTAACTCGTTTGATGCTATGGAAGAGGATAGGAAAGCTGGTAGAGCAATCTGGGAGGATCTGCGTACTCTCAGCCCCCCAAGCCTGAGCCATTTTCCACTTATCTGGCACCATGCCAGTTTGTAGTGATATGTTGAAAAGATTAGCCAAAGGTGTGCTAAGCTCCTCTTTACATTCCTTTAGAACCCTTGCATACAGTTCATCAGGGCCTGGGGATTTGTTAGGTTTTAATTTATCTATTTGCCTAAGGACCATGTCACTTGTGACCCTAATAGTGCACAGTTTATTATCGTCCTGTTCTACATAATTTATCATTACTGGAATATCACTGGTATCCTCCTGTGTAAAAACTGAGAGGAAGTATGTGTTAAAAATTCTACACATTTCCTTATCACTGTCAGTGAGCTGACCCGAGGAACTTTTGAGTGGGCCTATCTTGTCCCTGATCTTACTTCTGTATACCTGAAAGAATCCTTTTGGGTTAGTCTTCGATTCTCTTGCAACTTTAACCTCATAATCTCTTTTTGCTTTTCTAATTCCCTTTTTTATTTCTCTCTTTAACTGAATATATCGATTTCTTAATTGCCCCCGGAAGTGAGGCTTGCAACCACTGTCCATCTTCCAGGGAAAGATTCAATACACTCTCTAGCGTGGTCTTCAGGAGAGAGTCATATTCCTTGAGTTTTGGACTGCTGAAGGCTGGGGAGCATCTCAGAAAGTAGGTAAGTTTTGGGATGGACAGGCACCTGGTGAGTAGGTAGAAGGCATCATGTGTATCAGTGTCTTTCATCCTGCCTTCCATCGTCCAGAGGTCTGAGATTTTTTTTCTAGGATCAGATCGATTGCATTGGGCCCAAGAGGAGCACCAAGGAGAGTGCTATTGGCTGGATCAATGGCTCGTGCTCCTGGTAAAACAGCACTAATATTCTGGATCATCTGTTGATTGGTAGAAACTATTTCACTTTTGGTGGGGTTTAAAGAAAGGCCCAGGCTTTCTCCCATGTCTTTATTTTTTATGATGTCTTCTAGGAGAGATTCTGTTGTGCCAGCTAGGGTACCGTCATCCAAGAACCAGATATTGAGCTCACTGGAGAGTGCTTCTGTGACTTCCTTGATGACCAAACAGAATAGAAAGGGGGCGAGAGGATCCCCCAGTTGCACACCCTCACATGAGTCAATTTCATAGTCCCCAAACAACATATATATATATATATATATATATATATATATATATATATATATATATATATATATATATATATATATATATATATATATGTATATATATATATATATATATATATATATATATATATATATATATATATATATATATATATATATATATATATATATATATATATATATATATATAACTGCAACATTAACACCACTCCTTCAGAGGAGTGTTAATGTTGCAGTTTGATAAACTGTAGTGTAAAGCGCCCCTCTGGCAAGACAGTGGTGAAGTGAATGATGATGAAAGTTTTTATTTTTCAGGCCACCCTGCCTTGGTGGGAATCGGCCGATGTGTTAATAAAAAAATTATATATATATATATATATATATATATATATATATATATATATATATATATATATATATATATATATATATATATATATATATATATGGCTGGTCTGATTCCTGACGAAATTAAACCTTTCTTTTTTGGTGCATCATTTTGTGCCCTTAAAAGGAAGGATGGAGGAATTAGGCCAATTGCAGTGGGCAACACTTTTCGCCGCCTCCTCTCCAAAGCTGCTGTCTGAAGTATTTGCGAGAGGCGGCCATGGTGCTTCAACTAAACCACCTTCGCTTTGGGGTCTCTTAAGGAAGTGAAGCAGCGGTTCATGGAACAAGGGCGTATATCAGCAACCTGCCTGACGACAATGCAATTGTAAAATTAAATTTTAAGAATGCATTTAATCTCCTGGAAAGAGACGTGGTTTAGCAGATGTATAAGAACATTTCCTTGGTCTCTTCCCTTTTGTTTCAGCTGGATATAGCAAGGAAACAATGCTCCTGTTTGGAGAGCATGAAATCACATCATCAGAGGGTGTCCAGCAAGGGGATCCTCTCGCCCCATTTCTCTTCTGTATAGCAGTTAGGGAAATCACAGTCAGAATGACCAGTGAGCTAAACATCTGGTTCCTGGATGATGGTACAAAAGCAGGTACAAAGGAGTCCTTTCTAGATGATCGTACACTGGTGATGACACGGGGATAGGAAATGGGTCTCATCCTGAATCCATCCAAATGTGAAATCATCTCAGTCAGTCTACAAGTGATAGATGCGGCGAGATCAAAACTACCAGGAGCATCAGTCATTGCCCCCACAAATAGCGTCTTGCTTGGAGCACCTCTGAAAAGCGATGCTATTGACAATTCTCGGGAAGAAAGTGGAAAAGTTGAGGAGAATGGAACAACGAATAGGCAATCTTGACACCCATGATACATTGTACCTTCTCACAAAGTGCTTGAGTCTGCCAAGGTTATCATATTTCCTAAGATGTGCACCTTCATATGATAACCCTATACTGCACGAATGTGACAGTATCCTGAGGCAGATTTTTACACTTCCAGTCAGACTAGGAGGCATTAGTGTCCGCAAGTCACCACAGATTGCGCTAACTGCTTTCTTGTCCTCATGCATTGCATCCAGTGGACTGGTAGCAGCGATTCTCCCTGAACATCTTACGGACAACATTGGAATCTATGACCAAAAGTTCGTTGATGGAGCCATGATCTGGGATAATCTAACGGGCTCTGAAACTAGACCTGCTCCCCAAACAACTAGAAACAGTCACACTGGGATGACCCAGAGTAGTGGAGAATGTAGCCTCAACAATACTTCAGAGTGTATGAGGGAAGGATAGAGCCCGCCTCATGGCAGTGAGAGGTCCTCATGCGGGGGACTTTCTGTTGGCTGTTCCCAACTCCAGCCTTGGCACACGCCTCGACCCACAGACCATCGGCATTGGTGTTGCCCTTCGATTTTCCACCCCTATTCTCGCCGAACACAGTTGTATTTGTGGCAGTGAAGTAGCAGACCGATTTGGGTACAATGGTCTTGTGTACCGTAAATCCGAGGGAAAGATTGCAAGGTGTGAAGAGATTAATAACATTATCAAGAGAAACCTCACAATAGCAGGATGCCCAGCAATAAGGGAGCCACCCCTACTATGCAGATTTGATGACGGCCAAAAGCGCCCAGATGGTATCACCCTTCAAGCCTGGACAGATGGCAAGAAGGTGGTGTGGGACTACACATGTGCATCTAACTTGGCTAATACCTATCTCCAATACACCAGGGAGGAAGGAGGGACAGCCACCAGCTTCAAGGAGTCCCAAAAGTCTAGTAAATACGGAGAACTACCCCATCATTATATGTTTGTTCCCATAGGCTCAGAGACCCTTGGTTCATGGGGAAAGAGTGTATGTAAGTTCCTTAAGAAGCTAGGCAAAAGAGTCATGAGGGTAACTAGGGATCCCAGGGCAGCTAGTTTTATGTTCAAGCGACTCAGCGCTGCTGTTCAGAGGGGTAATGCCTGCTGTATTTTGGGCATGCGCCCCAGCTCTTTGGAGCCGGATGAAATTTTCGCATTATAATCAGTGACAAACACGTAACAATATGTACTAGACATGTATCTCATACACACCTCATGTACTATATATGCCATATTTATATCAACAATGTATCTCTTAAATATTTTGTACCATATGTAATAAAATATGCCTATTGATAAAAATGAATGAAAAGATGGGGTGGTAGAGGAAGTGGAATATTCAAATGGCCTCAGGAAGAAATCCAGTGTTCTTCCTTGAAGCCTTTTTATCCACTTCTCCGAGGCTATGGGTCCCACAATTTGAACCAGAGGTGGACCCCATTATATATATATATATATATATATATATATATATATATATATATATATATATATATATATATATATATATATATATATATATATATATACATATGTCGTGCCGAATAGGCAGAACTTGCGATCTTGGCTTAAATAGCAACGCTCATCTTGCCATATAGGACAAGTGAAAATTTGTGTATGCAATAATTTCGCCAAAATCATTCTGAACCTAACGAAAAAAATATATTTGATTCTGCTAGTTTAGTACTAAATTATTGTAAACGTATTTAAAATACATTTAGTTGGGTTAGGCTAAAATAAATTGTTCTTATTATAATAAGGTTAGGTAATTTTTCTAAGATTCTTTTGGTGCAAAATTAAAAAAATTTACATTAACATTAATGAAAAAAAATATATCTTTAAACGTATAAGAGAAAATTTTAGAAAGGACTTAATTTTAAATGAGTTCTTACTAATTGACCAGTTTTACATATTCGGCACGACATATATATGTATGTATGTATATATATATGTCGTGCCGAATAGGCAGAACTTGCGATCTTGGCTTAAATAGCAACGCTCATCTTGCCGTATAGGACAAGTGAAAATTTGTGTATGCAATAATTTCGCCAAAATCATTCTAAACCTAACTAAAAAAATATATTTCACTGTGGTTGTTTAGTATTAAATTATTGTAAACAAATCTAAAATATATTTAGCTGGGTTAGGCTAAAATAAATTGTTCTTGTTATAATAAGGTTAGGTAAGTTTTCTAAGATTCTTTTGGAGCAAAATTAAAAAATTTTACATTAACATTAATGAAAAAAAATATATCTTTAAACGTATAAGAGAAAATTTTAGAAAGGACTTAATTTTAAATGAGTTCTTGCTAATTGACCAGTTTTACATATTCGGCACGACATATATATATATATATATATATATATATATATATATATATATATATATATATATATATGTATGTATATAGATATATATATATATATATATATATATATATATATATATATATATACATATATATTATATATATATATATTTTTTTTTATTATCACACTGGCCGATTCCCACCAAGGCAGGGTGGCCCGAAAAAGAAAAACTTTCACCATCATTCACTCCATCACTGTCTTGCCAGAAGGGTGCTTTACACTACAGTTTTTAAACTGCAACATTAACACCCCTCCTTCAGAGTGCAGGCACTGTACTTCCCATCTCCAGGACTCAAGTCCGGCCTGCCGGTTTCCCTGAATCCCTTCATAAATGTTACTTTGCTCACACTCCAACAGCACGTCAAGTATTAAAAACCATTTGTCTCCATTCACTCCTATCAAACACGCTCACGCATGCCTGCTGGAAGTCCAAGCCCCTCGCACACAAAACCTCCTTTACCCCCTCCCTCCAACCCTTCCTAGGCCGACCCCTACCCCGCCTTCCTTCCACTACAGACTGATACACTCTTGAAGTCATTCTGTTTCGCTCCATTCTCTCTACATGTCCGAACCACCTCAACAACCCTTCCTCAGCCCTCTGGACAACAGTTTTGGTAATCCCGCACCTCCTCCTAACTTCCAAACTACGAATTCTCTGCATTATATTCACACCACACATTGCCCTCAGACATGACATCTCCACTGCCTCCAGCCTTCTCCTCGCTGCAACATTCATCACCCACGCTTCACACCCATATAAGAGCGTTGGTAAAACTATACTCTCATACATTCCCCTCTTTGCCTCCAAGGACAAAGTTCTTTGTCTCCACAGACTCCTAAGTGCACCACTCACTCTTTTTCCCTCGTCAATTCTATGATTCACCTCATCTTTCATAGACCCATCCGCTGACACGTCCACTCCCAAATATCTGAATACGTTCACCTCCTCCATACTCTCTCCCTCCAATCTGATATTCAATCTTTCATCACCTAATCTTTTTGTTATCCTCATAACCTTACTCTTTCCTGTATTCACCTTTAATTTTCTTCTTTTGCACACCCTACCAAATTCATCCACCAATCTCTGCAGCTTCTCTTCAGAATCTCCCAAGAGCACAGTGTCATCAGCAAAGAGCAGCTGTGACAACTCCCACTTTGTGGGAGTTGTATGTATGTATATTTATACGTAACCTCAAATTATGTTCCAAAAATACTAGGTAATCCTTGCTAATCCCTTAAGATTACTGTATAAATATTTATGGTTGTAATGTGGGTGTTGAAATCTCTGGTGAATGGTGGCGCTTATGGTGATGTGGTTCTATGGTGGTGGCACTCTATTACATTTGAAATTTTAGAAAATACTACTAATAAATATAATTTTTACATTATCGTGTTTGAATTGGCAATTGAAGGTGTTGGCAGACATAAGGGTGAATTTTAATACATGGCCAGGAGACACTAAGTTTGAACTCTTGGGAAGGATTACAAGGCAGCTTCTCTTCAAGGACCTAGAGCAATAGAGTCCTGACCACAAAAAATACTGTCCAGTTTCGCTAATCTCACACATCGTAAGATTATTTGAGAGGACGAGACGCCTAATTTTATATAAAAAATTATTTTATATAATCCAAGTCAACATGGTTTTACAGAAGGAAGATCTTGCCTGTCACAGCAAGACAAAATTATCGAGACCTTAGAAGAAAAAACGAAGTGCAGAAGTGGTCTATACGTAGATTATAGAATATATTCTACGTGTAAAATATTATTTTGGTACACATTTGTCTAAGAATAATATTAAGAGGGAATTTGACAAATGTGATTTATTTTGTTATCATGGAGTGATAACAAAATAAGTCAACAGGTATAACAGTGAAAGTAGGGAGGTGGATTAAAAAAATTATAACAAATAGAACACAGAGAGTAGAAGTAAAAAATGTAAAATCTACCCTTAGAGGTGTAAATAGCTTAGTACTCCAAGGCATAGTCCTGGTGCCACTCCTGTTTCTCAATTTTATAGTTGACTTACAGAGCTGGGAAGGTTCTCTCTAAGGAAGGCGAGACATATTCAATAGTAAACACGTGGAAGGTACTGGAGGTCTCGGCCTAAATTCTCACACTACCTTAACAACCTACTGGAGTGAGAGACATGGGAGGATATGTAAAATAAAAACAGTGGGAAGTATAGGAGCCAGGGACAAAGAGAACACTGTATCACCACGCGAGGACCTAGACACCTGCCACAAAAAGATATCAGAAATATTGCTGGAGCCAGTGTAAAAGTTTTCAAGAGGAAACTGGATGTACACCTCTGCGATGTCCCAGACCAACCAGGCTGTGATGGGCATGTGGGTCAGTGGACCGCCAACAGCAACCGCGTGGTCTACCAGGGAGGACTGGCCCAGGACTGGGCCACAGTAGGAAAACTCACGAAACAGGTCACAGGTAAATCACACTGGGAGGTGCCTTGATACTAGTGAAGGGCTCATGATCCCAGGAATTTGAGTTTTCCCCATCTAAGACAAAAACTGATTAATTTTCATTTTCTAGATGCTGTATAACCCGGAGTCACTCCCCTCCCTCTCTCCCACACTACCATCTTCCCTCATCCCCTCGTATTTCTTTCCCACTTCCCTCTCGCCCTGCAACTTCCCTCTCACTCGGTATTCTCCCCAGGTCGTTGAGCTGGGGAGGGTGGGTGTATCGATTAGCTTCGTGCGAGAACAAAGCCGCTGTCAGGCTAATTCCTTGATTTGCATCCAGTTCGTCGCCACTTTGAAACCTCCGAGAGCTGTGGGGGAGCCCCGGAGGAGTCCTAGGGAAATCCTGTAGCAGTCCTGGGAAAGCCTCAGTGGAGCTTTGGAGGGAACCTAGTAGCAGCCCTTTGGGAGCTCCGCAGGAGAGCTGGGGGTGCCCTGGGGGTGACCTAAGACGGCTCCCAAGGACTCACGTCCCTGGAAGCTTTCGTAGACTATTGGGGTAGTTGTGGTGGAACACTGGGAGAACCCTAAGGATCTCTGGACCCTGAGCGAGGGAAGGAGGGAGAGGGAAGGGCTCGACAAATCTGGAAGGTAATCTTTGGGAGGCAACGGGTGTTACCTTGGGAGACGAGGGGAACTTGTGCCCAGTCTTTGGAAGTAGCTTGGAATATCTTAAGGGAGAGTGAGGGACGGAGCGAAGGTTGTGGTGTCCGAGTGTCTGTTCTCACGTTGTGCATTTGCGAGGGGGGAGGGTTGAGTCGTGGCTCCTGGTCCTCGTCTTTTAAGTTACCGTAGACTGGCACTGCTGGTTTCTGACCTCTTGAGCCTTTATCATGCCTCTTTTTTATAGCTCTGGTCTACACGGATTTCGCTAAGGTATTTGACGAATGTGATCAAGGAACGATAATACTTGAAATACGGTGAATAGGTATAACGGGAAAAGCCGGCAAATGGGTTCACAGTTTCTAATGAATAGGACACAAAGAGTAGTGGTAAACAATATAAAAATCTATCCTTAACTATGTTTATTTCGCTTCCTTGTTCTCCTGGGACTATAGAACGACTCTCTAACGTACCTATGATTAATTTGTGTGTTTAGCTTCTATTTATGTCTCATTCGTGATATTACTGTTTCAGTTCAGTCTGATGCTATCTGCACTGCCAGTTCCTCTATTGCAGGCTTCGTTTCACTTACATTGATATTCCCTTGGAAAGTTTTGGGTTCGGTGAGCCCTCGAACTGCAGGTTGTATCGAGTTCAGCCGGTTGTGGGTGTTAACCCTTCTCCTTTAACAATATGAAACAATTCTCTGTAGATTGAAGAGAGAGTACTCATACTTTACCCATAGCCACCTACTTGCAGGTGCTTCTGCTCCTCTCTGCGGCTTGCGGTGTGCTACTGATGCATTTTTACCTGGTTACCAATAGCTTTTGCCTTCTTATCTAAGTACGTGTTTTTTTTTTCAAACGTTCCAGGGTATCTGAAAGGACTTCGGGAATTTTTCTTCGACTGAAAATACTTTATAAATCTTATAATGCCCTCCATATCTTCATGTACTATCTGTGTTTACCTTCTATTTCTCAAGTGCTCATGGATTAAATTGAGTACTTTCTCTTGTTCCACGTGTTTCCTTAAGACACCTGCTGTCCATGTTCACCTGAGTGTTAGTCGACTGGTGTGGGTCGCATCCTGGAGGCAAAATTGACTTAATCTGCCCGAAATGCTCTGCATAACAAGAGGCTTTCTATACGGTATTATGTCATTGATGTCATTTAGACCTGTATAGCCTGGCCTATGACCGGGCCGGGCTCCGGGAGTAGAAAGATTCATTAGGCTCATCAAAGGTATTGAACTGTAGAAATAAAGATTATTATTATTATTATTATTATTATTATTATTATTATTATTATTATTATTATTATTTCAACTGCGTATCCTCTTATTTCTTGCTAATCAGTCTCTGGTGGAGAACCACGTCACGTGTCTTATTACACTACAACAAGATATACACCATCCATCTCTTGGTCCGAATGTTTATTTTTTTCCTGCCGACGCATTTAGATGCTCGGTACCAAAAACGTTTTTGCGAAGGATTACCTGGAGGTTACCTGAAGATGATTTCGTGGGTTATCGCCCCCGCGCTTTGGTCCCAGACAGGCCACCTGTTTGATGAATAATATATACTATCACTGTTTTCCTCAATATTTAGAGGAGTGTTTGGGAAAGCGTAGGAGGCGATCAAAGAGCAAAGGCTGATGGAAAGAAGAGAAATGAGGATGGGGGAGAGAAAATGAGAAAGCAATTTTCTTACTGTACTCATGGAGAGATGAAAGGAAATGTAAGCATAAGTGGAAGGGGTCAGCAGCCTGGTCACAGAGTGATTATGGTTAGGGCCGCTGAAGGTAAACGGAACGGGCCAGCCTCGCCTTCCGTGAGGAAAATTAGCAGCCTTCAACGTCATGTGAGAGGAAGAGAAATGTTTGATTATCATATGAGAAGGTAAGCTTTCAAACTTTAAGTCAAACTTTAGCATCATGTAGGGGAGGTAGGAAGTCTTCGGAGCCATGTAGCGAAGAGAGGAAGTCATGTGAGGGAAGGGAGAGGCATCACGTGAATGGATGATGATGGGAATAGAGCGTCACAAAAGGGAATGGTTGTAGCAATTTGAAAGGGAAAGGGAGAAACATTTATTTTATCAAACAAAATCAGGAATATCAGCAATGTGCTGCTACTCTACTTTGTATGATAGTTTATACTTAATTCTGGGAGTCAGTGCCCAAGCGGTCCGGTAATAGACCACGCCTCCTGATCAGTCAGGCTGGTTGTGTTGGTGATGTCTTGGTCCCTTCACACTTATTAAGTTATTTCTTATTTCATTAGGGGTATTTTGCATCATCTTGCTCTCATAGGGAGTGATTTCCGCATGCTGATTTGAGACCAGTCCCTCCAGAATTTTCTACACCACCAGCACCACCATTCACCAACACCACCAGCAGTACCCTAAACCACACCCACACTTATTAAGTTATTTCTTATTTCATTAGGGGTATTTTGCATCATCTTGCTCTCATAGGGAGTGATTTCCGCATGCTGATTTGAGACCAGTCCCTCCAGAATTTTCTACACCACCAGCACCACCATTCACCAACACTACCAGCAGTACCCTAAACTACACCCACACTACCAGCACCACCCTACACGCACACCACCAGCACCACCCTACAACCACACCACCAGCACCACCCTACACGCACACCAGCACCACCTTACGCGCACACCTACCTGGAGGCTACCTAGAGGGTATTCCGGGGATCAACGCCCCCGCGGCCCGGTCCATGATCAGACCTCCCGGTGGATCAGGGCCTGATCAACGAGGCTGCTACTGCTGGCCGCACGCAATCCAACATACGAACCACAGCCCGGCTGGTCCGGCACCGTATTTAGGTATCTGTCCAGCTCCCTCTTGAAGACAACCAGGGATCTACTGGTAATGCCCCTTATTGCTGGTGGGAGGCTGTTGAGCAGTCTTGGGCCCCGTACACTTATTGCGTTTTCTCTTAGTGCACCAGTGACACCCCTACTTTTCACTAGGGGTATGTTGCATCGCCTGCCAAGTCTTTTGCTTTCGTATGGAATGATTTCTATGTGCATATTAGGGACCAGTCCCTCCAGAATCTTCCAGGTGTAGATTATGATATATCTCTCTCCCCTGCGCTCCAATGAGTACAAGTCAAGTGCTTCTAGGCGTTCCCAGTAGTTAAGGTGTTTGACAGAACTTATACGTGCAGTAAAGATTCTCTGTACATTCTCTAGATCTGCAATATCACCTGCCTTGAATGGGGATGTCAATGTACAGCAGTATTCCAGCGCAGAGAGAACAAGTGATTTAAAAAGGACCATCATTGGCTTAACATCTCTTGTCTTGAATGTTCTCATTATCCATCCTATCAGTTTCCTCGCAGATGTGATAGTGGCATTGTTGTGATCCTTGAAGGTAAGATCCTCAGACATTACCACTCCCAGGGCCTTCACATTACTTTCCCGCTCTATTGTGTGATTAGAGTTTGTAGTATACTCAGTTCTAGTTATTATTTCCTCCAGTTTTCCATAACGGAGAAGTTGGAATTTGTCTTCAATGAACATCATATTGTTCTCTGTTGCCCATTGGAAAACTTGGTTTATATCTTCTTGGAGCTTTACCGTGTCCTGAACGGACGACACTCTCATGCACCAACCTACACCCACACCACCAGCACCACCCTACACGCACACCAGCACCACACTACACGCACACCATCGCCACCCTACATGCACACCAGAACTACCCTACACGCACACCAGCACCACCCTACAACCACACCAGCACCACCCTACACCCACGACCAGCACTACCCTACACGCACACCAGCACCACCCTACAACCACACCACCAGCACCACCCTACACCCACACCACAAGCACCACCCTACACCCACACCACCAACACCACCCTACACGCACACCAGCACCAACCTACACGTACACCAGCACCACTCTACACCCACACCACCAACACCACCTTACAAGCACACCAGCACCACCCTACACGAACAAAAGCACCACCTTACAACCACATCACCAGCACCACCGTACAAGCACACCAGCACCACCCTACAATCACCCACCAGCACCACCCTACAGCCACACCACCAGCACCACCCTACAGCCACACAACCAGCACCACCCTACAGCCACACCACCAGCACCACCCTACATCCACACCACCAGCACCACCCTACAACCACACCACCAGCACCACCCTACAACCACACCACCAGCACCACCCTACAACCACACCACCAGCACCACCCTACAATCACCAACCAGCACCACCCTACAGCCACACCACCAGCACCACCCTACAACCACACCACCAGCACCACCCTACAGCCACACCACCAGCACCACCTTACAACCACACCACCAGCACCACCCTACAACCACACCACCAGCACCACCCTACAATCACCAACCAGCACCACCCTACAGCCACACCACCAGCACCACCCTACAGCCACACCACCAGCACCACCCTACAATCACACAACCAGTACCACCCTACAACCACACCACCAACACCACCTTACAGCCACACCAGCACCACCCTACAACCACACTACCAGCACCACCCTACAACCACACCACCAGCACCACCCTACAACCACACTATCACCACCCTACAACCACACCAGCACCATCCTACAACCACACCAGCACCACCCTACAACCACACCACCAGCACCACCCTACAACCACACAAGCACCACCCTACAACCACACCAGCACCACCCTACAACCACACCAGCACCACCCTACAACCACACCACCAGCACCACCCTACAACCACACAAGCACCACCCTACACCCACACCAGCACCACCCTACACACACACCACCAGCACCACCCTTCAACCACACCAGCACCACCCTACAACCACACCAGCAGCACCACCCTACAACCACACCACCAGCACCACCCTACAACCACGCTATCACCACCCTACAACCACACCAGCACCACCCTACCACACCAGCACCACCCTACAACCATACTACCAGCACCACCCTACAACCACACAAGCACCACCCTACAACCACACCAGCACCACCCTACACCCACACCACCAGCACCACCCTACAACCACACGAGCACCACCCTACAACCACACCACCAGCACCACCCTACAGCCACACCAGCACCACCCAACAACCACACCAGCACCACCCTACAACCACACCAGCACCACCCTACAACCACACAAGCACCACACCAGAACCACCCTACAACCACACCAGCATCACCCTACACCCGCACCAGCACCACCCTACAACCACACCAGCACCACCCTACAACCGCACCAGCACCACCCTACAACCACACCAGCACCACCCTACAACCACACCAGCACCACCCTGCACACCACCAACACCACCCTACAACCACACCACTAGCACCACCCTACAACCACACCAGCACCACCCTACAACCACACCAGCACCACCCTACAACCACACCAGCACCACCCTACAACCACACCAGCACCACCCTACACCCATACCACCAGCCCCACCCTTCAACCACACCAGCACCACCCTACAACCACACCAGCACCACCCTACAACCACACCACTACCACCCTACAACCACACCAGCACCACCCTACAACCACACCAGCACCACCCTACAACCACACCAGCACCACCCTACAACCACACCAGCACCACCCTACAACCACACCAGCACCACCCTACAACCACACCAGCACCACCCTACAACCACACCAGCACCACCCTACAACCACACAAGCACCACACCAGAACCACCCTACAACCACACCAGCATCACCCTACACCCGCACCAGCACCACCCTACAACCACACCAGCACCACCCTACAACCACACCAGCACCACCCTACAACCACACCAGCACCACCCTACAACCACACCACTTTAACTTTCTCCTCATAGATGTTTTTTAAGTCTTAGTGAGAGATTACTCTGGACTTCATCACATCTCTGCAGCCAAATTTGATTTATTCCTTGATCACTGTTGGGTCTCTCAGTATCTTCCCCTTCATGTCTGTTTGTTTGTTATTAGTACATTATATTGTTCCCCCCCTTGCCAACAGTACCGTTGTTTTCTTGACCGTTTTCTTGTTTGTTTTTCCTTTGTCTTGCTTCTCTCCTGTTTTGTTTGCGTTATCCATTTTGATTACATTCCCCGTGTTTGCTCTCCAATTGTTGGTGTGTGTGTATGTTTATTATCACCCGTGTGTTTTATCCCGGCCCAGCTTGTGTGTTCTCTCACCCTCTCTTTTTCTCCTCACCGTTACCCCCTTGTCTCGTATATTCTCTCCCTCGTATTTCCGCTTGTATGTTTCTCCTGTATGCTCTGTCCTCTCTCTCTCTGTCTCTCTGTCTCTCTCTCTCTCTCTCTCTCTCTCTCTCTCTCTCTCTCTCTCTCTCTCTCTCTCTCTCTCTGTCTCTCTCTCTCTCTCTCTCTCTCTCTCTCTCTCTCTCTCTCTCTCTCTCTCTCTCTCTCTCTCTCTCTCTCTCTCTGTCTCTCTCTCTCTCTCTCTCTCTCTCTCTCTCTCTCTCTCTCTCTCTCTCTCTCTCTCTCTCTCTCTCTCTCTCTGTCTCTCTCTGTCTGTCTGTCTCTCTGTCTCTCTCTCTGTCTCTCTCTCTGTCTCTTTCTCTGTCTCTCTCTCTGTCTCTCTCTCTGTCTGTCTCTCTGTCTGTCTCTGTCTGTCTCTCTCTCTCTCTCTCTCTCTCTCTCTCTCTCTCTCTCTCTCTCTGTCTGTCTGTCTGTCTGTCTCTCTCTCTCTCTCTCTCTCTCTCTCTCTCTCTCTCTCTCTCTCTCTCTCTCTCTCTCTCTCTCTGTCTGTCTGTCTGTCTCTCTCTCTCTCTCTCTCTCTCTCTCTCTCTCTCTCTCTCTCTCTCTCTCTCTATCTCTCTCTCTCTCTCTCTCTCTCTGTCTGTCTGTCTGTCTCTCTCTCTCTCTCTCTATCTGTCTGTCTCTTTCTCCTCTCTCTCTCTCTCTCCTCTCTCTCTCTCTCTCTCTCTCTCTCTCTCTCTCTCTCTCTCTCTCTCCCTTCTCTCTCTCCCACGATACATGATTATTTTCGGAGGTCAAGTCTTCCGCTGCCCGGTCCCTGACCAGACCTCGTTGATCAAGGGTTGATCAGCCAGGCTGTGGCGGTACAGAAACACAATAAACAAGATGAAAAAGTGGCTATTTCCGCTATACTAACAGTTTCAAGGGCAGGTATGACAGTGCATGAGGCCACAGTTCATGGCGAGGTCAGGAGCTGCCTCTCAACCCTTTCAGACAAAAGGAGAATGGTCGTACGGCATTCGACCCGAATTTCGTTCGATCGTACGTAGGTAATAAGCTACTGTGTCTAAATTAGTATCTCTGCATCGAAAATTTCTGCTGGACATTATAACATTGACAGTTAGTGTCTGCGTAGGTCTGCGAGCTGCTAGCAGCAAAAACGTGATTGATCAAACACCCAGCACAAAAGTCTGAGTTTCAGGTTTGGCTTAGAGGGTGGAACTTAAAACTGCTCTCAGGTGGATGCCATAAGGTGGTAGGTTCAGCTCCTGGCCCCGCCTCATAACCTACTTTGATCTGTGTTATTGGTTTTCTTTTAGGACACATCATATCTATAACTGAAGCTGTGTATTGAGTTTGTTTCGACCACTTTCTCATCCAACTCGTTTGAGTGTTAACTGCCCAGAGTCTGAGACACTTCTGGAGCACTTGGGAATCTTTACTGAGGAGTTGTTTCACCAGCCAGTGACTTCTTCAGTCCAATACAGAGAAGAACGGTGGAAAATGAAGAGGAGAATGAGGTAATCAATCCCTCCTATCATGAGTCTACAGAAATACTTACCAACATCCTTACTCGCAGTCGATTCCGTAATTCATTGGCCCGCTGTCCGGTCCCAGAACAGGCCTTCTGGTTGATGGCCTGATCAATCAGGCTATCAGTGTTGATAGCGCTATGGCTCATCTGTATCTTCAGTTTCTATCTGTAAAGCAATTTCTTTTGATGGCGGCCAAATAACCCAGCAGAATCAGTCTAAAGGTTACCTGGAGACCGTTTCAGGGGGTCAACGCCCCCGCGACCTGGTCCCAGATCAGGCCTCCCGTATTTATAAATAAGAATATTTTCCCATAATGTAATATTAACCAGCACGATACTGTATGTCTAATGATTGTGTCCATTGGTTATGTCCAGTGGTTGGGTCCACTGGTGGTCGTAAGCGTCATTAGTCTGCTCTAATAAGGCAATTCGTATCTTTGTCATCCATATTCCCGCGACCTGTCTCACAGGCGCCTCTCTGATTGGCTGGCTGCGCTGGTCGGAAAGGAGATGCAGTCTCATTGGTCAGGCGGTGTTGTTGTGCCCTGCTTGATGGACGCCTCCGGTAATTGAGTCGTTTCGCTTTATTGATTTTAATCCTGAGTGTTTGTTCTTTATCCTTGTTTATCCTTGGTTGTTTATGTGCAACCATTGTTATCCTGAAGTATTGTTCCTTCATCTGTTCTATTATTGTCATTATCTTGCGATGGACGTCCCGTTTGTTTCGTTCAATTTTTTTCTCTAGCGTTGGTTATTGCAGCGTCGTGGCTCACTACATTTATATTGGGATTGTGGATACTGTGTTACGAAATTCCTTTTATTCATTTATTTTATTTTTCACGCTTCTATTATTGTGTTTTGATATCCTGTATTTGTTTCTTTGCGTGTGTGTGTGTTTTTTTAAAGATTTTGTTTTTATACTTGTTATATCAACCTTTACATCCAGCTTTTTTTATTCTGTCTGTATGACTCTCTCTCTCTCTCTCTCTCTCTCTCTCTCTCTCTCTCTCTCTCTCTCTCTCTCTCTCTCTCTCTCTCTCTCTCTCTCTTTTTCTCTTTCTCACTCTCGCTTTGTAGTTTGGAATCTCTTACTGTATCTGCCTTTTGCGTTGCTCGTTGCTTCTTCCCTTTCTTGCTTTCTTATTTTTCTAGTTTATATTCTATGTGTTTCTCCTCCCTCTTAGCTTTGTTCGTGATCTCTCTCATTTCCTTATGACCTGTCATCCCTTCGTTTTTCTTGTCCATGGTTGTCTTTAAGTCCTTTCCCGTCGCCCTTCATCTCTCCCTCGCCCTCACATTTTTCTTTTCTTTTGTCCGCTTTCGCTATTTTTCTTAAAAATTGTTCTGATATTTGTGCGCATGACAACGCGTCCTCCTCGCCTCCCTGGAGGATGAAGTTCTATATCTGTGCTCCTGGAGGTAGCGCGGGGCAAACATTTTGGTATCGTCCCATCCCTCTTTGTAAGTAATATATTTAACAACTTGCAGTAGCTGTCAGAACTCACTGCAGGTACAGAGTGCAGAGGCAGGGGGGCACCTTAGAATGCATTCCAGATAAACCCAAGGCGAGTATAAATCTAGAAACACATTGCAAGCCTATTTCTGATTTTGGACCGTTCGTAGAGTGCACTCCTGGGAGGAGCCGAAGCATTAAAATGGACAAGAACCGAGATTTTTGCACTTTTGAAGCGCACTCCAGTAGTACACTACTTGCCCTATACACCTGGAGTATGAGACGTGTGTATAGTAAGGACGATATATACTTTTGATGATTTCCGAGAGTTTTCCTACTCCTGGAGCCTGGCCATAGGCAAGGCTCATCTGATGCTTGCCTGGTCAACCAGGATGCTCCTGCTGGTGGTTCGCTTACCTACATATTCATCACAGCCTGGTTGATCTGGCACGATCAAGACAACTGAACTAAAATTGAGTAAGGGTGTAGAGGAAGCCGAAGCTGGACCGCCAGTACGTCTGCAAAATACCGAAGAGACGGATTCAAAATCCTCACTCCAACAGCCTGGTTGATCAGACTATCGACCGGGAGGCCTGGTTTGGGACTGGGCCTCAGGGGCGTTGACCCTCGACATCATATCTAGGTATAGGTATCACTTCTTCGAGGCTGATGGACTGACCATATTATCTTCACCTCTACACTGCTTCTTTGATCTCCGTATTTAGTCTCTGTATTCGACGGAAAAAGTCTACTGTGTAGGCGAAACTTTGTACGTATGTGTTACTCCTCTAAAGTATACCAAGAGATTACTCGGTATGCATAAAGAGACCCAGGATCTTAAAAAAAATCAAATATGAGAGAAAATTAAGAACAAGCCCCCTAACTGTGATGTGCAGAGATCACCAACAGCCTGACTGATCAGCCCGTTGACCAGGAGAACTGCAGATGAGATAATCCAGCAATCATCTACAGGTAATCTTGGAGTAGTAGCTCCAGTCTCCCGACGCCAAACTTTCCATGTCATTCACTACGCCTGCCTCTCCAAGTTACCCTCCGAGCGCCAGGTTCCCGAAGCTATCATAACGACGCTACCCTCCCCAAGCTACCCTCCCGACGCCAGCCTCCCGACGCTACAATATCACTGGCGACTGCTCGACCAAACCCAGCATCGTCAGATAAGTTATTTTTCGGTGTGATTGCCTCGATGATTGAATATTGTCTTCGATGATTGAGAAGGGAACGAGATCCTCCCCGGTGATGTCGGCGTCGTCCAGTCGGTCCAGGACCCAATCAGCTCTAGACCAATCAAGCCAAATTAGCCAATCAGCGGCCGTGATGGAAAGGCTGAACCTGTCGTTCAACTCCTCCTCAACCCCATCCCTACCCATGTTGTCTCATGTGGGCAGTCGAGTTCTGCCAGAGAATCTTACTCGCCCGCCAAAGCACAGCCCACGATGCTGTTTCTCCTGGCGGAGAAATATATTTTTTTTACCCATTTTCATTACTGTCTTTACACCTGTCACCCTGGTGTCTGCTGGTACACATTTCACGGGAGAGTTAATTAGTTTGGATGGACGTGTGCGACACCAGTAGTGAGGCTGGTGTAGGGGAGGGATGGTGTCAGGGGGTATCCTGCCATCTCCCTTACACACTGAGTTTTATTTTTCATATTGTTAGGACGGTAATCGTTGTGTCATTACCGGTGCCATTCCCAGAGACGTGGCACATTTACGGCGGCGACAGCCCGCGCAAATGACAGACCCTGTTGAGATGTCATGTTGCGCTGGTTACGTGAAAACAGAGAAATGCGTGTGAGTTTAATGAGTGTTCAAGTGTTTGTAGACGATGTTCTTAATTAACTCATGATTCCACCAGAACTTCATCCTTTTTCCACGAGTGTTGTTCTTGTTCCTTGTGTTGCATCCACGAGTGTTGTTCTTGTTCCTTGTGTTGCATCCACGAGTGTTGTTCTTGTTCCTTGTGTTGCATCCACGAGTGTTGTTCTTGTTCCTTGTGTTGTGTCCACGAGTGTTGTTCTTGTTCCTTGTGTTGTATCCACGAGTGTTGTTCTTGTTCCTTGTTTTGTATTCACGAGTGTTGTTCTTGTTCCTTGTGTTGTACCCACGAATGTTGTTCTTGTTCCTTGTGTTGCATCCACGAGTGTTGTTCTTGTTCCTTGTGTTGTGTCCACGAGTGTTGTTCTTGTTCCTTGTGTTGCATCCACGAGTGTTGTTCTTGTTCCTTGTGTTGCATCCACGAGTGTTGTTCTTGTTCCTTGTGTTGCATCCACGAGTGTTGTTCTTGTTCCTTGTGTTGCATCCACGAGTGTTGTTCTTGTTCCTTGTGTTGCATCCACGAGTGTTGTTCTTGTTCCTTGTGTTGCATCCACGAGTGTTGTTCTTGTTCCTTGTGTTGTATCCACGAGTGTTGTTCTTGTTCCTTGTTTTGTATTCACGAGTGTTGTTCTTGTTCCTTGTGTTGTACCCACGAATGTTGTTCTTGTTCTTTGTGTTGTACCCACGAGTTTTATTGTTCCTTGTGTTGTACCTACGAGTGTTTTCTTGTTCCTTGTGTTGTAGCCACTAGTGTTATTGTTCCTTGTGTTGTACCCACTAGTGTTATTGTTCCTTGTGTTGTACCCACGAGTGTTGTTCTTGTTCCTTGTGTTGTACCCACGAGTGTTGTTCTTGTTCCTTGTGTTGTACCCACTAGTGTTATTGTTCCTTGTGTTGTACCCACTAGTGTTATTGTTCCTTGTGTTGTACCCACGAGTGTTGTTCTTGTTCCTTGTGTTGTACCCACGAGTGTTGTTCTTGTTCCTTGTGTTGTACCCACGAGTGTTGTTCTTGTTCCATTATCAGCTGTAAGATGTAATTAATTTTAGTTCCTTGGGAAAACGACTCCGAGACCTTGGAAGAATATGGCTAGTGTTGAGTCTGCATGGGGGGCGAGACATGGGGAGCGAGACATGGGGGCGAGACATGGGGGCGAGACATGGGGAGCGAGACATGGGGGCAAGACATGGGGGCGAGACATGGGGGCGAGACATGGGGGCGAGACATGGGGAGCGAGACATGGGGGCGAGACATGGGGGCGAGACATGGGGAGCGAGACATGGGGGCAATACATGGGGGCGAGACATGGGGGAAGGAAAGTAAAGAGCTGAGAAGTGGATTTTTTTTTATGATAAATCCACATTTGTCTTCGTAGTCTGAAATATATTTACGTATTTCTACGCTTAATGCGTAAATGATGGCCATGTTTACTCGCGTACAGCCAAGGCGACCTGCGTATTTTCAAGGGTAATGTGGTAATGATGTCAGTGTTGCTGGTGGTGGTGTGAGTGATATCATTGTTACTGGTGGGGGTGGACTGTTGTCAATGTTGCTGCTGCTGGTGTTGTGAATGATGTCACTGTTGCTGCTTGTGGTGTGAGTGATGTCAGTGTTGCTGGTGGTGATGTGAGTGATGTCAGTGTTGCTGGTGGTGATGTGAGTGATGTCAGTGTTGCTGCTTTTGGTGTGTGATGTCAGTGTTGCTGCTTGTGGTGTGAGTGATGTCAATGTTGCTGCTTGTGGTGTGTGATGTCAGTGTTACTGCTTGTGGTGTGAATGTTATCAGCATTGCTGGTGGTGGTGTGAGTGATGTCAATGTTGCTGGTGGTGGTGTGAGTGATGTTAGTGTTGCTGGTGGTGGTGGTGTGAGTGATGTCAGTGTTGCTGGTGGTGGTGGTGTGAGTGATGTCAGTGTTGCTGCTTGTGGTGTGAGTGATGTCAGTGTTGCTGGTGGTGGTGTGAGTGATGTCAGTGTTGGTGCTTGTGGTGTGAATGTCACTATTGCTGGTGGTGGTGCGAGTGATGCCAGTGTTGCTGGTGGTGGTGGTGTGAAGTCAGTGTTGCTGCTTGTGGTGTAAGTGATGTCAGTGTTGTGAGTGATGTCATTGTTGCTGGTGGTGTGAGTGATGTCAGTGTTACTAATGGTGGTGTGAGTGATGTTATTTTTGCTGCTGTATGTTGTCAGTGTTGCTGCTTGTGTGAGTGATGTCAGTGTTGCTGCTGGTGTTGCGAGTGATGTCAGTGTTGCTGGTGGTGTAAGAGATGTCAGTGTTGCTGGTGGTGTGAGTGATGTCAGTGTTTCTGCTGGTATTGCGAGTGATGTCAGTGTTGCTCCTTGTGGTGTGAATGATGTCATGGTTGCCGGTGGTGGTGTAAGTGAAGTCAGTGTTGCTGCTTGTGGTTTAGGTGATGTCAGTGTTGCTGGTGGCAGGTAAACAAGACTAATGGAATTCACAATTAGTGGTCCTAACACGTAAGTAATTGCTCCATTACCTTCATTATTGATGTGCCTAATTTAAATAATGTTCACATTACCCGCATTATACAAATATCATGCATAAACTTCATTCATTATTAAGGCTTATAATGTACTCTGTCTACATTATTAAGGCTTATAATGTACTCTGTCTACATTATTGAGGCTTATAATGTACTCTGTTTACATTATTGAGGCTTATAATGTACTCTGTCTACATTATTGAGGCTTATAATGTACTCTGTCTACATTATTGAGGCTTATAATGTACTCTGTCTACATTATTGAGGCTTATAATGTACTCTGTCTACATTATTGAGTCAACTTATAATGTACTCTGTCTACATTATTGAGGCTTATAATGTACTCTGTCTACATTATTGAGGCTTATAATGTACTCTGTCTACATTATTGAGGCTTATAATGTACTCTGTCTACATTATTGAGGCTTATAATGTACTCTGTCTACATTATTGAGGCTTATAATGTACTCTGTCTACATTATTGAGGCTTATAATGTACTCTGTCTACATTATTGAGGCTTATAATGTACACTGTCTACATTATAATGTACTCTGTCTACATTATAATGTACTCTGTCTACATTATAATGTACTCTGTCTACATTATAATGTACACTGTCTACATTATAATGTACTCTGTCTACATTATAATGTACTCTGTCTACATTATAATGTACTCTGTCTACATTATAATGTACTCTGTCTACATTATAATGTACTCTGTCTACATTATAATGTACTCTGTCTACGTTATAATGTATTCTGTTTACATTATAATGTACTCTGTCTACATTATTGAGGCTTATAATGTACTCTGTCTACATTATTAAGGCTTATAATGTACTCTGTCTACATTATTGAGGCTTATAATGTACTCTGTCTACATTATAATGTACTCTGTCTACATTATAATGTACTCTATCTACATTATAATGTACACTGTCTACATTATAATGTACTCTGTCTACATTATAATGTACTCTGTCTACATTATAATGTACTCTGTCTACATTATAATGTACTCTGTCTACATTATAATGTACTCTGTCTACATTATAATGTACTCTGTCTACGTTATAATGTATTCTGTCTACATTATTGAGGCTTATAATGTACTCTGTCTACATTATTGAGGCTTATAATGTACTCTGTCTACATTATTGAGGCTTATAATGTACTCTGTCTACATTATTGATGCTTATAATGTACTCTGTCTACATTATTGAGGCTTATAATGTACTCTGTCTACATTATTGATGCTTATAATGTACTCTGTCTACATTACATTTTCTGCTTCCTTATGGATCAATAAATATATTTTTTATTCTCGAATGTGATTGTCTTTTATTGACGCTTCTGTAAAGTGTGCTTGATTACCCTGGTTTATTGTGGTATTGTTACCCTGGTTTATTGTGGTATTGTTACCCTGGTTTATTGTGGTATTGTTACCCTGGTTTATTGTGGTATTGTTACCCTGGTTTATTGTGGTATTGTTACCCTGGTTTATTGTGGTATTGTTACCCTGGTTTATTGTGGTATTGTTACCCTGGTTTATTGTGGTATTGTTACCCTGGTTTATTGTGGTATTGTTACCCTGGTTTATTGTGGTATTGTTACCCTGGTTTATTGTGGTATTGTTACCCTGGTTTATTGTGGTATTGTTACCCTGGTTTATTGTGGTATTGTTACCCTGGTTTATTGTGGTATTGTTACCCTGGTTTATTGTGGTATTGTTACGCTGGTTTATTGTGGTATTGTTACCCTGGTTTATTGTTACCCTGGTTTATTGTGGTATTGTTACCCTGGTTTATTGTGGTATTGTTACCCTGGTTTATTGTGGTATTGTTACCCTGGTTTATTGTGGTATTGTTACCCTGGTTTATTGTGGTATTGTTACCCTGGTTTATTGTGGTATTGTTACCCTGGTTTATTGTGGTATTGTTACCCTGGTTTATTGTGGTATTGTTACCCTGGTTTATTGTGGTATTGTTACCCTGGTTTATTGTGGTATTGTTACCCTGGTTTATTGTGGTATTGTTACCCTGGTTTATTGTGGTATTGTTACCCTGGTTTATTGTGGTATTGTTACCCTGGTTTATTGTGGTATTGTTACCCTGGTTTATTGTGGTATTGTTACCCTGGTTTATTGTGGTATTGTTACCCTGGTTTATTGTGGTATTGTTACCCTGGTTTATTGTGGTATTGTTACCCTGGTTTATTGTGGTATTGTTACCCTGGTTTATTGTGGTATTGTTACCCTGGTTTATTGTGGTATTGTTACCCTGATTTATTGTGGTATTGTTACCCTGGTTTATTGTGGTATTGTTAACCTGGTTTATTGTGGTAATGTTACCCTGGTTTATTGTGGTATTGTTACCCTGGTTTATTGTGGTATTGTTACCCTGGTTTATTGTGGTATTGTTACCCTGGTTTATTGTGGTATTGTTACCCTGGTTTATTGTTGTATTGTTACCCTGGTATATTGTGGTATTGTTACCCTGATTTATTGTGGTATTGTTACCCTGGTTTATTGTGGTATTGTTATCCTGGTTTATTGTGGTATTGTTATCCTGGTTATTGTGGTATTGTTACCCTGGTTTATTGTGGTATTGTTATCCTGGTTTATTGTGGTATTGTTATCCTGGTTATTGTGGTATTGTTACCCTGGTTTATTGTGGTATTGTTATCCTGGTTTATTGTGGTATTGTTATCCTGGTTATTGTGGTATTGTTATCCTGGTTATTGAGGTATTGTTATCCTGGTTATTGAGGTATTGTTATCCTGGTTATTGAGGTATTGTTATCCTGGTTATTGAGGTATTGTTATCCTGGTTATTGAGGTATTGTTATCCTGGTTATTGTGGTATTGTTATCCTGGTTATTGTGGTATTGTTATCCTGGTTATTGTGGTATTGTTATCCTGGTTTATTGTGGTATTGTTATCCTGGTTATTGTGGTATTGTTACCCTGGTTTATTGTGGTGTTGTTACCCTGGTTTATTGTGGTATTGTTACCCTGGTTTATTGTCGTATTGTTACCCTGGTTTATGGTGGTATGTTACCCTGGTTTATTGTGGTATTGTTACCCTGGTTTATTGTGGTATTGTTACCCTGGTTTATTGTGGTATTGTTACCTTGGTTTATTGTGGTATTGTTACCCTGATTATTGAGGTATTGTTACCCTGGTTATTGAGGTATTGTTATCCTGGTTACTGAGGTATTGTTATCCTGGTTATTGAGGTATTGTTATCCTGGTTGTTGAGGTATTGTTATCCTGGTTATTGAGGTATTGTTACCCTGGTTTATTGTGGTATTGTTACCCTGGTTTATGGTGGTATGTTACCCTGGTTTATTGTGGTATTGTTACCGTGATTTATTGTGGTATTGTTACCCTGGTTTATTGTGGTATTGTTACCCTGGTTTATTGTGGTATTGTTACCCTGATTATTGAGGTAATGTTTCCTGGCTATTGTGGTACAGTGTTATTTTCTTGGCTGTTCATGCTTCCATCTCTTCCATCCAAATGCAGCTAGTGGAGCTTTGCATTCCCTTCCTTCATTGTGTCTTCTCTCCCTCCTCTGTACTCTTTATATAGTAACACTGTAGGAATCAGTGCCACCCCCATTGTTTATCGCGGGGTCTTTAACCCTTTCCCCTCCTCTCCTCCCATTCCACTCAGCCTTCCTTCTCATTCTTTTCGTTAGAAAGGGAAAACTCACAGGTGGTATGTACTGAAGAGGCATCTGTTTCCAGTGTATATGTACGAAGAGGTGTAAATTTCAGTGTTATTATTATTATTATTATTATTATTAACACATCGGCCGTTTTCCACCATGGCAAGGTGACCCTTAAAAGAAAAACACACTTTAATCATCATTCACTCTAACATTGTCTTACCAGAGGCGCGCCTACACAACAGTTATTAAACTGCAACTTCTCAACACCCCTTCTGCAGAGTGCGGGGACTGTACTTTCCACCTCCAAGACTCAAGTCCGATCTGCCTGTTTCACTGAATCCCTTCATAAATATTACCTTGCTCATACTTCAACAGCACATCAAGCTATAAATAGTAATTGTCTCCACTCGCTTCTAACACGCTCACGCATGTCCTTTACCCCATCCCTCTAACCTTTCCTAGGCCAACTCCTAACCCTCCTTCTTTCCACTACAGATTTATTTGCTCTTCAAGTCATTCTATATCGTTCCATCCCCTTTAAATGTCTGAACGATCTCAACAACCCCTTTTCAGCCCTCTGGATATTACTTTTAGTAACCCCGCACCTCCATTTCCAAACTACGGATTCTCTGCATTATATTCACACCACACATTGCCCTCAGACACGACATCACTACCTCCAGCCTTTTCCTTGTAGCAACATTCACCATCCATGCTTCATACTTATAGAGTAGCGTTGGTATAACTATACTCTCATACATCCCCCCCCTCTGTTTCCATGGATAACGTTCTTTGTCTCTACAGATTCCTCAGTGCACCAATCATCTTTTCCCCCTTCATCAATTCTATGTTTCACCTCGTCTTTCATAGACCCATCTGCTGTCAAGTCCTCTCCCAGATATTTGAATACATTCACTTCCTCCATACTCTCTCTCTCCAATCTGATATCCAATCTTTCTTTACCTAATTTTTTGTTATCCTTGCCACCTTACTCATTACTATCTTCACTTTTAATTTTCTTCTTTTACATATCCTACCAAACTCATCCACCAGCCTCTGCAACTTCTCTTCAGAATCTCCCAAAAACACAGTGTCATCAACAAAAAGCAACTATGACAACTCCCACTTTGTGTTAGATTCTTTTATCTTTTAACCCCACACCTCTTGCCAACACCCGAGCATTCGCTTCTCTTACAACCCCATATATAAAAATATTAAACAACTATGGTGACATCACACATCCTTGTCTAAGGATGTGTGATGTGACGTAAACTCTAATGGCTAATTGTTACAAAAAACGCGATTCTAAAAGCTTAGAGATCTCCAGTGAATACTAGAAAGAACTACCCTTCTAGCATTCAGCCTGTTACTGGGTTTTCGTAACAAGTAGTCAGTATCCCTGTCCAATTATCCATTAGAATTCAATAAGAATTATTAGTGCTTCAGGTTTACAACTGGTAGGCTACTAACTAGAGAAAGTAAAATTTAATCATTTTATTAATAATGTCTAGAGGTATAAGATCAAAGTAAATTAAATTAATCAATTCAAACAAATTAATAATAATCACTTCTCTCGTGTACAGTAGCATTGTGCTGAAAGCACATATCACATATTTATGTCTTAAGTACTGTCTGGTACATTAACATTAATAATACAATATACAAATAAGTTTGTGTGTAAGTGCTCTAAGTAGTTCGCTATGTCTCAAGACTCGACTAGACTTAAACAAGTGACTGACAAAGTCCTCAAATAAACTAACTTCTTGACCAACTGGCAATCAGAACAGTCTGCTTGAACAATAAAAAGAATGCTAAGCCCAATAGCAATATAACAAGCAACTGCGACACAATCAGGATCAAGGAGATAATATAACGACACTAAGTAGGGACCATCAGCAGATCCTCCACAAAAGTCACAAAACTTCCATGCTACTGAATCTAAGTTCAGCATAAGAAAATCCCCGACTGTGACAGTACACAGAAACCAGTACAAATTAGGTCAGAAGCTACAGCTCAGGACCTGAGTTGCTCAGAGTGTCTACGCGACACACAACCTCACTACAACGTCGAAAATCACTAAGTCTATACAATGTTCTGTGAACAGAGTTCCACAGAACCTACAACAATAATGAGAGAGAGACAATCTTCCAGCAAGGGCCAATAAGGGAGATTTAGGCACTTGTCAGGAATACGTCCAACCACCAAGCGAGTCTAGACCAGACTGAATACTTCAGGCGAGGTGAGAACACCCCCCTCTATCACGTGATAGCTCCGTGGACAGTTGCTGCCCAGCAACAGAAGCCGGCAGAGTAACGAGCAAAGAGCGATAATTACAGTAGTTAGACAATCAAGACTTGAACTATGAGCACATAATGTGTTACATCCTACCTAACAATAGTGACTAAGTCAAATAATAATATAAAGCAATATATTCACGATTTAGCTATTATCGCAAATATAAGCAATATAAAATTACATGAAAAGGTAATATACATTATATACATAATTATATACATCATATACATTGTAACCCATTCAGGGGTTGCAACACTAATACAGCGTCATGTGACAAAGATATCTGAATTGTATCATTCTGATCTCTCCTCCTCCTCCCTCTTCCCTCTTGCTTCCTTCTCTTTACTCTTGCAACCTTCTTCCTCTATTCCTCATATCTCCTGTTACCTCCCTCTTTCTGCTTCCTTCTCTCTTTACTCCTCGACGTTGTTCCAGAAGTAGAAGAAAAAAAGGAAGAGTTGTTAATATTCAGCTTGGTGTAAAGTTTAGAGAGAGACCTTGTGTTGGAGTGGGATGATGAAAGACATTCACCTACCCACTACATTATTATCACAAGCTTGTGTTGAAGTGGGATGATGAAAGACATTCACCTACCCACTACATTATTATCACAAGCTTGTGTTGGAGTGGGATGATGAAAGACATTCACCTACCCACTACATTATTATCACAAGCTTGTGTTGGAGTGGGATGATGAAAGACATTCACCTACCCACTACATTATTATCACAAGCTTGTGTTGGAGTGGGATGATGAAAGACATTCACCTACCCACTACATTATTATCACAAGCTTGTGTTGGAGTGGGATGATGAAAGACATTCACCTACCCACTACATTATTATCACAAGCTTGTGTTGGAGTGGGATGATGAGAGACATTCACCTACCCACTACATTATTATCACAAGCTTGTGTTGGAGTGGGTTGATGAGAGACATTCACCTACCCACTACATAATTATCACAAGCTTGTGTTGGAGTGGGATGATGAGAGACATTCACCTACCCTGGAGTCTACCTGGAGGGCATTCCGGGGATCAACGCCCCCGCGGCCCGGTCCACGATCAGGCCTCCCGGTGGATCAGGGCCTGATCAACGAGGCTCTTACTGCTGGCCGCACGCAATCCAACATACAAACCACAGCCCGGCTGATCCGGCACTGTCTTTAGGTATCTGTCCAGCTCCCTCTTGAAGACAACCAGGGGTTTTCCCGTAATGCCCCTTATTGCTGGTGGGAGGCTGTTGAACAGTCTTGGGCCCCGGATACTTACTGTGTTTTCTCTTAGTGTACCAGTGACGCCCCTACTTTTCACTGGGGGTATGTTGCATCGTCTGCTAAGTCTTTTGCTTTCGTATGGAGTGATTTCTGTGTGCATATTAGGGACCACTCCCTCCAGAATCTTACAGGTGTAGATTATGATATGTCTGTAGATTATGATATATCTCTCTCGCCTGCGCTCCAGTGAGTACAAGTCAAGTGCTTCCATGCGCTCCCAGTAGTTAAGGTGTCTGATGGAACTTATACGTGCAGTAAAGGTTCTCTGTACATTCTCTAGCTCTGCAGTTTCACCTGCCTTGAATGGGGATGTTAATGTACAGTAGTATTCCAGCCTAGAGAGAATAAGTGATTTAAAAGCATCATCATTGGCTTAGCATCTCTTGTCTTGAATGTTCTCATTATCCATCCTATCATTTTCCTAGCAGATGTGATAGTGGCATTGTTGTGGTCCTTGAAGGTGAGGTCTTCGGACATTACCACACCCAGGTTCTTCCTTTTCTGCTCTATTGTGTGATTGGAGTTTGTAGTATACTCAGTTCTAGTTATTATTTCCTCCAGTTTTCCATAACGGAGTAGTTCGAATTTGTCTTCATTGAACATCATATTGTTCTCTGTTGCCCATTGGAAAACTTGGTTTATATCTTCTTGGAGCTTTGCCGTGTCCTCAATGGATGACACTCTCATGCAGATCCTAGTATCGTCTGCAAAAGATGATACAGCGCTGTAGTTTACATCTCTGTCTATGTCTGATATGAGAATAAGGAACGGGATAGGTGCGAGTACTGTGCCTTGTGGGACAGAGCTTTTCACTTTGGCAGCATCTGATTTAACTTAGTTTACCGCTACTCTTTGTGTGCGATTGGTTAGAAAGTTGAAGATCCATCTGCCTACTTCGCCGGTTATCCCTTTTGTGTGCTATTACACCATGGTCGCACTTGTTAAAGGCTTTTGCAAAGTCTGCGTATACTACATCCGCATTCTGTTTGTTTTCTAGTGCATGTAGGACCATATCATAGTGCTCTAGCAGTTGCGAAAGGCAGGAGCGACCTGCTCTGAAACCATGTTGCCCTGGGTTGTGCAATTTTAGGGAGTCCAGGTGGTTTGCTATCCTGCTTCTTAGAACTCTTTCAAAGATTTTTATGATGTGGGACGTTAAAGCTATAGGTCTATAGTTATAAAGTTCTATAGGTCTATAGTTCTTAGTTACTGCTTTGCTGCCACCTTTATGGAGTGGGGCTATATCTGTTGTTTTTAGTGACTGTGGAATCTCGCCTGTGTCTAAGCTCCTCCATTGCATACTTAGGGTCCGTGAGAGGGGTTTCTTGCAGTTTTTAACCCTTAAACTGTCCAAATAGATCTATGTTCACATGCGTAGTGCTCCAAAAGTAGATCTACGTTTTTTACATATTTTCAAATATAACCAAAAAAGTAGATCAGTTTTTTTTACACGTTTTCAAATGTAAAAAACAAAGAGAAGATCCACTTTTTTTACATACTTTCAAATGTTGAAAAAACGTAGATCTACGTTTGGACAGTTTAAGGGTTAATGAACACCGAGTTCCACGAGTCAGGGCCTGGGGCTGAGTGCATGGGCATGTAGTCGATGGCTTTCTCAAAGTCTAGTGGAGTTAGGGTTATGTCATAAATCTGGCCTACATTGGCAGGGTTTTGAGGCTCATTCATGAAAAAATTGTTTGGATTGTCTATCTTTAAACTGGTTAGTGGCTCGCTGAACACTGAGTCTTATTGCAATTTCAGTATCTCGCTCATTTCTTTGTTGTCGTCTGTGTAGGATCCGTCTTGTCTGAGCAGGGGCCCTATACTAGAAGTGGTTTTTGACTTGTTTTTGGCATACGAAAAGAAATATTTCGAATTTCTTTCAATTTCATTAATTGCTTTAATCTCTCCTGGATCTTGTATGAGTCCTTTAACTTCAGCTCAATATTTTCCACTTCCCTGATTAGCACTTCCTTCTGTGTATCAGATAATCTGGCATTCTTGAGGAGCTCAATGATTCTTCGTCTTCTCCTGTAGAGGGAACGTCTCTCTCTCTCCAGTTTACTTCTTTTATTTTGTCTTATTTATTTATATATATATATTTATTTATTTATTAATTTGAACATGATACAGAGAAGTACAAGGAATACAATTTTTAAAGTGCAGCATGCCAAAGCCCCTTGTATACAGAGCATTATGGGCAGGCTTAAAATTAACTTAAGATTAACTAAGCAATGATATATTCAGTGGTACAAAAATTGTGAAACAGATAACAATTTAGTGCAAATGAGTATTACAAAGACAGGTCATATGGTCATTTACTGTGTTGCTGTGTAATCAGTAGAATGGAGTATTATGTTAGGTAATGAAGCTAAATAGTAACAAAGTTTGATTGGGTCACAGGTTGACATTTATGAGATACAATAATGAGATACATATATGAGATGCAATTATTCAGTATTTATTTAGTTGTGGGTGAATAAGTGAT
This sequence comes from Cherax quadricarinatus, assembly GCF_038502225.1. Lineage (NCBI taxonomy): Eukaryota > Metazoa > Arthropoda > Malacostraca > Decapoda > Parastacidae > Cherax > Cherax quadricarinatus. The sequence continues at coordinate 1,823,855 of NC_091312.1, read as the reverse complement.
TTTTGAGAAGAGACTTGAATTTATAAACAGTGTTTCTTTTATATTCACAGGTAATGAATTCCAGATTTTAGGGCCTTTTATGTGCATTGAGTTTTTGCATAGCGTGAGATGGACACGAGGAACATCAAAGAGTGATCTGTGCCTTGTGTTATGGTCATGTGTTCTGTTGAGGTTGGTAAGGCGATGTTTGAGGGGAGGGTTTATGTCAGAGTTAAGTGTTCTATGTATGTAGTAGGTGCAGTAATAAGTATGGATGTTTTGTATTATGAGTAGGTTTAGAGTTTATAGGAATATACCTTGAACATACTTCAGCTACCAGGAGGGTGATCTTTTCGAGGCATTGGTTAGGGTCCATGTAATTTAAGATATCCTCCCAGCATGTTTCATTTAGGGCATAGTTTACCTGATCCCAGATGATGTTCTTCTTGTTGAAGTTAAATTTGGTAAAGGTACCCTCATAACTGTATGCATCTTGCCGATCAGGACTCCTGTACATGTAAGTCTGGACTTCGATTAGATTGTGATCAGAATTTGTTGTTTTTTATATTGTTACATTCCTTACCAGGTCCTCATTACCTGTGAAAATAAGGTCCAGTGTGTTCTCCAGTCTTGTTGGCTCCACTATCTGCTGACTTAGGGTGTGTTTGTTGTAGAAATTCAGCAGCTCCTGTGTGTGTGACCTTTCATCTGAGGTACCTCCAGGGATTATTTCTGCTACGACATTATTTGCTATATTCTTCCATTTTGTGTGTCTTAGATTGAAGTCACCAAGCAGCAAGATGTTTGGGGATGGGGCTGGAAAGTTATCCAGACAGGAGTCAATTTTTGACAGTTGTTCTTTGAACTGTTGGGAAGTTGCATCCGATGGTTTATATACAAGTACAATGACTAAGTGTGGTTCTCGATTTTTATTGTCAGAACTTCAACTACATCATTTGTGGTGTTCAGTATCTCTGTGCAAATGAAAGACTCTTTGACATACAGGCCAACCCTCCCCTTGTTGCCTGTTCTTTCTGTCGCATCTGAAAAGGTTGTATCCAGGTATCCATATTTCACTGTCAAAGTAATCTTTTGCTTGGGTCTCTGTGAAGGCTGCAAACACTGCATTTGACTCCCCTAGAAGTCCACTAATGAAAGGTATTTTGTCGTTTGTGGATGGCTTAAGGTCCTGTATATTAGCAAATATAAATGAGGTTGTGTTGCATGTTTGTTGGGGGGATTTTGTTGTTGGCATCAGTAGCTGTGAGCCCGGAGGCGCCACTGTGAGCCCGGAGGTGCCACTGTGAGCCCGGAGGTGCCACTGTGAGCCCGGAGGTGCCACTGTGAGCCCGGAGGTGCCACTGGCTGTGCCTCCAGCCCAACAAGGTTCCAAGGTGGTGGACTATTTTGGTTATCTTTTTTTCATTTTCTTTCTTCGTTTCCTACCACTAAAAAAACACTTGGGGTGTTATCATAGCTACCATGACTACTATGATGTGTTGTATGGGGTGTGTGGCTCCTGGTCCGTTTTAGATGGTATGCAGTGCAATTGGTATTGTAACATTGTTTTTCAAGGACTGAAGACTGACACATCTCAGGGTGGAAGTATTTGCAAGAAGTAGAACGACACACTCCTCTAGACAGGAGGTCACGGCATTTTTTTGGGATGCTGAAAGTTGCATGCCCCATTCGTTTTCCCTGATATTCCATGTTTACAGATGCCCCAAACATAGTATTTGCACCAATTTGTTTTTGGCTGGGTACAATTCGTGCTGGAATTGTACCCACCACATTATTATCACAAGCTTGTGTTGGAGTGGGATGATGAGAGACATTCATCTACCCACTACATTATTATCACAATCTTACTTGCCGACTACCACCTACCTCACCCACCTTCCCACTTGGTGATACAGACAGTGCAGCCCGACTGGCTGTGCTGCTGATTCACCTCCCTCGTGGCATTCACAGCTAACTTACGTCCCTGTGATTACCAGGTGTCGGGGCGGAGCAAGTGACGAAGGGGTGGGGGAAGGACAGGTATTAATTCCTTGGTGAGAAGGTGGTGGTTGGTTTGGGGAGGGGAAGGTAAGTATTAATTCCTAGGTGAGAGGGTGGTGGTTGGTTGGGGGGAAGTATTAATTCCTAGGTGAGAGGGTGGTGGTTGGTTGAAAGGGGGAAGTATTAATTCCTAGGTTAGAGGGTGGTGGTTGGTTGAGGGGGAAGTATTAATTCCTAAGTGAGAGGGTGGTGGTTGGTTGAGGGGGGGCAGTATTAATTCCTAGGTTAGAGGGTGGTTGTTGGTTGAGGGAGAAGTATTAATTCCTAGGTGAGAGGGTGGTGGTTGGTTGAGGGGGAAGTATTAATTCCTAGGTGAGAGGGTGGTGGTTGGTTGAGGGGGGGAAATATTAATTCCTAGGTGAGAGGGTGGTGGTTGGTTGAGGGGGGAAGATATTAATTCCTAGGTGAGAGGGTGGTGGTTGGTTGAGGGGGGAAAATATTAATTCCTAGGTTAGAGGGTGGTGGTTGGTTGAGGGGGAAGTATTAATTCCTAGGTGAGAGGGTGGTGGTTGGTTGAGGGGGGGAAATATTAATTCCTAGGTGAGAGGGTGGTGGTTGGTTGAGGGGGAAAGGTATTAATTCCTAGGTGAGAGGGTGGTGGTTGGTTGAGGGGGGGAAATATTAATTCCTAGGTGAGAGGGTGGTGGTTGGTTGGGGGGAAGTTTTAATTCCTAGGTGATAGGGTGGTGGTTGGTTGGAGGAGTATTAATTCCTAGGTTAGAGGGTGGTGATTGGTTGAGGGGGGGAAGGTATTAATTCCTAAGTGAGAGGGTGGTGGTTGGTTGAGGGGGGAGGTATTAATTCCTAGGTGAGAGGGTGGTGGTTGGTTGAGGGGGGGAAGTATTAATTCCTAGGTGAGAGGGTGGTGGTTGGTTGAGGGGGGAAAGTAATAATTCCTAGTTGAGAGGGTGGTGGTTGGTTGGGGGGAAGTATTAATTCCTAGGTGAGGGGGGTGGTGGTTGGTTGAGGGGGAGGTATTAATTCCTAAGTGAGAGGGTGGTGGTTGGTTGAGGGGGGGAGGTATTAATTCCTAGGTGAGAGGGTGGTGGTTGGTGGATGGTGGGAGGTATTAATTCCTAGGTGAGAGGGTGGTGGTTGGTTGAGGGGGGGAGGTATTAATTCCTAGGTGAGAGGGTGGTGCTTGAAGACGGGAGGTATTAATTTTTAGGTAAATATAATTAGCCTTATTTTGCCTCATTTGCCTACCCTAGGGGCGATGATCTCCGGAACACTCATCTGGTTAAGAAGGTAGGTACATTCATCAAGTAGGTAAGGTAGGTACACTCATCAAGCAGAGAGTGTAGATAGGTAGTCACAGTATTGGACAAGCGGTGCGTGCCATAAGGTACATCATTAACAGCCCCTCACCAGCTGGATGTCACAGCACAGGTGTTTACCCCTCATCATTGACCTCATTAAGCACCTGGAGGAGACCAAGAGTCACGTGGGTCGAGGAGGTGCTCGTCCTGCTCCTAAGAGTCGCATCGTGTTTTCTCTCTCGTCATCCCGGTACCTAGCCGGCTGAATAACAGGAAATGTGTTTACCCAAAGAGAAAAAACTTAGTAATTACCAAAGTTTGGGGAAGACTTTCATAAGTTGCAAATAGGTCAGAGTGCTTTAGTGCAGTCAAGGTGAGGAGGTGTGTTTGTGCTTGCCATGTCCAGGACGTAGAAAATATTGGTCACTAGATATTGCTGATTCATGCTTCAGTTTTTGAGGAGTGAGGAAGCTAGTGGAAGTAATGAGTGATGGTGGTGGTTATATAAGTAATGTTGAGAGTCATGATTGTACTAGTATAAGTGTTGGTGAGAGGTAGTAACGTGCTCCTATGAGTGTTGGTGAGAGGTGATGTTTTTCCAAGTGGTGGTGCTAGTGAGTCACCAGTTTCTTCATCAGACTCATGGTGGTGCTGGTGACTCACCAGCACCACCATGAGTCTGATGAAGAAACTCAAGATGATGCAACATAAATTGAAGAACTTGACGAGTTTCGATTTTGATAAAAATATTATGAAGGATTTGCAGCCAGCAGTCCCAACAACAGCACCTCACAGACATCTGCCTCGGGACCCCTTTTCTAAATCACAAAAAGCATCATTAAAAACAAAGTCGCCAGTGAATGTAGATGAATGGTTCGTAGATGAATGGTTCAGAGAACCGACAAGTTGATAAATTAGACACATGTGAAACACTTTTTTATCTTTAATGAGGAAACGTTTCGCCACACACTGGCTTCATCAGTCCATACAAAATATTCGTGTTATCACAGACATAAAAATAACAATAGACACATGTACAGTTATGGTGTTATTGCCTAAAGAAGGAATTCCACTGGAGTGATGGAGAGAAAATATGATAGTTTTTCCATCTTGGGTAAACCTTGCCAGTAAATATCTGAGTTTACCCTCCATTTCAGTAGAGAATAAAAGATTGTTCAACATTGGAGGGAACATCAACTCTTCTCATAGGAACAATAACGTCCATAACTTGGTAGATGTTTGCTCTTCAACTCCAGTTTGTTTATTGTTAATTTCAAACAGTAGAATAATGTAGGTTTTTTTTCAGTATATTTCTTCCAACTTAAAAAAAATGTATAATGGAAATATGAGTTAATTCAGATAATGAAGGGAGGTTCTTGTTCAAGTTCTTAACTATAATTTCAGATATTCTATTACAGTAATTACGTTTTTTTTTTAGTTTTCCAGATTTTTTACTATTTAAATACACAGTATTATTAGTGATGAATACTTTAATTCCTGTAGAATAACTGCAACTTTTTCAGACTTATATTTATATATTTTTTTTAATAAAACCGTAAGTCTGACGGTGGCGCCTGTAATTAGTAATGAGTAATGCCACTGGAGTCTCAAGTAAATTAGGTTGTTAAATATTTATCCTTCTCAGTTATTTAATGCCTATTAATTAACAAGCATTACTTTATGTATTGATCAGAGTTATTATTAAAACAAAGTATTGAAAATGTGTCGGTATCATTTCATCCCTACTGATGAGTGGTGGTGTGATAGTAGTGGTGGTGTGATAGTAGTGGTGGTGTGATAGTAGTGGTGGTGTGATAGTAGTGGTGGTGTGATAGTAGTGGTGGTGTGATAGTAGTGGTGGGTGCTAGTAGTGGTGGTGTGATAGTAGTGGTGGTGTGATAGTAGTGGTGGTGTGATAGTAGTGGTGGTGTGATAGTAGTGGTGGTGTGATAGTAGTGGTGGTGTGATAGTAGTGGTGGGTGCTGGTGAGTGGTGGTGTGATAGTAGTGGTGGTGTGATAGTAGTGGTGGGTGCTGGTGAGTGGTGGTGTGATAGTAGTGGTGGTGTGATAGTAGAGGTGGTGTGATAGTAGTGGTGGTGTGATAGTAGTGGTGGGTGCTGGTGAGTGGTGGTGTGATAGTAGTGGTGGTGTGATAGTAGTGGTGGGTGCTGGTGAGTGGTGGTGTGATAGTAGTGGTGGTGTGATAGTAGTGGTGGTGTGATAGTAGTGGTGGTGTGATAGTAGTGGTGGGTGCTGGTGAGTGGTGGTGTGATAGTAGTGGTGGTGTGATAGTAGTGGTGGGTGCTGGTGAGTGGTGGTGTGATAGTAGTGGTGGGTGCTGGTGAGTGGTGGTGTGATAGTAGTGGTGGTGTGATAGTAGTGGTGGTGTGATAGTAGTGGTGGGTGCTGGTGATTGGTGGTGTGATAGTAGTGGTGGGTGCTGGTGAGTGGTGGTGTGATAGTAGTGGTGGTGTGATAGTAGTGGTGGGTGCTGGTGAGTGGTGGTGTGATAGTAGTGGTGGGTGCTGGTGAGTGGTGGTGTGATAGTAGTAGTGGGTGCTGGTGAGTGGTGGTGTGATAGTAGTGTTGGGTGCTGGTGAGTGGTGGTGTGATAGTAGTGGTGGGTGCTGGTGAGTGGTGGTGTGATAGTAGTGGTGGGTGCTGGTGAGTGGTGGTGTGATAGAAGTGGTGGGTGCTGGTGAGTGGTGGTGTGATATTAGTGGTGGGTGCTGGTGAGTGGTGGTGTGATAGTAGTGGTGGGTGCTGGTGAGTGGTGGTGTGATAGTAGTGGTGGGTGCTGGTGTGATATTAGTGGTGGGTGCTGGTGAGTGGTGGTGTGATAGTAGTGAGTGGTGGTGATGTAGTGGTGGGTGCTGGTGAGTGGTGGTGTGATAGTGGTGGGTGTTGGTGAGTGGTGGTGTGATTGTAGTGGTGGGTGCTGGTGTGATATTAGTGGTGGGTGCTGGTGAGTGGTGGTGTGATAGTGGTGGGTGCTGGTGTGATAGTAGTGGTGGGTGCTGGTGAGTGGTGGTGTGATAGTGGTGGGTGCTGGTGTGATAGTAGTGGTGGGTGCTGGTGAGTGGTGGTGTGATAGTAGTGGTGGGTGCTGGTGAGTGGCGGTGTGATAGTAGTGGTTGGTGCTGGTGAGTGGTGGTGTGATAGTAGTGGTGGTGTGATAGTAGTGGTGGGTGCTGGTGAGTGGTGGTGTGATAGTAGTGGTGGTGTGATAGTAGTGGTGAGTGGTGGTGTGATAGTAGTGGTGGGTGCTGGTCAGTCATGGTGTGATAGTAGTGGTGGTGTGATAGTAGTGGTGGGTGCTGGTGAGTGGTGGTGTGATAGTAGTGGTGGGTGCTGGTGAGTGGTGGTGTGATAGTAGTGGTGGGTGCTGGTGAGTGGTGGTGTGATAGTATTGGTGGGTGGTGGTGTGATAGTAGTGGTGGGTGCTGGTGAGTTGTGGTGTGATATTAGTGGTGGGTGCTGATGAGTGGTGGTGTGATAGTAGTGGTGGGTGCTGGTGAGTGGTGGTGTGATAGTGGTGGGTGTTGGTGAATGGTGGTGTGATGGTAGTGGTGGGTGGTGGTGTGATAGTAGTGATGGGTGCTGGTGAGTGGTGGTGTGATAGTGGTGGGTGTTGGTGAATGGTGGTGTGATAGTAGTGGTGGGTGGTGGTGCGATAGTAGTGGTGGGTGCTGGTGAGAGGTGGTGTGATACTATTGGTGGGTGGTGGTGTGATAGTAGTGGTGGGTGCTCGTGAGTTGTGGTGTGATATTAGCGGTGGGTGCTGATGAGTGGTGGTGTGATGGTAGTGGTGGGTGCTGGTGAGTGGTGGTGTGATAGTAGTCGTGGGTGTTGGTGAATGGTGGTGTGATAGTAGTGGTGGGTGCTGGAGTGTGGTGTGATAGTAGTGGTGGGTGTTGGTGAATGGTGGTGTGATAGTAGTGGTGGGTGCTGGTGAGTGGTGGTGTGATAGTAGTGGTGGGTGCTGGTGAGTGGTGGTGTGATAGTAGTGGTGGGTGCTGGTGAGTGGTGGTGTGATAGTAGTGATGGGTGTTGGTGAATGGTGGTGTGATAGTAGTGGTGGGTGTTGGTGAGTGGTGGTGTGATAGTAGTGGTGGGTGGTGGTGTGATAGTAGTGGTGAGTGGTGGTGTGATAGTATTGGTGGGTGGTGGTGTGATAGTAGTGGTGGGTGCTGGTGAGTGGTGGTGCGATAGTAGTGGTTTGTGTTGGTAAATGGTGGTGTGATAGTAGTGGTGGGTGGTGGTGTGATAGTAGTGGTGAGTGGTGGTGTGATAGTATTGGTGGGTGGTGGTGTGATAGTAGTGGTGGGTGCTGGTGAGTGGTGGTGCGATAGTAGTGGTTTGTGTTGGTAAATGGTGGTGTGATAGTGGTGGGTGGTGGTGTGATAGTAGTGGTGGGTGCTGGTGAGTGGTGGTGTGATAGTATTGGTGGGTGGTGGTGTGATAGTAGTGGTGGGTGCTGGTGAGTTGTGGTGTGATATTAATGGTGGGTGCTGATGAGTGGTGGTGTGATGATAGTGGTGGGTTCTGGTGAGTGGTGGTGTGATAGTGGTGCGTGTTGGTGAATGGTGGTGTGATAGTAGTGGTGGGTGCTGTGATAGTATTGGTGGGTGGTGGTGTGATAGTAGTGGTGGGTGCTGGTGAGTTGTGGTGTGATATTAGTGGTGGGTGGTGGTGTGATGGTAGTGGTGGGTGCTGGTGAGTGGTGGTGTGATAGTGGTGCGTGTTGGTGAATGGTGGTGTGATAGTAGTGGTGGGTGCTGGTGAGTGGTGGTGTGATAGTATTGGTGGGTGGTGGTGTGATAGTAGTGGTGGGTGCTGGTGAGTTGTGGTGTGATATTAGTGGTGGGTGGTGGTGTGATAGTAGTGGTGGGTGCTGGTGAGTTGTGGTGTGATATTAGCGGTGGGTGCTGATGAGTGGTGGTGTGATGGTAGTGGTGGGTGCTGGTGAGTGGTGGTGTGATAGTAGTGGTGGGTGCTGGTGAGTGGTGGTGTGATAGTGGTGGGTGTTGGTGAATGGTGGTGTGATAGTAGTGGTGGGTGGTGGTGCGATAGTAGTGGTGGGTGCTGGTGAGTGGTGGTGTGATACTATTGGTGGGTGGTGGTGTGATAGTAGTGGTGGGTGCTGGTGAGTTGTGGTGTGATATTAGCGGTGGGTGCTGATGAGTGGTGGTGTGATGGTAGTGGTGGGTGCTGGTGAGTGGTGGTGTGATAGTAGTGGTGGGTGCTGGTGAGTGGTGGTGTTATAGTAGTGGTGGGTGCTGGTGAGTGGTGGTGTGATAGTAGTGGTGGGCGCTGGTGAGTGGTGGTGTGATAGTAGTGGTGGGTGGTGGTGTGACAGTAGTGGTGGTGTGATAGTAGTGGTGGGTGCTGGTGAGTGGTGGTGTGTTAGTTGTGGTGGGTGCTGGCGAGTGGTGGTGTGATAGTAGTGGTGGGTGCTGGCGAGTGGTGGTGTGACAGTAGTGGTGGTGTGATAGTAGTGGCGGGTGCTGGTGAGTGGTGGTGTGATAGTTGTGGTGGGTGCTGGTGAGTGGTAGTGTGATAGTAGTGGTGGGTGCTGGTGAGTGGTGGTGTGACAGTAGTGGTGGGTGCTGGTGAGTGGCGGTGTGATAGTAGTGGTGGGTGCTGGTGAGTGGTGGTGTGATAGTAGTGGTCGGTGGTGGTTGTGTGATAGTAGTGGTGGTGTTATAGTAGAGGTGGGTGCTGATGAGTGGTGGTGTGATAGTAGTGGTGGGTGCTGATGAGTGGTGGTGTGATATTAGTGGTGAGTGGTGTGATAGTGGTGGGTGCTGATGAGTGGTGGTGTGATAATTGTGATGGGTGCTGATGAGTGGTGGTGTGATAATAGTGATGGGTGCTGATGTGTGGTGGTGTGATAGTAGTGGTAAGTACTGGTGAATGGTGGTGTGATAGTAGTGGTGGGTGCTGGTAAGTGGTGGTGTCCTAGTAGTGGTGGGTACTGGTGAGTGCTGGTGTGATAGTATTGGTGGGTACTGGTGAGTGCTGGTGCCTGAGTAGAGGGAGTGCTTGTGATTGCTGGTATGTGAGTAGGAGTGCTGGTGTGTGAATAGGATCAGTGCTTGTGAGTTCTGGTGTGTGAGTAATTGGAGTCCTGGTGTGTGAGTAGTAGTGAGTGATATGTGAGTAGTAAGAGTGCTCGTGAGTGCTGGTATGTGAGTAGTTGGAGTGCTGGTGTGAGTAGTAGTGAGTGATGTGTGAGTTATAGGAGTGCTCGTGAGTGCTGGTGTATGAGCAGTTGCAGTGCTCGTGAGTGCTGGTGTGTGATTAGTAGTGAGTGTTGTGTTAGTAGGAGTGCTTGTGAGTGGTGGTGTGTGAGTAGTAGGAGTATGTGTGAGTGCTGGTTTGAGAGTAGCAGGAGTACTTGTGAGTGCTAGTATGTGAGTAGGAGTGATTGTAAGAGCTGGCGTGTGAGGAGTGTGCTGGTGTGTGAGTAATAGGAGTGCCTGTGAGTGCTGGTGTGTGAGTAGTGAGTGCTGGTTCGTGTCAGGTCATATAAAAAACATAAGAGTCCACATCTCTCGCACGTGCCGATACTTAGCTTCTGGCAGCTTTAGCTCTATGTCTCAAGAACATGGATATGCTAGAAAGGGAAAAAATTGGCTTTGAAGGTTATCACTTACATTTACTGAGTTTCTGGCGTGTGTGTAGACATAAACGATAAAAAAGTTATGCCACAATCTCATTTTTTCATAGTTTTAAGGAAATATTTCCAGACGCTCCACCTCAGGTCCTTGGCAAGCTTGGTGAGTTTTTGACGTTCCTCAAGACCAGGAGTGAGGGAAGCTTGCTTGGCTGAGTGCCGGCGCTGTTGGTTCCTCGAGACCAGGACTGAGGGAAGCCTGCGTGGCTGAGTGCCAGTACTGGTGGCTCCTCAAGACGAGGCTGAGGGAAGCCTGCGTGGCTGAGGGCCAGTACTGGTGGTTCCTCAAGACGAGGCTGAGGGAAGCCTGCGTGGCTGAGGGCCAGTACTGGTGGTTCCTCAAGACGAGGCTGAGGGAAACCTGCGTGGCTGAGGGCCGGGGCTGTTGGTTCCTCAAGACCAGGAGTGAGGGAAGCCTGCGTGGCTGAGGGCCAGGGCTGGTGGTTCCTCAAGATGAGGACTGAGGGAAGCCTTCATGGCTGAGTCCTGGGGCTGGTGGTTCCTCAAGACCAGGACTGAGGGAAGCCTGCGTGGCTGAGGGCCAGTACTGGTGGTTCCTCAAGACGAGGCTGAGGGAAACCTGCGTGGCTGAGGGCCGGGGCTGTTGGTTCCTCAAGACCAGGAGTGAGGGAAGCCTGCGTGGCTGAGGGCCAGTACTGATGGTTCCTCAAGACGAGGCTGAGGGAAACCTGCGTGGCTGAGGGCCGGGGCTGTTGGTTCCTCAAGACCAGGAGTGAGGGAAGCCTGCGTGGCTGAGGGCCAGGGCTGGTAGTTCCTCAAGATGAGGACTGAGGGAAGCCTTCATGGCTGAGTCCTGGGGCTGGTGGTTCCTCAAGACCAGGACTGAGGGGAGCCTACGTGGCTGAGGGCCAGTACTGGTGGTTCCTCAAGACGAGGCTGAGGGAAACCTGCGTGGCTGAAGGCCGGGGCTGTTGGTTCCTCAAGACCAGGAGTGAGGGAAGCCTGCCTGGCTGAGGGCCAGGGCTGGTAGTTCCTCAAGATGAGGACTGAGGGAAGCCTTCATGGCTGAGTCCTGGGGCTGGTGGTTCCTCAAGACCAGGACTGAGGGAAGCCTGCGTGGCTGAGGGGCGAGGCTGGTGGTTCCTCAGGACGAGGACTGAGGGAAGCCTGCGTGGCTGAGGGCCGGGGCTGGTGGTTCCTCAAGACGAGGATTGAGGGATACCTGCGTGGTTGAGCGCCGGAGCTGGTGGTTCCTCAAGACCAGGAGTGAGGGAAGCCTGCGTGGTTGAGGGCCGGGGCTGGTGGTTCTTCAAGCCCAGGAGTGAGGGAAGCCTGCATGGTTGAGGGCCGGGGCTGGTGGTTCCTCAAGACCAGAAGTGATGGAAGCCTGCGTGACTGAGGGCCGGGATGGTGGTTCCTCAAGACGAGGACTGAGGGACGCCTTCATGGCTAAGGACCGGGGCTGGTGGTTCTTCAAGACCAGGACTGAGGGAAGCCTGCGTGGTTGAGGGCCGGGGCTGGTGGTTCCTCAAGACCAGGACTGAGGGAAGCCTGCGTGGTTGAGGGCCGAGGCTGGTGGTTCTTCAAGCCCAGGAGTGAGGGAAGCCTGCATGGCTAAGGACCAGGGCTGGTGGTTCTTCAAGACCAGGACTGAGGGAAGCCTGCGTGGTTGAGGGCCGGGGCTGGTGGTTCCTCAAGACCAGGACTGAAGGAAACCTGCGTGGCTGAGCGCCGGGGCTGAGGCAGCATTAGGCTGGGACAGATAGCGTCGCTTGGGTGATAAACAGCCGGTCTGGGGCGGCAGGCTCAGCCTCCTCCCAGCTTTATTTTCTTACTCCCACACAGTTTTTCTTTCATCCTCCTAGTTTTCTTTCCCGTCCCCCTTCCTGTTCTACATCAGTTCATCATTAACAAAATTTCTTATACGTTTTAATGTATTTTTGTCTTGTCTCATTTCTTCTACGCATATTGAGACTTCGTACTCCATTTTCACAAGATTTTTTTTTTTACAATTTATTGTTCTGTATTTTTCATCAGACTTCATTTCTTCTTAATTTTCTTGACATTTCTTATTCATGATTTTATATGATGCCTTTCATCTCAATTATCTCCTTTACTTCTAGCATCCTTCCTTCTCTTTCCTTCTCCCTTTTTGTTTTTTTCTCCTCGTGTTTCTTCATCCTTCTCTTTGCTTCTTCACTACGTCTGGTGGTTTGTTGTTCATTATTATCTTTGCTTACCGGGCTCCTTTATATTTTCTCGTTTAATTATTTTTCACTCCCCAGATGATGACGGTGGTGATACTCTTGTTATACTCCTCGTGATTTTGACGATATTCCTTTAGAGATTGAGGTGATGCTTCTCTCGTTTCTCTTGCTTTGGTAGTGTTACTCTTGTGTATATAGAAGTGATCCTCATGTGTTGCTAGTGGTGATAGTGTGCTTCACTTGTGATAATAGTGTTATTCCTGTGTTTATAGTAATGCTTCTCTTGTGTTAGTGGTGCTTCTTTTGTGTTAGTGTTGCTTCTTCAGCCATTGATTTCTCATATTCGTATTCCTTCTTTAGTTCCTGTTATTATGGCTACATATCCCTGCCACTACTACTACCAGAAGTGAGTCATTTGACTCACCCGTTACTCTCGTTCATCTTCTCAATGTTTCTAATTAGCAGTGCTACTCTGCCTCCATTTCCCTATTCTTTTCTCAGAACTTGATATCCTGGAGAGAATATTGCATCTGTTATCACCTCAGTTTCGTCTCGACAAGTAATGATGTTTTGGGGTTGCCTGTACTCTTGGTTTCTTCCATTTATCGCTTTTGTTTAGTATTTTTTTTTCTTTCATGTACCATACTTCAGACTTTCTTTTCTCTTTCTTTGAGTCTTTCCTCATAACTTAATTTTCTTTGCTTTGAGACTAGTCTTGTTGCAAACCTGTGGACGTTGTTAGGTTTTAGTACATGCTTCATCAGGTGAAACCTCATGCCAGTGCTGCATACTGTATGGTAGACCTTTGTCGTGTATACTTCTAAAAGATTCTTTATTGAGGTTTCTGAAGGCAGTTCTGAGATTAGCTGATCTTGCATATGTTACAGATGTGTGATCTATATGCACATGCGTGATATACTGGGTGTTACATGTAATGCAGGATCTGTTTTCTTGTTTGTTTGTGTGTGTGTGAGTGTGATCACAGATCAACCAGGCTATGATGAGTATGTGGGCTAGCGGGTCGCCAGCAGGAACTGCCTGAGTGACCAGGCAAGTACCAGACGAACCTGGCCCAAGACCGGGCTCTGGGAGTAGGAAACCTCGAAACTCATGAAAGGTATATCAAAGGTACTGAACTGCACTCGCCGAGTTATGTTTGCATGAGTTGAGTCTTAACTCCTGGTCCTGCCTCGTAAAGCACAGTCGCCAACATTATTGGTTTCTAGCATCGTGGACCCTGTCATACTTTTTCTTTAAACTAAAGAAGCATTTCCTTCAGTTTCTGTGACTCAACTATGTAATAGTGTCCATATATGCTCCTTTATGTGACTCGCATTTCAGTCTGTCTCGATCCACCCCCGTCCAATCTAAATAATCTTGCGCGTCATAATCCTGTTTCCTCTGGTGGTTTTCTCTTCTAGGGAAACGCCCAGTCTCTGGAGTTTCTCCTCATAGCTCAGTCCAATCAGTTATCTAACTGGAGTGCACCTGGAGGGTCTTCCGGGGGTCATCGTCCCCGCGACCCGGTCCATGCCCAAGCCTCTCGGGACCAATTTTTTTTTCACAAGCTTCTGAATCTTCTCAAGAGACTGAATATGGTTCAGCAGGTTTGGGCTACATACTGGTACTGTGATAGGCTTGACATAAGTCGTATACAGTGTACTGAAAAATTATTTGTTCAGGGCCCTGAAGGTAGCTGTTAAGTTGATAAATTAGACACATGTGCAACTCTTGGGTATCTTTATTGAGGAAACGTTTCGCCACACAGTGGCTTCATCAGTCCATACATAGGAGAAACTTGAAACTGTTCTTCAAGTTTCTCCTATGTATGGACTGATGAAGCCACTGTGTGGCGAAACGTTTCCTCAATAAAGATACCCAAGAGTTGCACATGTGTCTAATTTATCAACATGTCGGTTCTCTGAACCATTCATCTACAAAGCTGTTAGGTTACCTAACCTCGCATATGTGCCGATGTTATGCAGGGTATGTGCACCTATTGAAATATGTTTGGTGTCATGATCGCTTCAAGAACTTTCTTCTTGAGCGATATTCGTAGTGTTTCACCCCTCAAGCTGTATTCTGTCTGTGTGTGTTTGTGCGTCGCAGGGGTAGCGAAGTTGTACGTGTGTCAGAGCGGCTGTTATTGGCGCGGGGGCGTGTGTACTGTGGACTGCGTTACCCACCAGCATTTGGTTTGCATATCATTAGCCATTGTGTGAGAACAGTAGCAGTGTAGGCAGAGTAAGGCTCACCCAAGCCAGGCTGCTGCATAAAGGCTGGCCACACCTCTTTATCTGTCGTGTCTTGCTCGCCTCCTACTGCTCCTGCTCTCTCTCTCTCTCTCTCTCTCTCTCTCTCTCTCTCTCTCTCTCTCTCTCTCTCTCTCTCTCTCTCTCTCTCTCTCTCTCTCTCTCTCTCTCTCTCTCTCTCTCTCTCTCTCTCTCTCTCTCTCTCTCTCTCTCTCTCTCTCTCTCTCTCTCTCTCTCTCTCTCTCTCTCTAAAACTTGCCTCAGATTTTAGAGGAATATGATATGGAATGAGATTCAGAGAACAGAATCTGGCGACCAGGGAACAATGGAGGGGAGATTTGATCATAACGTATATATTCTATGAGGTTTCGACAGTACAGAAAGAGAGGATCCCGGTAAGAAAGAGCTACAAATGGAAGCTAAATATGATGGTCAGTCGTAGCAATAGCAGGAATTATTTATTGTCTTACTGTGGCTAAATCAGGAGGTGGTGTACACACCCTTCGTACACAGTTTCAAGAAAAGGTATGGCAGCCAGGGACGCCGGAAGCAACTTCCGCAGCTCCTTGTCTCTCCCGCCGAAAATGTCGATGCTCCCAGGCAGCAGTACTGCTCCTGGCAGCAGTACTGCTCCTGGCAGCAGTACTACTCCTGGCAGCAGTACTGCTCCTGGCAGCAGTACTACTCCTGGCAGCAGTACTACTCCTGACAGCAGTACTGCTCTTGGCAGCAGTACTACTCCTGACAGCAGTACTGCTCTTGGCAGCAGTACTACTCCTGACAGCAGTACTGCTCTTGGCAGCAGTACTACTCCTGACAGCAGTACTGCTCTTGGCAGCAGTACTACTCCTGGCAGCTGTGGTGCTCCTGGCAGCAGTGTTGTTCCTGGCAGCAGTGCTGCTCCTGGCAACAGTGTTGCTCCTGGCAACAGTGTTGCTCCTGGCAGCAGTGCTGCTCCTGGCAACAGTGTTGCTCCTGGCAGCAGTGCTGCTCCTGGCAACAGTGTTGCTCCTGGCAACAGTGTTGCTCCTGGCAGCAGTGCTGCTCCTGGCAACAGTGTTGCTCCTGGCAGCAGTGCTGCTCCTGGCAACAGTGTTGCTCCTGGCAGCAGTGCTGCTCCTGGCAACAGTGTTGCTCCTGGCAGCACTGCTGCTCCTGGCAACAGTGTTGCTCCTGGCAACAGTGTTGCTCCTGGCAGCAGTGCTGCTCCTGGCAGCTGTGCTGCTCCTGGCAGCAGTGCTATTCCTGGCAGCTGTGCTGCTCCTGGCAGCTGTGCTGCTCCTGGCAGCAGTGTTGTTCCTGGCAGCAGTGCTGCTCCTGGCAGCAGTGTTGCTCCTGGCAACAGTGTTGCTCCTGGCAGCAGTGCTGCTCCTGGCAACAGTGTTGCTCCTGGCAGCAGTGCTGCTCCTGGCAACAGTGTTGCTCCTGGCAACAGTGTTGCTCCTGGCAGCAGTGCTGTTCCTGGCAGCAGTGTTGCTCCTGGCAGCAGTGCTGCTCCTGGCAGCAGTGTTGCTCCTGGCAGCAGTGTTGCTCCTGGCAACAGTGTTGCTCCTGGCAACAGTGTTGCTCCTGGCAGCAGTGCTGCTCCTGGCAGCAGTGCTGCTCCTGGCAGCAGTGCTGCTCCTGGCAGCAGTGTTGCTCCTGGCAACAGTGTTGCTCCTGGCAACAGTGTTGCTCCTGGCAACAGTGTTGCTCCTGGCAGCAGTGCTGCTCCTGGCAGCAGTGCTGCTCCTGGCAACAGTGTTGCTCCTGGCAGCAGTGCTGCTCCTGGCAGCAGTGCTGCTCCTGGCAGCAGTGCTGCTCCTGGCAGCAGTGCTGCTCCTGGCAGCAGTGCTGCTCCTGGCAGCAGTGTTGCTCCTGGCAGCAGTGCTGCTCCTGGGAGCAGTAAGTTTCACTTAGAAAAGCCTGGTACCAGAAGCCTTTATGTTGATACCGGGGTAATAATGTACCAGTAATGACTTCGTTACCGGGGTAATAATGTATCAGTGATGACTGTGTTACCGGTAATAATGTACCATTAATGACTGTGATACCGGGGTAATAATGTACCATTAATGACTGTGATACCGGGGTAATAATGTATCAGTAATGACTGTGATACCGGGGTAATAATGTACCATTAATGACTGTGATACCGGGGTAATATTGTACCAGTAATTGCTCTCTGCAGCCATTTACTGATATTTGTCCGGGGTATTAATATACATGTAGGAGGCTGGTAAGAACCGTTTGCTGTACACTGCAGCAAGATCGCAGTCATCACAGCAGTGGTGGAGATCATTGAAGTGATGGTGATCGCAGCAGTGTTGGTGGTGGTGATCACAAAAGTGATGGTGGTAGTGACCACAGCAGTGTTGGTGGTGATCACAACAGTGTTGGTGGTTGTGATCACAGCAGTGTTGGTGGTGTAGATCACAGCAGCGTTGGTGGTGTAGGTCACAGCAGTGTTGGCGGTGGAGATCACAGTAGTGGTGGTGGCTGAGATCACAGCAGTATTGGTGGTTGAGATCACACCAGTTTTCGTGGTGATCACAGCAGTGTTGGTGAAGATCAAATCAGTGGTGGTGAAGATCAAATCAGTGGTGTTGGAGATCACAGCAGTGTTGGTGGTGGAGATTACAGCAATGTTGGTGGTGATCACAGCAGTGTTGGCGGTGGTGATCACAGCAGTGATGGCGGAAATCAGAACAGTGCTGGTGGTGGTGATCACAGCAGTGATGGTGATGATCACAGCAGTAGTGGTGGTGATCATAGCAGTGTTGGTGGGGTAGATCACAGCAGTGGTGGTGGTGGTGATCACAGAAGTGGTGGTGATCACAGCATTGTTGGTGGTGGAGATCACAGCAGTGGTGGTGGTGATCACAACATTTTTGATTTTGGTAATCACAGCAGTGTTGATGGTGGTGGCACATCAGTGTTGATGGTAGTAATCACAGCAGTGTTGGTGGTGGAGATCACGACAGCGTTGGTGGTTGAGATCAACTAAGAAGAAAACGAAGAAACAGCAGCAGCTGTAGCAAGAATGGGAAGAAACAGCAGAAGCAGCAGTAAGAATAACGAAAGGCAACAGCAACAGCATAAGCAGCAAGATTAGGAGAAAGAGAGAGAGATCAGCAGGAGCAACAACAGCAAAAACGACAGAAAGCTCCAGCAGTAGAAGTTGTAGTTACATCTGGTAGATTACAGCAACACTAACAACAACTGGACCAACAACAGTCACTTAGAATGAATTCATCGAAAGTTGTAGCCTGAGTGGCCTATCCTGAGCAGCCTGATCGTCAAATGCAGACTAGCCTTAGCAAATATGGCCTTGGAGAAGCCCCTGCTGCCTGCACACAACAATCATCTCTGATGGCCCACTCAGATTTGCTTTACAAGTTAATAAGAGCTTTATAGATTCCCCAGAGCGGTAGATGGGGGAACTCCTCCGCAAGGGGCGAGTGCTGCCTGCGTCCCCAGGGGTGGTTGCTGCCTGCGTCCTTAGTGGTGGGTGCTGCCTGCATCCTCGGTGGTGGGTGCCGATTGCGTCGCCAGGGATGAGCGGTGACTGCTTCGCCAGGGGTGGGTGCTGCCTGCGTTGCTTGGGGTGGGGGCTGCCTGTATTTGCCTGCGCGAATTCGTTTCACAGTAATTACTGGAGATTTCTCCTCCGTGATTACACCCAGCATTATAGCTCATATCTGACTGTGTGTGTGTGTTGCAATCATATGCAGCATTGAGTTTGTTAGTCTGGGGCTGATTAAAGGTTGCTGGCAGGATTTATGAAGCCAGTGTCGACCCAGAAGTCTCTAGTGTCTACCCAGGAGTCTCTTAGTGTCGACCCAGGAAATAGTAAACAATTGTGCGAATGATTGTGTGGGGCATTAATGTTATGTGTGTGTTAGCTTGCGTATGTCTCCGTGGCGTTCCGTCCTTTCCAAGACTAGCGGAGAGAGGTGGATAAGTTCAGTGATGTCTGGTGTGCAGCAGCAGGAGGAGGAGACTTCTCAGCTCCTGCTGTTGATACTGACGTCTGCTCGCCCAAAATCGATGCCTTTCACTTTCTAAAATATGAGGTGCATCTCCATGGCGTGAGAGCCTTGCAGCCTCCGATTGCTCTGGCTGGGGGAAGCACAAGAGATAGAGATAGACAGACAAAGAGAGAAAGCTGTGATGTTCTGATAGGTTTGTTTCTTCATATATCATACATTTATAATCTCACATGTAGCAGTAACAGGTGCTTTTACACAGTATATGTATTGGATTTTGCATTTATTTGACATTTACGTAGAATTGGACCTACCCTTTTCTTTGCATCAACCCTAATTACTTCTCATTTCCCATGTGCAGTATGACCCATACCAGTTTATCGCTTCCCCATGATGATAATTGGCAGGGACAAATTTAGGGATGTTCTTAGTATAGCCTAAATTGTTGGAAGCGCTTAAGTTCCTTTAGCTGTACTCCCTGAAATATAAACGGGGTCCCAGACTATTCAACATCTTACCAGAAGATATCAGAAACACTGCTGGAAAAAGTGTAGAAGCCTTCAAGAGGAGACTGGACAAGTATCTTCACCAGGTGCCAGATCAACCAGGCTGTGATGGATATATGGGGCAGCGGGCCTCCAGCAGCAACAGCCTGGTTGACTAGGCAAGCACCAGACGAGCCTGGCCCATGGCCGGGCTCCGAGAGTAGTGTGACTCTCGAACTCATCAAAGGTAAAGTATATCATAAGTTTCCCCTGGAAAATTATGGAGGGACTGGTCCCAAATCTGCACAGTGAAATCACTCGCTTGGAAAGCAAGAGGTTCGGCATACAGTGCAAAATACCCCAGTGAAATAGAGCTGTGCCTTGAGACACTAAGAGATAGCTCAACAAGTGTAAGGGGACCAAGACTCTTCATTGTCCTTCATTCTTGCATAAGGGGTATTACCAACTAACACCTGGATGTTTTCAAGTGAGATCTTGACAAGTTCCTGGAACCAGTCCCTCGAGGATTTTCTAGGTGTATATTATTAAATATCTCTCTTCCTCCTCAATTCAATTCCTGATCAACCGGGTCATGGAATAGAGGAAGTTAACGAGTGGGGTCCCATAAGGATCAGTACTGGGACCAATACTGTTCCTCAGCATAAGTAAATTAGATACCAGAAGAGATCAAGTTCGTGGTTCATCAAGTGGCTACTGGAGTTCAATCAGACAAATGGAAGATGATGTTTCTGGAGGAGAGGCAAGACCAGCGACATAGCACAACCTACGAAATGAGAAGCTGCACATATCAGTAAATGATATGACGGTTAACATCACACCAAACATGTCACTGGAGGTGCATGTCACTCGGACACGTTCAGCGGCATATACTAGACATAGCACTTCTTAGAGCAGCACTTTATACATGGTCTAATTCTGGCTTATAATCGAGTATGTGGGGTCCATTGTGGAGTCCAGTGATATACAACCAGACTGATCCCTGAAATAAGAAGAATACAATATGGGGAGAAGTTGAAGTAAATAAACCTGGTGACTGGCCGAGGGAAGGACTAGGAAAGATATGATATACAGAGTTTTAACAGGAATTAATAAGCTATAATACAGTATATAAATTACTAGGACCAGGGACACAGGTGGAAACTAACAACACTGACGAGTCATTTAGATATTAGGAGGCACGGTGCTCTCAAGGTGGTTGAAAAACAAGTTTTATGAGAAAGTGGTAGAGGTAAACTCAGTGAACAGTTTCAAGAGTGGCTGTAAGGGTGACGAGTCCGGAAAGTAATAAGACTGGTTGAAGTGGCTCAACAAATGGTAGTCATAAACAGAGAGTCGCTTTAAAAATATCGACCACCACAAGCACGTGTGGTGCACTTAGACAGGTGTATAACTTGTCCACAGGTATTGACCCCAAATAGTCGGGTGTCATGTATCATAGCAGGAGTGGTTGCCTGGGGCGTCAGGTAGGGTGGCGGTCGATACCCCAATACCCGGGTGTTTGCTAATACACAGTGCCGTGTTTCCCGAGGTGGCTGAAGGGCGGGGATATTGGGGATGGCTGACATGCCTGGTTAATATACCATTCCGCCCTGAATAGAAATATCCCATGATTTTTATGCGTTGGAAGAGTAAGGGAAGGCGAAAGAAAGTAAACACAGGAAAGACGTTAATTTGAAAGTAACTTCATTTGAGCCTAGATAGAAGGAAATAGGGAAAGTTGGCAGTGGAAGGCACACTTTAGAAGAATTCCAAACTTTGAATATATAAAGTGGCAAAAACTAGAATCATAAAGGCGCTAAAAGAAATGGAGTAGGAGATTATTGAATCAAAGTAAAATTATGAAGGCTTGCAGTGAAGGCGAGGAACATGAGTATGGAAATGAAAACGACGTAGGAGAGAGAGAAAGAGAGTTCTGCGGAAATGAAGAAGCTGTGGCAGATTGGAAGAGAGGGGGAGGAAGAGGAGGTGGAGGAACGGAATGAAAAGGAGAAAATGTTGGAGAGGGGATGAAGGGAAGATATAGGAGAGGGAAGAGGAAAGAAAGATATGGGAAAGGGGAACTTCACAGGAGATGGGCAGAAACCTTTAATAAACCTGAGATTCATATTGGAGTGGGGAATGGCTCAAGTAACTGTGGGTGAAGAACATAGCTGTGATAGGTAGACTACCTAACATGCGATTATCTTCTTTTGGAGGCGGGTAGGAGTAATGGAGGAACTGAGAGCTGGGCATCTAGCAGAGGCTGAGAATCAGGAAGCGTGGAGGTTCTTAACAATGGTTAAATGTACATAAAGATAAGGGAACAAGGAGGGAGAAAGCACTATACCATTTTAATATTAGAGGGGTGCGTTGAGAAGGTGCCTGACTTAAAGGTTGTCTTTGAGTCCGGAGAAAAGTTCTCGAGGGATCCATATACCATAGCATTGTTAAGGTCTGGGGACATTAATCTTGTATGGGACCATTTTTCACTCCGTACTTTCTGTGGCAGGCTTCTGTTCTAAATGTTCCCTATTCCTCTAATGAATATAATCTACACTTTTGTCTCGTCTTACCATTAGTTTATTTTTCCACACCAGTTCCATCACTCTCAACACAAGTTTAAAAACAATCTTGTCTTGGGACATACACGGATTTTATTGCTGGAAAGATGTTCTTGAGTGTACCTTGGTTATTTAGAAGTTCTGAATACACTTCTGTGAAATGGACATTCATACTAATTGCTTAAAACGCATAATCCTTAATATTTAAGCAACAAAGCAAACGACCAGCAAAAAAATAGTATTTACTGGATTTAGTAATGTGCAGTTCTGCTTTACGTTTATCTTACTTGTACCTTAAGTTGATTCCGTCGGTTGCTAAACATAATAGAATCATCTAAGGTACCTCTAACGCCAAACAAAGAATCACTCATGACCTGTCTTTCTCAGGTTTGAAGAATTAGTAAAAGATGACCCAAGAACCTCGAAAGAGGCAATAGTTTCTCACTCGTGCATAGAAAACAGACAAGCAGATTGTGAAGCATACCTCTTGGTGTCTTATATATCGACTATATATGACACAAAGTGGTATTCTTCACAGTAATAAGGTAAACCAGAGAGTTGAACTAGTGTAGACACACATCAAACAAACTAAAGGTGGAAACGTGCAAGCAGAGGCACACACATAACACAAATTGTGCAACCTCAAAATGTAGACAGCAGATGGACCTGTTGATGGAATAGGTTTACGGGGCCCTGATTTGGATATTGACATCACACAAAGTTGAAGCGCAGACTACTGAAACTATGGTTCCTTTCACCGGCACATACGTCAATAAACCAGATGTAAGAAAGCCCTCTTCATTAACAGACGACATCAAATGAGTAGTTACTGTGTTTTGGTGTGTGTACAGATACTGACGGTGTGGAGAAGATGTATTGAATACGCGGACATAATCTCCCAAAGAAATACCGTGAAAGTTTCACGACATTTCATTGCTGAGCTCTTCGAACAGTGCAAAAGTTGCCACCTGTAGATGTGATTTGAATCACTAGATCAGAAACAGTACTATGACACAGACTGTCCTGCTTTCCACATGAAAACACCAAAGCGAGTCAAGCCACATCGACATCAAAGTGACCATGATAATTACAGTTATTCAGACTCAAAAGGCCTTTTAGTGAGAGGAAAATAGAAATGACAAGAAAGCACCATCACTTGTGAGTTATGTTGGGTATAACACATAGTGACTCTCGCATACCAGTCACATATACTAGTGTTAGCAGAAAATACCAGCAAAAATACCATGTAATTATTTTTTTCCATACAAAAGTATTAAACCAAGAATATTAATAAAATTTCTCTTATAACTGGTGGCCTCCGAAATTTAGCGATGTTCGGAGCCTTTACAGAGTTCCACAGAGAAAACATATTATGAAAATGATGTATGGAGACCAGGGTATAATTTTCTCATTTTTGAACTGGAGGAACAGACCTCAAGGTGGGGTGAGTGTGTATGATATAGAGACTCGGGTTGCACCAAAGAGTCAGCACAGCAGTGACAGTATTGGAGACCAGTAGCACAATCACATGTCATAATCATCAACAAAAGCTAAGAAACAAGTTTGCGAATAGTTGTCTAAGGTTCAAGCCTTCACCACTTCTTGTTCTGAATTATCCTCACGGGTTTAGTGCGTCAGGAAATACAATCTGTAGATTACGACTCACCATACTGAACTTATGAGAAAGTATTACGAAAACAACCCAACCCAAGTCTTACCTCTCACGAATACAGTAATTACTGAGGCACTAGAAGAGAAAATGCAACAGTGGGATACATATATTTGTCAAAAATTTATAACAAAATGAGATTATTATCTATAACAGGAATAGTATGGTGCGTAAGACGTTAGTTGCAGAGAAGTCTTGATTGGTACAATGTTTCTTTAAAAATTCCTTAACCACCATATTGTCAGAGCTTTGTCATTCCTCTGGAAGGAATATCATGGAAGTGTATATTCAATTTTTATAGCAAATTAAACACAGTTTATGATAGTAAAGAAAACGAAATCCAGTTTCAGCAAAGTAAACAGTTTAGTTATTGGCTCAAGACAGTCTTGGCACCTTTATTGTATCTCACTCTCATACAGGACAGATAAATTAATAGAAAACAGGTTTGTGATATCATGCCTCTGTAGAAGGCAGGAGCGGGTCACCAGCAGCAATAGCTTGGTTTACCAGGCAGATACCAGACAAGCCTGGCCTATGGCCGGACTCCGGGAGTAGAAAAACACTCGGAACTCATCAGAGGTATAAACAAATTTCAACGAAGTCTTCCGGTGGATAAAGGAAAATATCATATGTTCGGTGGGAAAAAAATACAATTCCTTAAATATGGAAAGAAAATATACAGTAAGACAGATAACTCAGTAAGCGTAAAGGGACCAAGACTCTTCATTACCGACCCTTCGTTCATAAAGGAGATTACCAGCAGACTCATAGCTGCCTTCAAGACATGTCCTGTAGTCATTTCCTGGTCAGCCGGGCTGTGGTGCCTACGTTAGACTGCATGCGAGAGAAACATATCATAATCAACACCTGGAAGATTCTGGAGGGAGTGGTCCCATGCGGCTAACACCAACAGCCTTGTTGATTAAGCCATCAACCGGGAGGTCTGGTCTGAGACCGGGTGGCAGAGGCGTTGACCCCTCAATCCATATACAGGTAAATTTAAGGTAAAATATCACTTCGATGTATTTGTATGTGTCCTTGTGTGTATATTAATATATGTTATTTATGTGTATGTATGTATATGTGCGGGTTACAAAAGGTTAAAGTTTTGGCTGGTATAGCATCGTTGGTGAGGCTGCTGATCCTGCCTCTCTTGTGCGATTGCTGCAGAAAGTTTAAATTGAAAACCAGTCCATAATTTGTTGATGGAGTGCTTAAACGAAAGCGAGTGAGGAGATGGGTTAGGGTTACCGGGGGTAGTGGGGGCGGCGTGAGGGGTAGTGGGGGGGGTGAGGGGTTGTGGGGGTGTGAGGGGTAGTGGGGGCGGCGTGAGTGGTAGCGGGGCGAATAAGTTATTACCATCACTTGATAGGTGTTGTTCTTCAACAGAAGACCTTTCTTTATCCCAAATGTGTGTGTGGTGTGTGTACTCACCTGTTTGTGGTTAGAGGGGTCGGTTCATAGTTCCTTGCCCCGTCAGTTCCTGGTCCCTGTCTCAGTAGTAGTAACCAGTTACCAGTAACCTGTCCGTTGACTCAACGACCAACCGTCTTGAGTCACGGTCTGTGCTGAGTTGACACTAATTCAAAAGACCCACTACGGGGTACTGGCCAGCCGGCTAGTCAGTGTTACGAGTGGAAGCAAGGAGATAGGTACGGCTGGCGGGCATTCTCCACATAACAGTAATTATACGTATAACAGCCTACGTGAGTATTTCTACCCTAATCCACGTATCGAACTCCCACATGATAAATGGTGTACAGCGGTGTGGAGCGTGGATTTACGTTTTTAAGGGTAATTCAAGGCGTTTGAAGACTGTTGTGAGTAGCCGGCAGGGTCAAAGGTGATTCTCCAACCACCAGCTCTACCCTCGCTCACCACCCCGAGCCAGCAGCCTACTCCCCTCAAACCTACTGCCTGCAAGCCTGTTGCAGCCGTTTCAAGCTTCCTGGCTTAGTTCGTGTGCTAATTGCTTCAATCTCCGAGGGGTTGACCCGGATTTTGCAATTAAGCCAGTCAGTAAGCCAGACTGTGGAAGTGAACGCCAGTCAGCCTATCATCCAGCCTGTCTCCTGTCATCCAACTGCTCCTCCGTGCTTTGTGCATCGTTACACGTCTTCCAGTCATCCATTCTCGTGGGGTAAGCCAGTCAGCCAACCCAGCTTCTAACCCAGCTGAGAGAGAGAAGTAAGCCACGCAGTAAGAAGTAAGCCAAGTTCCTCTGCAGTGTTGTTTATATCGCTTTGTGCTTCCTGTTGGATGCTAAGAGTGGTTTTTACCATTCCTGTGGCATAGAGTGGGTTGTTCGTCATCTCGTGGGTAGTGGAGTGAGCGCGTCCGCCAGGGAGTCTTCTCCCCCACCTCTCCCCCACCTCCCGGGGTGCGCGGCAGTACCCCAGCGAGAGTCACACCCCCCACTCTCTCCCACCAGCCATCCACTCATCTACCTGTGGTTGTTTGCACCCTTGTACCGGGTCCTAGTACTGTTTTGGCTCACATAATTGGTCAAGAGATTGTAGCCGGTGCCAACGAGATAAAGCCAGTTATGTGAGTTCGCCTAGAACGCACATTTCTTCCGACAACAGTGAATGTAGGAGGCTAGGAGGCGTCATCACCGCGCGGGACACCATACCACTCATCGCCCGTCTCCTACTCTCGACTTCAGTGATAATTTCTTGAGACATTTTTCTTGCATTTAAAGACATTTGCGTGTGTGAGACATTTATAGTAAAATTGCTTGTGTACTCTAAACCTTGTGTTTTTCAGTGTAAACGCAGTATTTTCTTTGACTCAGTATTTTTAGAATATTTTTTCAGTGTTTTCACTTATCTTATATTTTTCTGCTGTGTTTTTCTTTATGCTACTCCTGTCTGTAGTAAGTATTATTGTGTAGTGTACCAGTCAGTCACCCTGTGTGAAGTGATTCATTTTTTTTTATTGTATTGTTATTGTATTTCATGCAGTGATATTCACCCCAGTATACCAAATTTTCCATCTATTTCTATGTGTGTCATTTTTTTTCGTATGCCAACAGTGTCTCATTTCTCTAATTTTTTCGCAGACTGTGTACCATTATTTTTGCCAGCAAAATTTTTGTCGTATCAGTCACAGCAAGATTTTTGTTGTATCAGTCACAGCAGGAATTTGTTGTAAGAATAAATTCATACTGTTGGGTGCTCCGTCACTGTAAGTGTTATATTACCTGTTTGTACCTGTGTTTTATTTTTTCATATTTTTATATTCTTGAACAAATTCACTCTTGATGTAATTTCAATTACTTTTAACGTAAAGTGTTTTCCTTACTCTGTTTGAGTAAATTGTTTTGTCTAATTTACAATTAAGAGTAAAAGTGTTCAATCAGTTTATTTTTTTTTGGTCTTCATATTTTAATTCATTATTTTACCTGAGTTTTCCCAGTGACAATTTATTACTGCAGTGATTGTTTCTAAACTTTATTTTGTTGCACTTGTTCTGAAGTGAATTATTTTGTTGAACTGTTCTGCAGTGAATTATTTTCTTTTATTGCTATTTTTATGATTTATAATTTAATTTTGTCTATGCATTCTTAGAAAATACTTAAATTTCCCAGTTAACAATTTAATAATTTTATTTTACACTTTCACATTGATTTAAAATTTAATTAATTAATTTCTTTATTAGCAAGAGTAAAGACAGCTCATTTTGAATTTAATTCAGTCTCCAGTAATATTTTTACTTGTATATTTCAATGTAAATTTTTTTTTCTTGGTCAATAGTTCTTTAAATTGAGTTTTCTTTCTTCTTGCAGTGTATTTAGAAATTATTCTGCAGAATTAGTTGTATATCTTTTCATTTCAATTCTAGAATTTTATATCATTTTTATTGTTCATTATTTTTGCCTTATGTCCTTGAGTAAGTTCCCTGAGATCATGTCCCAGTCACTTTTGAATGTTCACTTAGTGTATCATGCCAGTCAAAGTCAATATGATTCAGTCCACAGTACCAACATTCCCTTACTCACTGAAAGACAATACGTAGCCTTTGAGCAATGTGTTTGTTCTCACAGCTTGTATCTGAGATTTGTTAAAGTGCTGCGAAATGTGAAGTTCAGATTAAGTTCCTATAGATCCGTGAATTACTTATTAACGTAGCCGAGCGGTCAGGCACTAGTAATACTGTCACTCCTGTCTGGACTCCAGCCACAATATCATGCACGCACGATAGTGCTCTACTATCCTTGCGATGGCGACTTGTTCAAGTATTCGTTCCTTCCCAGGGGACGCTTTGAGAAGAACTTTACTTGCAACGAGTTATGCCATCTCTTGCTGATGCCACAAGCCGTGCAGAAAGACGTTTCTGTGGCTAGTGTGCTCACTTGAGTGTTTGTTGTCCCTTGTGTTTCAGATTGTGATCCCATCCTAGTTGACAGTAATCAGTGCATTGTAAGAAGTTATTTCTCGAGTAACTTCCACGTTGTTAAAGTTTGTAAGTGTAGTTTCTTTATTGCTGATACCTCATGTCACTGTGTGCGACTAGATTGAATATCAGCATTGTTCACCATGTTCATTTCTTTTCTCCTGTGCTTGCAGTTTGAGATAGTAGATTCGTTCTCCCTTGCTCATATTGCGTGTTATAGCGTTAATTTTTCAACCGGGGGGAGTCATCCACTCCACCGAGTTTGTTCATTCCTCCAGTAAGAAAGAACCGATCCCTTGTGGTCTGGTGTGATTCGATTCCTGCTCCAGGAAGATCTTATTCTGACTGTGAAGCCACCAGCTCCCATCAGTGACTTTCTCATGAACCACGAATTACTGTATCGAACAGCCGAGTTGGGTACTCCTAGCAGAAGAGTATACCAGTTAGTAATTCCACAGTCACTAGTGAATGTAGCCTTACAGCTAGTTCACGATGTACCAGGTGTTGCACACCCTGGTATGGATCGTTCAGTAAAACAAGCCAGATTGAAATACTTTTGGCCTCGTATGGCAACTGATATTTCTGAGTATGTTAGGAAATGTAGTGTCTGCATGCAACATAAAGGCAATGCTAATGGTCCTAATCCAATCCAAGTGTATCCAACTACTAGCGAACCTTGGGAAAGAGTTGCGCTAGATTTGTTAACTAATTTCCGATGTTCCCTCCAAGGTAACAAACATCTGTGTGTTATGGTAGACCATTTCACCAGATATTGTGAGTTAGTTCCTATTGCAGATAAGACTGCCGAGACAGTAGCTAAAGCGTTTAAAGAACGCATTATCTGCAGGCATACCACCCCTAAGTCCCTAGTAACAGATAATGGAGGTGAATTCTGTAATGAAATTCTTGAAAATTTGTGTACCTTGTACAAGATCTCTAAGTCCACCATTGTTCCTCATCATCCTGCCAGCAATGGGTTAGCGGAACGAACCAATAAGAAAGTACTTGATGTATTGAGAGCCACTATCAATCCCAATAGTGAAACTTGGGATGAAGTTATACCTGATGTGCAGTGTGCTATAAATTCTGCTTACAATGTTTCTATAGGTGACACTCCACATTATGCATTGTATGGTGTAGATAAACGTTTGCCTTATGAGTTGTTATATTCTAATCCGAAACCAAATTACAACCCTGATGATTTCGTAGCAACTCGTACCAGCTTAGCTCAAAGTGTTTTTAGAAGAATCCGTGAAACACTTCATAAATCAACAGCAGAATTTACAAGAGTCGCAAACACTCGATCAAAGCCATCCAAAATCAAAGTAGGTTCGAGAGTTATGCTGACTAACTTTAACAAAACGTCTGCAATGCCAAAGCTTGATCAAAAGTTTGTTGGTCCTTATCGAGTAGTTGAACATATCACTGGTAATAAGTATAAGGTTAGAGAGATTAGTACTGGTCAGTATAAAGAATCGCATTTGGATCATATGAAGTTAGTATGTGATGATAATGATGTTCCAACCCAGACTAATGTGACACTCTGACAATCCTCCTGATCCTGTACTCTCTTCCTCTGATACTCAGTCAGACGATCAACCTGAATGTCGTTATTCCCTACGTACACGACAGGTATTGAGAAATCCTCAAGTATCATTTGTAACTTCCAATTCAGATTTGCCTCAAATACAGCATGAGTTAGCCAATGCTACAGAGTTTGATCCTCCCAGAGATGACACCCATTCTGCTTATGCCAATCTTACCCTAGCAGAGTTGGGGTTAAATGTAAATAACCTGTATAGATGAATAATTACAGTATCAACTTATCAGTATTCAAGAATTTTTTTTTTGTGTTCATGTTCTCTCCGCATTCTGAGAGTTAACAGTCTAGATTTGCGTGCACCGAATCTGCCTTTCTGTTAAACACTCTTTCTTTGTATATATTCCTTCCTCAGAATCCGTAGATCACACGAATACAGATCGATCGATCAAAATTTTTGTTTTTATCACTTGTAATCTCAATGTTGAGTTCGTTGTTCATTTGTTGAGTTTTAAGTTGTACTATAGTATACCTTGTATTGCATTACAGTTTCAGTTACGTAAGCTTTCATTCCAATGTTCTACTTATGTATCTATAATGTTTCATGTTGTGTACTTTGACATTGTATAGAATCAGCCCAAGCCGTGTACCTGCCATCTCTAGTTGTATTAGTTGTATGTCGAGACGACATACGTTAGCGTCGCCGAGCTCTCAGTAGTAGTAACCAGTTACCAGTAACCTGTCCGTTGACTCAACGACCAACCGTCTTGAGTCACGGTCTGTGCTGAGTTGACACTAATTCAAAAGACCCACTACGGGGTACTGGCCAGCCGGCTAGTCAGTGTTACGAGTGGAAGCAAGGAGATAGGTACGGCTGGCGGGCATTCTCCACATAACAGTAATTATACGTATAACAGCCTACGTGAGTATTTCTACCCTAATCCACGTATCGAACTCCCACATGATACCTGGTCTTTCACACACACACACACACACACACACACACACACACACACACACACACACACACACACACACACACACACACACACACACATACATATACACACACACACACACACACACACACACACACACACACACACACACACACACGCACACACACACACGCACACACACACACACACACACACACACACACACACACACACACACACACACACACACACACACACACACACACACACACACACACACACACACACACATACACACACATACACACACACACACACACACACACACATGTCGAAGGGGTTCTTGAATGGAGATATCGTAGGTTGAAAGTAGACACACTTGTAGGATGGTAAATATATTGTCAGACTGAGATGAGAGATGGAGCCCGGTGCCAAGCCTGTTCACGTCTTGTAGGTCTGCCGCCGAGAGAGGGCGGGACAAAGGGATCACTGCCCATGTGTATGCCCATGACGTCACTCCAAGCCAAAGGCCTACGAGGGATCTCGTGTCTAAAGCACATGGAGGATACTAATATGCTATGCTATATAATACAGGGAATACAGGGATCAGCAACTATGCTGACAGCTCGGTCATGTTACGTATGTCGTCCCGACATACACTACTATCTATAGGCTGAACAGGCAGGCGGATCTGGGCTGATTCTATACAATAACAAATTCATATATAACTTAGAACTAATGGATGGTACAACATGATTTTGACGTAATGGGTGTTAACGTAATCATTACAAACTATAAGAACAAATCATTATACAATATGGATGGAATTGATCGATCGATCTGTATTCATGCACTCTACGGATTCTGAGGAAGAATAATTATATACAAAGAAGTGTTTAACAGAAAGGCAGATTCGGTGCACTCAAATCTAGACTGTTAATTCTCAGAATACGGAGGGAACGTGAACACGAAAATTTCTGACAAACTGTTCAGCTAATAACAAAACACACAATTGACAAATTCATTCATCTCGGACATCTAATTATACAGACTGTTTACACTTAAACCCAATTCTGCGAGGGTAAGGTTTACGTATGCAGAATGGTTATCATCTCTGGGAGGATTGAATTCCTCTGCAATGGCTAACACATGCCTTGACTGAGAGAGATCTGAACGAGTATCTACAAAAGATACAACTACAATCACTAGTGACTGTGGAATTACTAACTCGTCTGCTAGGAGTACTCAACTCGACTATTCGATACAGTAATTCTTGGCTCAATACAAAGTCACTAATGGGTACTGGTGGCTTCACAGTAAGAATAAGCTCTTCCTGGAGCAGGAATCGAATCACACCAGAACACAAGGGATCGGTTCTTTGGGCAGTTTTGACATCCTCGACAGTAAATGGAGGATCTGCAGTAACTACACTAACGTGTCGCGATAAAGCATCTGCGACTACATTCGACTTGCCAGGTAAATGTTCAAAAGTGGGATTGAACTCTTGGATAGTCAGGGACCATCTGGCTAACCTTCCAGTAGGCTGTTTGTTCTGGAATAAAGGTAACAGTTCTTCCTTACTGGAGGAAAGAACAAACTCGGTGGAGTGGATGACTCCCCCCGGTTGAAAAAATTAATGCTATAACACGCAATATGAGCAAGGGAGAACGAATCTACTATCTCAACTGCAAGCACAGGAGAAAAGAAATGAACACGGTGAACAATGCTGATATTCAATCTGAGTCGCACACAGTGACACGAGGTATCAGCTATAAAGAAACTACACTTACGTTAATATGTGAAAGTTATTCGAGAAATAACTTCTTACGATGCACTGATTACTGTCAACTAGGATGGGATCACCATCTGGAACATTAGGAACAACAACAGACACTCTAGTGAGAGCACTAGCTGTAACAGAGACGTCTTTCTGCAGACAGCATGTCACATCAACAAGAGATGGCATTACTAGTTGCAAGTAATCGTTTTCTGACAAGGCATCCCCTGTGGAGAAACTACTACTCGAACTAGCAGTCATTGCAGGGATAGGCTGTGCACTCAAGGCAGTCTGAGTGTCCCCGGACACTTGAGGCAACGGAACACTATCCTGCAAGTCTGAAGGTATAGGTGGAACACAGATGGGAGTGACAGAATTACTAGTGCCTGACCGCTCGGCTACGTTAATAAGTAATTCATGGATCTATAGGAACTTAATCTGAACTTCACATTTCGCAGCACTTTAACAAATCTCAGATACAAGCTGTGAGAACAAACACATTGCTCAAGGGCTAAATATTGTCTTTCAGTCAGTAAGGGAATGTTGGTACTGTGGACTGATTCATATTGACTTTGACTGGAATGATACACTAAGTGAACGTTCAAAAGTGACTGGGACATCTTCTCAGTGAAAATACTGAAGGGCATAAGTCAAGAAAAATGGAGAGAATGACACAGTAAGCTTAAATGGAAAAAAATGCTTAACTATTCTGCATAAGTAATTAAAAATTGACAAGTTACACAGTAAGCAAAGAACTCACACAAGAATAATATGCAACTTAACAAACACTGAAAATCAAGAGAACTTGTACTTTGCTCAAATCTAATTTGCTCAACTTTTACTTTAAATTGAATAAATGGCACAGTGAGTTGTCTTTACTTTCAATGCAACAAGGAAATACACAATAAAATGATAAAATGGACTCAATAAACTTGTGCAAAAATTAAAACAAACACACAATTCACTGAAAAATAAAATAAATTGACAGACAGAATAAAATACTATGCACAGAACAGAGCATAAGAAACTGCACTGTAATAAACTGTATTGCACAACACTGCATAAAATTTTCTGCAAGAAAAACTTTAATAGCAACACAATATTTGCACAAGAATTATTGCAAAATGAGTCTATGTGCAATAATAAAAATTATAACACACAAGAAAAGAAATATATCAAGGAATGAACACTTTAACTCTTAACTGCACTTAAACAACAAGCAAAAGAACAATTTACTTTAGAAGGAGAATTTAAAAATTGCACTAAGAGTGAATTTGTTCAATAAAATATGAAAAAAAAATAATAGGTGCAAAAAATACATAACAAAACAGAGGGTTGAACACTTACAGTGATGCAGAACACATCAACATAAACACAATACTAGAATTTTCTTGCAATGAAACGATGTGTGAAAAATTTTGTAAATATGAGCTCTTGCTGGGTCTTTTAAAAAATGGCACTATTGTCTGTGGAAATAAGACAAATTAGACACTGGCTAAATGGAAAGAATATGAACACAAGAATGTTCAACACACAGGGAACAAAACAAAAATTACACAAATGCTGGGAAGAAAAAATAACAGACAACACTGAGTTGTGATGCAGAATATGAGGTGAAAAATTTACTGAGTTAATACACTGGAATTCTGAAGTTTAAACACAAGTTCTATACTGCTCATATGTTGCACACACAACAAAGGAAACACTAAGTACTTACTTCAAGTGTATAAAAAGATACACAACACAACAGATATAAAATAATACACGAAAATTAACACTGAATTAAGGAGATTAAAAGAAATTAATGCAATCAGTACATGATAAACACTGAGTCTGATCAAGAGTCACTGAATGTCACTAAGAGAAAAATTCACTGGGAACACAAAAGAAATGTCTCAACACTCGCAAATGTCTCTAAAAAAAAAATATTATCGCTGTAACACTTGGAAAATGAGACTGATGGATTGTTTATATCGTCTTGCTGCTGTCCTCTGCACAGATGATCGTAGAATTGCGCTTAAATCGGCGAGAGACAACACATAGGAGGCTTTTAAAGATGGCGCGCCACTCTCTAGCTCTTGACCCCCTATGTGGTCCTTAAAATATGGTGCTACAACCCTTAGCAGTGCACCAAAACACTGATGAGGTAGGTGAGTTGTAATGGCCGACTGTAGTTGGGTTTGTGGGTAATGGCTGAGCGAGGCGTCTGAGACCGGCAATGGTGCGACACACGTGATCGTGAGTGGCTGGGCTTATGGGTTGAACGTCGTAAGCCTCACTGAGAAAACCCACACTGCCGCGAAGATAATTCTAAGCCGGCTGGCTTAGAAGAAACCCACGAAATACTACAACACCACAAGGATGACAAGGAGCACTCAGAATGCTTGGAACTTGAATCACAAGCGATGAAGGCTACTCACGTGGCTTGCTTGAGTACTGGGGTAAGACACCTGGGTTAGTTGCTAGCTGGCTTATCTTAACCCTTCACACAGAATAGCTTGATAACTTCACACGATGAGCACAGCAGGGGTGGAAGCTGGCTTGGCAGGCAAAATAATTGGATGGAGTAGGCTAGGCTGGACTGGACTCGGGTGTTCTGACTCCCCCACCACAGACTGGAAGCTGGCTTATTTTGCAAACTCGGGTCAACCCCTCGGGAGTAATGCAAAAAAGCAGGAAACACTAATACAAAGAGACTGACCAGTGAATAATGTAGAAGCTGGTAGAGTAGCTGGCTTGAGGTAGCTGGCTGGGTGAATCTCGGTAGTCGGTAGGCCTACTGGTCACACGAAATGGCCGTCTTGCTGGTCGACAACTTTATCTCCAGAAATCGCTGTAATCGTCAGAATTACAGGCTCACCGCTGTCACCATTTATCGTAAAGGGTTCTTGAATGGAGATATCGTAGGTTGAAAGTAGACACACTTGTAGGATGGTAAATATATTGTCAGACTGAGATGAGAGATGGAGCCCGGTGCCAAGCCTGTTCACGTTTTGTAGGTCTGCCGCCGAGTGAGACCGGGACAGAGGAATGGGACTCCTCGTGAGCAACCCGTGACGTCACACCAAGCCAGGCCTACGAGGGATCTCGTGTCTAAAGCACAGGGATGATACTAATATGCTATGCTATATAATACTGGGAATACAGGGATCAGCAACTATGCTGACACCCACACACCACATGCACACACCACACACACACACACACACACACACACACACACACACACACACACACACACACACACACACACACACACACACACACACACACACACACACACACACACACACACACCACACATGTACACACACACCACATACACACACACCACACACACACACCACACACACACACACACCACACACACACACCACACACACACACACACACCACACACACACACCACACACACACACACCACACACACACCACACACACACACACACACACACACACACACACACACACACACACACACACACACACACACACACACACACACACACACACACACACACCACGTGTACACACACACCACATATACACACACCACACACACACACCACACACACACACACCACACACACACACACACACACACCTCAGAGGATGCAATGGGAGTCACAGTGGGAGGTGGAAAGGAAGAGATCAGTTTTTGTCTATGGGCTAGACGAAGCTGAAGGGGAAACTTATGATGAAAGAAAGCAGGAGGAGAGTGTGTGAGTTGACCTGACTAGCTTGTGCTGCTGGGTCTGGTGCAGTGCTCCATCCTTGAGTGGAGATGACCAGACTGGGTGGGTCATTGGAATAATCTGAGGGGGAAACATGGACCTGCTCCACTTGGGTCAGTAGGCCTGTTGCAGTGTTCCTTCTTTCTTATGTTCTTACAAGAGGAATATGATGAGAACAACAGAGCGATGGTGGACACACTGGCTGAGGTGGCACAAAGAGTTCAAACGTGCAGAGCAAAGTTACTGGTTATCGGTGATTTCAACCACAGGGAGATCGATTGGGAAAACCTGGAGCCTCATGGGGGGCCCCAAAACATGGAGAGCTAAGATGATGGATGTGGTACTTGAAAAACCTCATGCATCAACACATCAGGGACACTGCCAGAGAGCTAGGGGAGGATGAACCAGCAAGACTGGATCTTGTGTTCACCCTGAGTAGCTCAGACATTGATGACATCACATATGAGAGGCCCCTTGGAGCTAGTGACCACGTAGTCCTGAGTTTTGATTACATAGTAGAGTTAAAGATGGAGAGGATAATAGGAGTCGAATGGGAAAAGCCAAACTATAAAAGAGGGGACTACACAGGTATGAGGAACTTCCTGCGGGAGGTGCAGTGGGACAGAGAAATGGTAGGAAAGTCAGTAAACGAAATGGAGTATGTAACAACAAAATGCAAGGAGGCAGAGGCAAGGTTTGTTCCCAAGGGCAACAGAAACAACGGGAAGACCAAAGCGAGTCCTTGGTTTACCCAAAGGTGCAGGAAAGCAAAAACTAGGTGCATTAGAGAATGGAAGAGGTATAGAAGGCGAAGGACCCAGGAAAACAAAGAGATCAGTCGAAGAGCCAGAAACGAATATGCACAGATAAGGAGGGAGGCCCAGCGACAGTACAAAAATGACATAGCATCGAAAATCAAGTCTGACCCGAAACTGCTGTTTAGCCACATTAGGCGAAAGACGGCAGTCAAAGACCAGGTGATCAGGCTGAGGAAAGAAGGTGGGGAACTCACAAGAAACAATCAAGAGGTATGCGAGGAGCTCAACAGGGGATTTAAGGAAATATTTGCAGTGGAGACAGGAAGGACTCTAGGAAGACAGGACAGAGGGGGACACCAACAGGGAATAGACCAACAAGTGCTGGACGATATGCACACAACTGAGGAGGAGGTGAAGAAGCTGCTAAGTGACCTTGATACATCAAAGGCAATGGGACCGGACATCTCCCCGTGGGTCCTCAGGGAGGGATCAGATATACTGTGTGTGCCATTAGCCACAATCTTCAACACATCCATTGAAAGTGGGCAACTACCTGAGGTATGGAAGACCGCAAATGTGGCTCCCATTTTTAAAAAAGGAGGCAGAAAAGAGGCACTAAATTACAGACCAGTGTCACTGACGTGTATAGTATGCAAAGTCATGGAGAAGATTATCAGGAGGAGAGTGGTGGAGCACCCGGAGCGGAACAATATTATAAACAATAATCAGCACGGATTCATGAAAGTCAAATCCTGTGTCACAAACCTTCTGGAGTTCTATGACAAAGTTACAGAAGTGCGACATGAGAGAGAGGGATGGGTTGATTACATTTTCTTGGACTGCAAGAAGGCCTTCGACACAGTTCCTCACAAGAGACTAGTGCAGAAACTAGAGGATCAGGCGCGTATAACAGGAAGGGCACTGCAATGGATCAGAGAATACCTGACAGGGAGGCAACAACGAGCCATGGTATGGGATGAGGCATCACAGTGGGCACCTGTGACGAGCGGGGCCCCACAGGGGTCGGTCCTAGGACAAGTGCTATTTTTGGTATATGTGAATGACATGATGGAAGGGATAGACTCAGAGGTGTCCCTGTTCACAGATGATGTGAAGTTAATGAGGAGAATTAAATCAGATGAGGACCAGGCAGGACTTCAAAGAGACCTGGACATGCTGGACACGTGGTCCAGCAACTGGCTTCTTGAATTCAACCCTGCCAAATGCAAAGTCATGAAGAGCGGAGAAGGGCAAAGAAGACCGCAGACAGAGTATAGACTAGGTGGCCAAGGATTGCAAACCTCGCTCAAAGAGAAAGATCTTGGGGTGACCATAACACCGAGCATGTCTCCGGAGGCACACATCAACCAGATAACTGCCGCAGCATACGGGCGCCTTTCAAACCTGAGAATAGCGTTCCGATACCTTAGTAAGGAATCTTTCAAGACACTGTACACTGTGTACATCAGGCCCATACTGGAGTATGCAGCTCCACTTTGGAACCCACACCTGGGCAAACACGTCAAGAAATTAGAGAAAGCGCAAAGGTTTGCAACAAGGCTAGTTCCGGAGCTCAAGGGTATGTCCTACGAAGAAAGGTTGAGGGAAATCGGACTGACGACATTGGAGGACAGGCGGGTTAGGGGAGACATGATAACGACATACAAGATGCTGCGTGAAATAGATAAGGTAAACAGAGACAGGTTTTTCCAGAGAAGGGACACAGAAACAAGGGGTCACAGCTGGAAGCTGAAGAATCAGACAAGTCATAGGGATGTTAGGAAGTATTTCTTCGGTCATAGAGTCGTCAGGAAGTGGAATAGCCTAGCAAGTGATGTAGTGGAGGCAGGAACCATACATAGCTTTAAGATGAGGTATGACAAAGCTCTGGAAGCAGAGAGATAAGTGAAGAGGAGGGGCCAGGAGGTGTCTCGTCCCCAGCAACCACAATTAGGTGAGTACACACACACACACACACACACTAGTTTTCTCCCATCTCTCTCCCTCTCTTTCTTCCCGGCTTGAGGGAGGTAATCAGGTGCTCAGGTCTCGTGATAGGGAGGATGTTTAAGACATAATTACTGAAGTGATGTAAAAGTGCTGGACTGGGAATCCCCGGCACTGTTCCTGGTGACAGTGAAGGAGATACAAGCCTCTTGTTTCTCATTTTCCAACTCTTGTACATCTTCCTGATTTTTCTTGTGTGTTCTCGGGAGCTCACCTCATCATTACAAGAGCAAAAGTGATTTATTTATTGGCAGGACTACTGGCAATATGTTATGAGTTGACACGCGTGCAAGAGTAAGACAGTTATTGCAGCTGCGTTGCAAATTTGATTAGCAAAACAATGATTTTGTCAATAAAGTAAAACGTCCCTCTAGAGAACAAAGATTTGTCAAGGCAATACAAACAATGCACACACTACTAGATTGCAACGTTGTCCAAACAACGTTTGTCCAAACTGTACTTTGTTTAGCATACGTTTTATTTTTATCCTCACACTCTTTGAGCAGCTAAGGGATTCTTTATATTTTTGAGTTACCCTGCTCTGTCATTTTCCTCTTCCATTTTCTGCTCTACCTTCCCTTTCTCCCTGCTTCCATCCCCTACACATTTTTCTGAACTGCGTCATGAGTTTGGTCAATCTACTGGAGAGCTGCAAATGAGTCCATTTTCCTCCTCGGGAATTATTCTCATTTCGAAGTCCCTTTTTCTTTACTTTTTGGGAGTCGTTGTCATGTCTCTTCCAGACAAGAAGTGGCTGCTTAAGTGGCACTCGGTCCACCGTCCTTGATGTTATAATGAATTTGAAGTTGTCACATCAGACTGGCTGATCACTGATTGGCCTGCTTGTATTCTTCTGTCATTACCATCAATTCCTTACATCATCGTATTCATCAGAATAAATAAACTTAATTAGATCTCTCTCTCTCTCTCTCTCTCCCTCTCTCTCTCTCTCTCTCTCTATATATATATATATATATATATATATATATATATATATATATATATATATATATATATATATATATGTATGTATGTATGCATATATTGTACCGAGTGGGTAAAACTTGAGATTTTGGCTTAAATAGCAACGCTCTTTTAGCCGAGTAAGGCAAGCGAAAATTTGTGTGTGCAGTAATTTCGCAAAAATCATTCTGAACCTAACGAAAAATATATATATCACTGTGTTTGTTTATTATTAAATTATTGTAAATTTATCTAAAATATATTTAGTTGGATTAGGCTAAATTAAATTACGCTTGTTATAATAAGGTTAGGTAAGTTTTGTAAAGTTCTTTTGGTGCAACATTATTAATTTTTACATTAACGTAAATAAAAAATATATCTTTAAACGTGTGTGTGTGTGTGTGTATATATATATATATATATATATATATATATATATATATATATATATATATATATATATATATATATATATATATATATATATATATATGTCGTGCCGAATATGTAAAACTGGTCAATTAGCAAGAACTCATTTAAAATTAAGTCCTTTCTAAAATTTTCTCTTATACGTTTAAAAATATATTTTTTTCATTAATTTTAATGTAAACATTTTTAATTTTGCACCAAAAGAATCTTAGAAAACTTACCTAACCTTATTATAATAAGAATAATTTATTTTAGCCTAACCCAACTAAATATATTTTAGATTTGTTTACAGTAATTTAATACTAAACAAACACAGTGAAATATATTTTTTCGTTAAGTTCAGAATGATTTTGGCGAAATTATTGCATACACAAATTTTCACTTGTCTTATATGGCAAGATGAGCGTTGCTATTTAAGCCAAGATCGCAAGTTCTGCCTATTCGGCACGACATATATATATATATATATATATATATATATATATATATATATATATATATATATATATATATATATATATATATATATATATATATATATATATATGCACATACATACTCAAACAGCTCCAAGAAGAATCCTGAGTTTTCCCTGAAGTGCATTGATTCTCTTCTCTGAGGCTATGAGTTCCCAGTCAGTTCTGGTAGTGGTACCTCCCTATATTATATTTCTGTGTATCTGGAGTATACCTGGAGAGAGTTTCGGAGGTCAACGCCCCCGCGGCCCGGTCTGTGTGTGTAGATTATGTATTATGTGTTTTAGGATAAGGTAGAACCTATGAAAATGTTGATCTTGCTTTCATTAAAAAGAACATGTCATTTAACGTTTTCGCCCGGTTTGCTGATGACGATATTAATCGTGATGACAAGCTTATTATCTGCCTCAAAGAGAAGGAATGATGAGGGGGGATGCAAGATGAAGGGATGGTCTGGGCCGGCCCGGAGACCTTCCCTTTAGGTCACCGGCCCTCATTACCCAACAAATTGCCATCTTTGTTGTTTAACCTTCCTTGTTCTCTCTCTCTCCTCTCTCTCTCCCCTCCCTCTCTCTATCTCTATCTCTCTCTCTCTCTCTCTCTCTCTCTCTCTCTCTCTCTCTCTCTCTCTCTCTCTCTCTCTCTCTCTCTCTCTCTCTCTCTCTCTCGTGTCCTCTTACCTGCTCTCTTATCATCATTTTCATGTCTTTCTATTTTATTTTCGCTCATGTTTATATTCTTGTGTTTCCCGCATGTGTTTTTCCTTCCTCAGTTGCATTCTTAATTCTTTCCCTCTTTCCTTCCCTCTTTCATCCTATTTATTGAGCATTGTCTGTTATTTTATGTTTCTCTCTTTGCTTTGCAGTGTTTAGTTGTGATCTTTACTTTGCATTTAGTGTTGTTGATAAGAGCGGAGTGGCCACGCTCAGCCACTGTATTCATCTCTTCCTCTCTTCCTCTGTTTCTCGCATTTTCAATCTGCTCTTCTTTTTCTTTTGTAATGGATTCACTCTTTTTTTTCTTCCCCTTCTCTCTGTGTTTCTATCTCGCCCTCTTGGTCTTTTTCATTTTCATTTATCCGCTCTTATTGTGGTTCCTCTTCTCATGTTTGTCTTCGTGTCCCATCTACACTGCACGGGCACACAGAGGCAGGAGGAGAGATAGAGATAGTTATGTTGTTCGAGTCCCCGTTATAAGGGTAACGGAGAATCAAACCAGAGACTACCATTTGAGTAGCTCGCCGCTAGCACTCCCAAAATATATGCATACTTATATATGCAGAGAAAGATCACAGTCAGCAGGATTCAAAACCCGGTTAGGAAAGTTTGGCAAAGTTCCCTAAGAGGCTGCCATAGTGAAGAGCTCTGTTCCACAAGGCACAGTACTCGCCCCCATCTTATTCCTCATCCTCATATCAGACATAGACAGAGATATACACCACAGCACCGTATCATCCTTTGCGGATGATACTAGGATCTGCATGAGGCTGTCATCTGCTGAGGACGCGGTTAGCCTCCAAGAAGATATAAACAAAGTTTTCCAGTGGGCAACGGTAAACAGTGTGATGTTCAATGAGGACAGATTCCAACTACTCCGTTATGGAAAACTGGAGGAGATAATAACTAGAACAGAGTATACTACCGACTCTGGCCATACAATAGAGCGGAAAAATAATGTAAGGGACCTGGGAGTAGTAATGTCTGAGGATCTCACTTTCAAGGATCACAACAGTGCCACGATCGCAAGTGCAAAGAAAATGATAGGATGGATAATGAGAACGTTCAAAACGAGAGATGCCAAGCCAATGATGATCCTTTTCAAATCACTTGTTCTCTCTAGGCTGGAATACTGCTGTACATTAACATCTCCATTCAAAGCAGGTGAAATTGCAGATCTTGAGAGTGTACAGAGATCCTTTACTGCAGGTATAAGTTCTGTCAAGCACCTTAACTACTGGGAACGCTTGGAAGCACTTGACTTGTACTCGTTGGAACTCAGGAGGGAGAGATATATCATAATCTACACTTGGAAAATCTTGGAAGGAATGGTCCCAAATTTGCACACAGAAATCACTCCCTACGAAAGTAAAAGACTGGGCAGGTGATGCAAAATGCCCCCAATAAAAAGTAGGGGCGCCATTGGTACACTAAGGGAAAACACCATAAGTGTCCGGGACCCAAAACTGTTCAACAGCCTCCCATCAAGCATTAGGGGAATTGCCAATAAACCCCTGGCTGCCTTCAAGAGAGAGCTGGACAGATATCTAAAGTCAGTGCCGGATCAGCCGGGCTGTGGCTCGTACGTTGGACTGCGTGCCTCCAGCAGTAACAGCCTAGTTGATCAGGCCCTGATCCATCGGGAGGCCTGGTTATGGACCGGGCCGCGGGGGCGTTGATCCCCGGAATAACCTCCAGGTATCCAGGTGAAGCACTAGACCACTCGTCCACAGATGCCTCAAAGGCCAGGCAGCCTGGGTTACAAGCCATGTTTCTTCCTAGCCCAGGCACACCAGTGGACCTCAAGCATGGTTTCAAGCTCTTTCATTTTCCTCCTATATCTTCTGACCTCATAAGCGATTTTTATATCAGTATACCTCCCTTCGCTTGTTTCTGCGCTGTGCATTGATATATATATATATATATATATATATATATATATATATATATATATATATATATATATATATATATATATATATATATATATATATATATATCACTTCCCCTACCACCCCATCTTTTCATTTTTTTTACCAATAGGTATATAGTACATATATGTATATAAAATTGTTTTGCCTACCACTGTCTATGCTGTAGGAAAAGATACGTGATACAATGTCCCTGGGTGGGGGAACTTCCCTGGGGTCGCTGCCTCTAGGGGGTCACACACCCCACATCGGCCACCCCCCACCTGGCTCTTCCACAATCCAGGGAGAGCAAACAGCATCAGAGTTCACGCTCACTCGAGTGGTAAATCGCGGAGCTTACGTGAGAGAGTCGGGGAAGTGAAGAGGGTGGGGGGTTCTGGGGTCGTTCTGGTGGTAGTGAGGGTCGGGATGCTGGTAGTGAAGGTCGTGATGCTGGTGGTGGTTGTATTTTGAGAAGTAGTGGGGGCCATGGTTCTGGCAGGTGCCGTGAGTTTTCCAGTGGGCAGTAGAGAACATGATGCTCAGTGGTGATAAGTTCCAGATGCTTAGATATGGACAGAATAAAGAACTTAAAAGGGACACTATACAAAACGCAAGAGGATCATTAAATAAAACGAAAAGAACACGTAAAAGACCTGGGAGTAACAATCTTGGCTGACCTTACTTTCAAAGAACACAATTAGTCAAATATCATGAGTCAAGAAAATGAGGGGGTGGATAATAAAAACTTTCAAAACAAGGGAAATAGTGCAAGTGGTGACGCTTTTCAAATCACTTGTGTTCTCTCGCTTAGATAATTGTTAAGTGTTGACGGTTCCTTTTAGGGCAGGGAAGATATCAGAGCTGGAACAGATACAAATGTCATTTAAGGCCCTCATAGAGCCATTAATCCATTTAAATTCCTGGGAATGCTTCAAAATCTAAATGCTTATATGTATTTAGGAGAGAGGAGAGAGATAAATGATAATATATACAGAAAAGTTCAAGAGAAAACTAGACAAGTATATTCACTAGGTGCCAGATTGTGAGGGAAAAGTTCATTAAATAAGAGTGGAAGACTAAATGAGCGTTGGACGTATGACTGGTAGTATGACTGTTCAGAAAGGGGTATGTGAGCAGTTACCTTTACCTCCCCCTCCCCCCTTCGCCGGTTGGGAGTTAACAAGGAACCCTTGCTGACGTAGTGTCACTTGGCGTCCTGCTCTCATCAAGTCTGCAAGTATGGAGTTCCACTCTTGTTTAGTTATTTCATGTTTAGATTTTTTACTTAATTTAAAGTAGACAAGAATTCTACTCGTGTTAGGTTTTTGTTTGACCGGATTTTAATATAGTTACATTAATAATGTAATGTTTAGTGATCACCATTTCTTTCAAAGGCCTTCAGCCTATCATATGAATGACTTCTTCTTCGGTTCGTAATTTCCTTTTATTTC
The DNA here is from genome assembly GCF_038502225.1 of Cherax quadricarinatus. Classification (NCBI taxonomy): domain Eukaryota; kingdom Metazoa; phylum Arthropoda; class Malacostraca; order Decapoda; family Parastacidae; genus Cherax; species Cherax quadricarinatus. Next base: position 1,779,676 of record NC_091312.1, on the reverse strand, counting down.
CTTCTCATCCTTGCTGTATGGCTCGGGTCATCCGACAGATGTTAGATGAGAAGAGCAGCACAATCTGATAATAGATCAAAAACTTTATATTTCATTACCTTAGGAATTCTGCTTTTCCTTCCCCTTTTGTTTGTCTACACCTCTACTACATCATTATGACAACTTTGTTGTTCTTCTGCCTCTGTGCAGGTCCACGATCTCGTCAAAGACCTCATCTTGGGAACTCTGCTGTTCCTTTGCTTTAGATCTGCACTCCTACATCATTACGAGAACTGTGCTATTATACTTACTGCGCAAGCCAACGATTTCATCATAAGCCTCATCTTGAGAACTCTGCTTTTCCTATACCACCAGGACAGAGCTACTATTTCTGCAACATTCTACGATTGAGGAACTTGGTCTGTTCCTTATACCTCTGTTGCCGATCTCCAGTTGTCTGTTACTGCCGGAAGCCAACTCTGTTAGCTAAGGTGCTAGCTGCACACCTTCATAGGCCTTGTTACTTTCTGGAGCTGGACTTTACAAGAATCGTGACCACCTGTGACCTCACTACACTATCTCCAGCTTCCCGTTCCACTCTAGCTATTCCTGTGCGCCTTACCATATGAATGGTACAATCAGAAGAATATCATTCTGTATATATTATGCTTGCTTCATTTGATTTATTTAATTTTCCCATCATTTGCTTCAGTTACGACCCCCCAAGGGAGGTTCCTTGATGATGGTGAAGGGCTCTTGATCTAGGGAATTGCATCTGTGCCCCAGTTCTCTGAATTAAACCTGAATACCTTCCACCCCCCCCCCGCAGGTGCTGTATAATCCTACGGGTTTAGTGCTTCTCCATTATAATAATAATAATATTTTTTTTATTATTATTTTTATCACACTGGCCGATTCCCACCAAGGCAGGGTGGCCCCAAAAAGAAAAACTTTCACCATCATTCACTCCATCACTGTCTTGCCAGAAGGGTGCTTTACACTACAGTTTTTAAACTGCAACATTAACACCCCTCCTTCAGAGTGCAGGCACTGTACTTCCCATCTCCAGGACTCAAGTCCGGCCTGCCGGTTTCCCTGAACCCCTTCATAAATGTTACTTTGCTCACACTCCAACAGCACGTCAAGTATTAAAAACCATTCATCTCCATTCACTCCTATCAAACACGCTCACGCACGCCTGCTGGAAGTCCAAGCCCCTCGCACACAAAATCTCCTTTACCCCCTCCCTCCAACCTTTCCTAGGCCGACCCCTAACCCGCCTTCCTTCCACTACAGACTGATACACTCTTGAAGTCATTCTGTTTCGCTCCATTCTCTCTACATGTCTGAACCACCTCAACAACCCTTCCTCAGCCCTCTGGACAACAGTTTTGGTAATCCCGCACCTTCTCCTAACTTCCAAACTACGAATTCTCTGCATTATATTCACACCACACATTGCCCTCAGACATGACATCTCCACTGCCTCCAGCCTTCTCCTCGCTGCAACATTCATCACCCATGCTTCACACCCATATAAGAGCGTTGGTAAAACTATACTCTCATACATTCCCCTCTTTGCCTCCAAGGACAAAGTTCTTTGTCTCCACAGACTCCTAAGTGCACCACTCACCCTTTTCCCCTCATCAATTCTATGATTCACCTCATCTTTCATAGACCCATCCGCTGACACGTCCACTCCCAAATATCTGAATACATTCACTTCCTCCATACTCTCTCCCTCCAATCTGATATCCAATCTTTCATCACCTAATCTTTTTGTTATCCTCATAACCTTACTCTTTCCTGTATTCACTTTTAATTTTCTTCTTTTGCATACCCTACCAAATTCATCCACCAATCTCTGCAACTTCTCTTCAGAATCTCCCAAGAGCACAGTGTCATCAGCAAAGAGCAACTGTGACAACTCCCACTTTATGAGTGATTCTTTATCTTTTAACTCCACGCCTCTTGCCAAGACCCTCGCATTTACTTCTCTTACTACCCCATCTATAAATATATTAAACAACCACGGTGACATCACACATCCTTGTCTAAGGCCTACTTTTACTGGGAAATAATTTCCCTCTTTCCTACATACTCTAACTTGAGCCTCACTATCCTCGTAAAAACTCTTCACTGCTTTCAGTAACCTACCTCCTACACCATACACTTGCAACATCTGCCACATTGCATCCCTATCCACCCTGTCATACGCCTTTTCCAAATCCATAAATGCCACAAAGACCTCTTTAGCCTTATCTAAATACTGTTCACTTATGTGTTTCACTGTAAACACCTGGTCCACACATTCCCTACCTTTTCTAAAGCCTCCTTGTTCATTTGCTATCCTATTCTCCGTCTTACTCTTAATTCTTTCAATAATAACTTTACCATACACTTTACCAGGTATACTCAACAAACTTATCCCCCTATAATTTTAGCATTCTCTTTTATCCCCTTTGCCTTTATACAAAGGAATTATGCATGCTCTCTGCCAATCCCTAGGTACCTTACCCTCTTCCATACATTTATTAAATAATTGCACCAACCACTCCAAAACTATATCCCCACCTGCTTTTAACATTTCTATCTTTATCCCATCAATCCCGGCTGCCTTACCCCCTTTCATTTTACCTACTGCCTCACGAACTTCCCCCACATTCACAACTGGCTCTTCCTCACTCCTACAAGATGTTATTCCTCCTTGCCCTATACACGAAATCACAGCTTCCCTATCTTCATCAACATTTAACAATTCCTCAAAATATTCCCTCCATCTTCCCAATACCTCTAACTCTCCATTTAATAACTCTCCTCTCCTATTTTTAACTGACAAATCCATTTGTTCTCTAGGCTTCCTTAACTTGTTAATCTCACTCCAAAACTTTTTCTTATTTTCAACAAAATTTGTTGATAACATCTCACCCATTCTCTCATTTGCTCTCTTTTTACATTGCGTCACCACTCTCTTAACCTCTCTCTTTTTCTTCATATACTCTTCCCTCCTTGCATCACTTCTACTTTGTAAAAACTTCTCATATGCTAACTTTTTCTCCCTTACTACTCTCTTTACATCATCATTCCACCAATCGCTCCTCTTCCCTCCCGCACCCACCTTCCTGTAACCACAAACTTCTGCTGAACACTCCAACACTACATTTTTAAACCTACCCCATACCTCTTCGACCCCATTGCCTATGCTCTCATTAGCCCATCTATCCTCCAATAGCTGTTTATATCTTACCCTAACTGCCTCCTCTTTTAGTTTATAAACATTCACCTCTCTCTTCCCTGATGCTTCTATTCTCCTTGTATCCCATCTACCTTTTACTCTCAGTGTAGCTACAACTAGAAAGTGATCTGATATATCTGTGCCCCCTCTATAAACATGTACATCCTGAAGTGTACTCAACAGTCTTTTATCTACCAATACATAATCCAACAAACTACTGTCATTTCGCCCTACATCATATCTTGTATACTTATTTATCCTCTTTTTCTTAAAATATGTATTACCTATAACTAAACCCCTTTCTATACAAAGTTCAATCAAAGGGCTCCCATTATCATTTACACCTGGCACCCCAAACTTACCTACCACACCCTCTATAAAAGTTTCTCCTACTTTAGCATTCAGGTCCCCTATCACAATTACTCTCTCACTTGGTTCAAAGGCTCCTATACATTCACTTAACATCTCCCAAAATCTCTCTCTCTCCTCTACATTCCTCTCTTCTCCAGGTGCATACACGCTTATTATGACCCACTTTTCGCATCCAACCTTTACTTTAATCCACATAATTCTTGAATTTACACATTCATATTCTCTTTTCTCCTTCCATAACTGATCCTTCAACATTACTGCTACCCCTTCCTTTGCTCTAACTCTCTCAGATACTCCAGATTTAATCCCATTTATTTCCCCCCACCGAAATTCCCCTACCCTCTTCAGCTTTGTTTCGCTTAGGGCCAGGACATCCAACTTCTTTTCATTCATAACATCAGCAATCATCTGTTTCTTGTCATCCGCACTACATCCACGCACATTCAAGCATCCCAGTTTTATAAAGTTTTTCTTCTTCTCTTTTTTAGTAAATGTCTACAGGAGAAGGGGTTACTAGCCCATCGCTCCCGGCATTTTAGTCGCCTCATACGACACGCATGGCTTACGGAGGAAAGATTTTTTTCCACTTCCCCAGTTAGGACGAGTTCATATTTAATTGTTTTGTATTTTAAGATATTTGTTTATATTCAATAAAAATATGTTTTATCTTATTTTGTTATAATTTATTTTCTTTGTTTTCTTTTCATAAGGAGGAGTTTCCTTCAAATTCCCTTTGAGGGGTCTGAAGGGGCCCTTACACCTTCACACAGGTTAAACAAGCTGTGATAGATTTGTGTGCCAGCGGGCTGCCAGCGGCAACAGTCTGGTTGACCAGGCAAGCGCCAGACAAGCCTGGCCCTGGGCCGGGCTCTGGTAGTAGAAAGAGGTGTCATCATATTGTTGGACATAGCCAATCATTCTGTCGCCATACTGATGGGTCTGATGAGCCCCGGGGCCCGGTTTCAGAGAGCGTGCGGGCTTACGTAGATACCACAGTTAGGCTGATAAGTGGTTTGCAGTAACTTGTCAAGCTTTTCAAGCTCGTGTCTTGTCAAGCTCCCTCCTTAAGACAGTTATGATTCTGTTGGTAATTGCACTTAGAGTTGAAGAGTATGTTGGACAGCCCTCGACCCTTTATGCTCATTAACTTGCTTCACACTGTTCTTTTTACAACTCGGCTTTTCATCGGGAGTATTATTGCACCGCCTAAAGTTCTAGTAAAGACGTTATTAAATTTTGCAGATTTGGAATTAGCCCCTCTAGTATTTTTCTTTTCCAAAACTGTAATGTCTTTCTTTTATTAATTCCTGAAGGAGTTTCCATTAATGTAATTAGATTGATACAGGCAGCAAAAATTAAAGTTTTCTATATATATTTACCAGATTTTCAGTTACGGCTGCCTTAAACGAGGCTGTTAAAGCGTCCATATCTAAACCCATGTTGTCCTGGGCTTTGTGATTCCCTGTGTTTAGTAATATCACTGTTAGTAATTTCTGTAACGTGACTTTGATGTCAGTGATATCAGTCCGTAGTCTTTTAGGATTGCTTCACTGCCATATTTGTAGAGTCACAGTGTGTATTGACCAGCCTAGCTCCTTGGAGGTGATCTGTTATCATTTCTTGTAGTCTTTTTCTTAGCCAAACAGCTACTGGGACTGCATGGTTGTCATTGTTTCCATGGTGGCTTCAGTGCTTTGGCTACCCTCCCTGTGGCATACACGTCACTCTCTGTAGTGGAAGTAACTCCTAATTATCGCATTAAAGAATAAAAATTATTGACAGTAGTTGGAACATTTAATCTTGAGTAAACACAATGTCACTTGCTTCCTGGGTTATGTATACATTTCGTCTTCATTTTCCTTCATAAAGTCAATATAAATTGAACCTTGTCACGCACTGTGAGTGAACGTGTTTAGGGTACACCATGTGTACTAGTGTAGGGTACACCATGTGTACTAGTGTAGGGTACACCATGTGTACTAGTGTAGGGTACACCATGTGTACTAGTGTAGGGTACACCATGTGTACTAGTGTAGGGTACACCATGTGTACTAGTGTAGGGTACACCATGTGTACTAGTGTAGGGTACACCATGTGTACTAGTGTAGGGTACACCATGTGTACTAGTGTAGGGTACACCATGTGTACTAGTGTAGGGTACACCATGTGTACTAGTGTAGGGTACACCATGTGTACTAGTGTAGGGTACACCATGTGTACTAGTGTAGGGTACACCATGTGTACTAGTGTAGGGTACACCATGTGTACTAGTGTAGGGTACACCATGTGTACTAGTGTAGGGTACACCATGTGTACTAGTGTAGGGTACATCATGTGTACTAGTGTAGGGTACATCATGTGTACTAGTGTAGGGTACACCATGTGTACTAGTGTAGGGTACATAATGTGTACTAGTGTAGGGTACACCATGTGTACTAGTGTAGGGTACACCATGTGTACTAGTGTAGGGTACACCATGTGTACTAGTGTAGGGTACACCATGTGTACTAGCGTAGGGTACACCATGTGTACTAGTGTAGGGTACACCATGTGTACTAGTGTAGGGTACATCATGTGTACTAGTGTAGGGTACACCATGTGTACTAGTGTAGGGTACACCATGTGTACTAGTGTAGGGTACATCATGTGTACTAGTGTAGGGTACACCATGTGTACTAGTGTAGGGTACACCATGTGTACTAGTGTAGGGTACACCATGTGTACTAGTGTAGGGTACATCATGTGTACTAGTGTAGGGTACACCATGTGTACTAGTGTAGGGTACACCATGTGTACTAGTGTAGGGTACACCATGTGTACTAGTGTAGGGTACACCATGTGTACTAGTGTAGGGTACACCATGTGTACTAGTGTAGGGTACACCATGTGTACTAGTGTAGGGTACACCATGTGTACTAGTGTAGGGTACACCATGTGTACTAGTGTAGGGTACATCATGTGTACTAGTGTAGGGTACACCATGTGTACTAGTGTAGGGTACACCATGTGTACTAGTGTAGGGTACACCATGTGTACTAGTGTAGGGTACACCATGTGTACTAGTGTAGGGTACACCATGTGTACTAGTGTAGGGTACATCATGTGTACTAGTGTAGGGTACACCATGTGTACTAGTGTAGGGTACACCATGTGTACTAGTGTAGGGTACACCATGTGTACTAGTGTAGGGTACACCATGTGTACTAGTGTAGGGTACACCATGTGTACTAGTGTAGGGTACACCATGTGTACTAGTGTAGGGTACACCATGTGTACTAGTGTAGGGTACACCATGTGTACTAGTGTAGGGTATACCATGTGTACTAGTGTAGGGTATACCATGTGTACTAGTGTATGGTACACCATGTGTACTAGTGTAGGGTACACCATGTGTACTAGTGTATGGTACACCATGTGTACTAGTGTAGGGTACACCATGTGTACTAGTGTAGGGTATACCATGTGTACTAGTGTAGGGTATACCATGTGTACTAGTGTATGGTACACCATGTGTACTAGTGTAGGGTACACCATGTGTACTAGTGTAGGGTACACCATGTGTACTAGTGTAGGGTACACCATGTGTACTAGTGTAGGGTACACCATGTGTACTAGTGTAGGGTACACCATGTGTACTAGTGTAGGGTACACCATGTGTACTAGTGTAGGGTATACCATGTGTACTAGTGTAGGGTATACCATGTGTACTAGTGTATGGTACACCATGTGTACTAGTGTAGGGTACACCATGTGTACTAGTGTAGGGTACACCATGTGTACTAGTGTAGGGTACACCATGTGTACTAGTGTAGGGTACACCATGTGTACTAGTGTAGGGTATACCATGTGTACTAGTGTAGGGTATACCATGTGTACTAGTGTATGGTACACCATGTGTACTAGTGTAGAATACACCATGTGTAACATTGTAGTGTGCACCTGCGTACACTTGTACGGTACACCATGTGTATTCTTGTAAAGTACACCATATGTATGCTTGTAGGATACACGAGCCTGGCCCATGACCGGGCTCAGAGAGTAGATATACTCTCGAAATTCTTCAAAGGTAAGGTATGTGTATACTTGTAGAGTACACCATGTATATATTTGTAAAGTATGCCATGTGTACTAAGGTAAGGTACACCTGTACATTTGCTGGATACATCATGTGTACACTTTTAGGTACACGAGGTATATGTACACTCGTAAGGTACACTGTGTGCTAGTGTAGAGCACACCTATGTGCACCTGTCAGGTACACCATGTGTACTAGCGTAGGGTACATCTGTATACACTTGTAGGATGCACCATGTGTACAGTTGTAAGTTACACCAAGTGTACATTTGTTGGGTACATGTGTATGCTTGTAGGGTACACCATATGTACACTTATAAGGTTACACCATGTGTACTCTTATAGGCTACATCATGTGTACTCTTATAGGCTACATCATGTGTACTCTTATAGGCTGCACCTTATTTTCAGGTAATGAAGAGTGCAAGATGGGGGCAGCCAAGAAAGAGGACAAGAATGTGGCTAAAGAGGGGGGCTAAGTGGAGGGCACGAGGGGGCTAAGAGAGGTGGGCAAGAGTATAAGAGATCAAAGGTGCTCTAAATTGAATAGAAACTTTACAATGAATATAATTGACAGAGTACAACTGTATGGCTGCGTGACCCTCGTTATTGATGGCAGGTATTGTTTGCCAGGCAGGCGTGTGACCCTCGTTATTGATGGCAGGTATTGTTTGCCAGGCAGGCGTGTGACCCTCGTTATTGATGGCAGGTATTGTTTGCCAGGCAAGCGTGTGACTCTCGTTATTGATGGCAGGTATTGTTTGCCAGGCAAGCGTGTGACCCTCGTTATTGATGGCATGTATTGTTTGCCAGGCAAGGGTGTGACCCTCGTTATTGATGGCATGTATTGTTTGCCAGGCAGGCTTGTGACCCTCGTTATTGATGGCATGTATTGTTTGCCAGGCAAGGGTGTGACCCTCGTTATTGATGGCATGTATTGTTTGCCAGGCAGGCTTGTGACCCTCGTTATTGATGGCATGTATTGTTTGCCAGGCAAGGGTGTGACCCTCGTTATTGATGGCATGTATTGTTTGCCAGGCAAGCGTGTGACCCTCGTTATTGATGGCATGTATTGTTTGCCAGGCAAGCGTGTGACCCTCGTTATTGATGGCAGGTATTGTTTGCCAGGCACGTGTCTATGTGTATTCACCGATTTATATTTTCTGGAGTTGAAGCTCAGCTCCTGATTCAGCCCCTTAGCTATTTTTGACTGGCTTTACTGACTACGGGCTTCCAGAGACCGATCATATCTACTCTTGAAGCTTTGTATAGTTTTTGCCTCCTCCGACATTCTTTATATTTGACATTGGCACGGACACAAATCTTAGCATTGTAACATCCTTTGCTGATGACACCAGAATCTCTGTGAGAGGTTCGTCTATCGAGGACAGTGAATCTTCAGACAAATATAGTCTTCCAGTGGTTCTTATACAACAGTATGATGTTTAAGGTCAGGCTTTAGTTGCTCTGCTATGGAAGAATAGAAGAAATACTCTAATGGAATATAGGACAAACTCACATCATTTAATAGAAGACTTAAGAGTAATGCTGTGGGAATATCTCATATTCAAGGGCCACAACAATGTTGTGACTACCGCAAGAAAAATGGCAGACTGGGTAACTAGACAAGAGATGCTGAGCCAGGCTGTATGCTGACTGTCCTCTGCAAGGGAGGCAAGATTGCGGTGCTAGAAAGCGTGCAGAGAACTTTCACTGTTTGTATACACTCAGCCAAGCATTTGAACTACCGGAAATGCTTGAAGTCCCTTCTGCTGTACTAATCGGAATGTAGGCGAAGAAGGTACATAGTATACACCTGGAAAATCCTGGAGGGACTAGTCCCAAACCTGAGCACTGAAATCACTCCGTATGGCAACAAGAGAATCGGCAGACGGTGCAGTATACCACATTTACAAAGCAGTGGCGCGACGAGTACACTAGTTTGTGTCTGGGACTGAATCATGGCAGCGTTGGACACAGGGAACGTCCTTCAGGTATCTTTAATTAGTTACCTCTTCGTCTAGTGTCTTCTTATTCGCCAGGACACGGGTGGCGGCGAGAGAGACGCACAGCAGCTACAGGAACGCTAGGAAACACTTTATCATTTTCAGGGTATTAGAGAAGTAGAATGAACTGCATGTGGAAGCTGTGGAGACAAACTCCAAACACTGTTTTGAGAGTAGATATAATTAGGCTCAAGTGGCCACAGAAACGAATAGAGATGGCCTATGAAGCTTAGAGCCAGCCCCTCGTCCTTTCTGTCTGTCTGTCTGTCTGTCTGTCTGTCTGTCTGTCTGTCTGTCTGTCTCTCTCTCTCTCTCTCTCTCTCTCTCTCTCTCTCTCTCTCTCTCTCTCTCTCTCTCTCTCTCTCTCTCTCTCTCTCTCTCTCTCTCTCTCTCTCTCTTTCTATCTTTCTCTCTCTCTCTGCTGGGTATTTTTATCCTGCACTCTGTTACACTGGGAACCTTCCACTCTAGTTTTTCTCTTTTCAGGGGACGAGTGGTGTGAAATGTTGTCCTTGATTTTAGCCTATGTTTGCAAGTTTGTGATTGTTATGTAGGCCTGCGGATTGCTAGCAGCAGCACCAGCAGCATGTATGGTTCTTCAGATAGTCAATATGGAAACTACATAGGTAGACAAAACCTCGGAGTGCTCACTAGTATGCCATCGTTTCGTTATTTAAAGATATTTCGTTTTCGCCTCGTTATTGGTACTAAATGTGTTTTTCACATTTTTTTTAACTTTGTATGTTATTATACAGGAAGTCCGTTCGTCCAACGAGGGATTTTTCAATTTCAGACACCATAACACAAGCCATGTTCCAGTTTGGTCTAACGTAATTGACATAAACTCATCATTTTCCTCTTCATATTTTTAAAGCCAATTTTGAAATTTGTCAACAAACCAACACATTTATGACTGTCTTTAAGAGTGAACTTGACATGTTTCTCAAGTCGGTTCCTGATCAGCCGGACTATGGTTCGTACGTTGGACTGCGTGCGGCCAGCAGTAACAGGCTGGGATGTACGGGGCGATGACCTCCGGAAGCATCATTCAGGTATAACTAAAATAAATTCTCACGACTCCAGTTATATGTTTTTTCTAGTTAATATATTGCTCTCTTGTGGCCCCCCCCCAAGGCCCGATCATACCTATTCCTGAAACTGTGTATAGTGTGTGCCTAAGCCGCCACTTCGTATAGTGTATTCCACTTACATCTCCAGCACTGAAAATATACTTCCTGATGTCTGGATGGCTCAACCTCGTCTTCAACTGCTTTCTGTGTCCCCGGGCCGACTCTCCTCGCATCTCAGACTGCGTGAGTGAGTGAGTGAATGAGTGACAGACTGAATATTTGAGTGAATGTTTCACTCAGTAAATTGGGTGAGTAACTGAGCGAATGAGTGAACGAGTAATAGAGAGAGCTTACAAGGAGGAGGGAGGTACACTGTGTGGCAATCTTGCTTCATCCTTTGTTGTTGACTCAACAGTTTTTTTTTTTTTTGCCTTTTCTAGGAATAACTTACAACTTCCTGTGCATATGGTAACTAGAATTTCAAATATTTAAAACTTGTTCAAAAAAAAAAATGTCGAAATATGGATATTTTTTTAATTTACGAATATCAACATTTCATTGATTACTTCACTGAAATAAAGAAAACGTTTGGCAGAAGTTATATTATGAGTTCTTCTTCCAGCATGAACGAGCACATTCATTTGAATGTGAAGATGAATGTGTATAACTTAGCCTTCACTTGCTACTCTGCCTAGTTTCTCCTCTCCAAGTACTCTTGCGTAGTATCTCCTTTATTTAGTGTTATTCTCCTAATTCTTTTCTTCTTTGCTATTATTCTCTTTGGATCGTCATCGAGAAATATACATCATAATTTACACCTGGAAAATTCTGGAGGGATTGATACCAAATCTGCACACTGATATCACCCCTTACGAAGGTAAGAAACCTGGTCACGGGTGAAGAATACCTTTTAAGAAATTAACTCAGTGAATGCAAGGAGGCCTAAGACTTTTCAACAGCCTCCCTTTGTCTATGATGAGAATTGCCAACAGAACCCTGGCTGCCTTCAAGAAGAAATTTGATAAGTTCCTCAAGTCAGTTCTTGATGAACCAGTCTGTATAGCCTATGGTAGTTCCAACAGCCCTGTTGATCAGGTCGTGAACCGGGATGCTTTTTTTCGGGGTAAGGGGTGACTGTGTACCGGGGCAGGTAAACTACAGGTAAGTCTCTCATTTGTACGTCTCCCACACCTCCCACCTCCACACCTCCCACGTCCACCTCTCAAGTCCACCTCCCAAGTCCACCTCCCACATCTTACCGTCAGTAAATAACCTTCGGGTTTGAGAAGAACCAATAAATCAAGTAGAAATTTATGTGTCCTGTATAATTGTCAGTGTACCTCACTGGCCAGTATTTTTTGTGCTTGATACTTTTCTCAGTAGTACACTGACACACATACTAACTTCCCTATCATTTTTACCTCCCTATAATTTTTACCTCTTTGTTATGGTTTTTACCGCTCTATAATTTAACCTCTCTATGGTTTTCATATGATCTCTTATCAACGAAATTATATGAAGAAGCGAAGAAGCCTCTAATTATCTACTTTGAGTGTAACAAATAATTCTGTTACTTTGTATATTTCTTTAGAATTATCTCCAATAATATTTGTTTTACTGATTTTATTTGGTTGTACCTGTGAACTCAAGTTGTGGGACAGTGTAATGTCAAGGGGGGAAGGAATAAGTGGTATCGGCTGGTGAAGTACTTAGTTCCAGTGGGTAGATAACTGTTAAGTGTTAAAGTGGGTAATTAAGTGGTGTATCAAGGGTTGAAGAGTAGGCTAAAACACCTTTTTTTTTTTTACACCTGAATTTACAAGGTAAGACTAATCAATCAGGCTGTTAGTGCTAGCAGCACGCAGTGAAACGTAGGCAGCGCGGCCTGGCTGATCAGGAACAGACTCAAGGAACTTATTTAGTCGCCTCTTGAAAACAAATAGGTGTCTGAGGCTTCCTCTTGAAGACAGTTAATGGTCTGTGTTGCCACTTGAAGATATAGTCTAGAGGCTGAACTTCCTCTTGAAGACAATTGTCTGAGTTGTCTCTAGAAGACAGTCAAGTGGCCGAGCTATTTTATAAACAGTGAAGTATCTCAAGTTTATCTTGAAAACAGTTAAAGATCTGTTGTTAATTCTTCAAAACACCTGCGACAGATGCTCTTACTATCCATCATGGCAACAGTGGTTGCAAAACTGCAACTCCAGTAAGCGAGATTAATTGCAACAATAGATTCGTAAGTAATAGCCTGATATAAGCGTTTTAATAGCCTGGCTACACACACTTGATAAAATATTCTAAGAAAAAAGTCCATATATATTTTCTTTTTTTTTTTTTTATTTGAAGCTTCAGTGTCTGACTTGTGACTGTTGTATGCCAGTGACGTCACTGCCGCTATGTACCAGTGACGTCACTGCCGCTGTGTACCAGTGACGTCACCTCCGCCGGTTCGTTTATATTCTAGAACATAAGAACATAAGAAAGAAGGAACACTGCAACAGGCCTACTGACCCATGCGGAGCAGGTCCATGGTCCCCCCCGGATTAGACCAATGACCTCCCCGGATTAGCCCAATGACACACCCAGTCTGGTCATCTCCACTCAAGGATGGAGCACTGTACCAGACCCAGCAGCACAAGCTAGTCAGGTCCAACTCACACCCGCCCACACCCACTCATGTATTTATCTAACCTATTTTTAAAACTACACAACATTTTAGCCTGAATAACTGTACTCTGAAAATTCTATCCAAACAGACTCTGTATGCGTTACTTCAGACTTAATACCCGTTTTTATGCAACAGTTCAAGCGATCTCGGACATATAATGCCACCCCACCCCCCTTCCCGATACTTCTATCTACTTGGAACAATTTAAAACCCTGAATATGGCATTCCGCAGGCATGTCCCGACTTTTTGAATTAAACCACGTCTCAGTTAAGGCAAATACATCAATGTTACCTGCACTAGCAACTAATCTCAACTCGTCCATCTTATTCCTAGCACTACGGCAATTAGCATAATAAACATTGAAAGACTCTCCTTTCTCTTTATCCTTCCTGCTCATTTCTGTTTTTATACTAAACCTATTACTGTCCTTATCACCCAAAGTCCCTGGCTTTTCAATATCTACCTCGTTCTGCTTATTACTAGTTCCCCTAGAACTCGTAATATTACTACACTGGGACTTGACTGTTTTCCTGCCAAAACCCATACCACTCGCTCCCAAACTCATCTATACGAAGCTTCAGCCTCCTATTTTCCTCCTTAAGAAGGAGAATCTCCTTCTTCAACACTTGAACCTGAGATTCTAAAACACTACAACAAGCCATGGTGCTTGGTAACAGCCCACGCTAACTCCCAAGAGCTTAGGCAGGTAGGACCGCAGGTGACCACTGACCTCAGCGTACTGACCTTTCTTTCCTCTGTCTGTCTATCTTTCCTTCTCCGTTTTTCATTCCTCCATCTATATTTTCTCTTTCCTCTTTCTTCTATAAATTAATTTAGAATTACACTTTCATATATAAAGGTACAGTGGTCTCCCCCCAAAATTACAGTGGTGCCTCAAATGTGCAGTGGTGCCACGAAGATACAACTGTGTTACAAAGTTACAGTAGTGCTATAAAGGTACAGTTATGCTACAAATGTATAGTGGTGTCACAGAGGCACAGTGGTGTCGCTAGAGTACAGTGGTGCTACAAAAATACAGCTGTGCTACAAGGGTACAGCGGTGCCACTTAGGTACTGTAGTGCCACAAAGGTACAGCAGTACCACAAAAGGTACTGCAGTACCACAAAGGTACAGCAGTGTCACAAAGGTATGGTGCCACAAAGATACAGCAGTGCCACAAAGGTACAGGAGTGCCACAAAATTACAGCAGTGCCACAGAAGGCACAACAGTGCCACAATAAAGGTGTTCTTATGGAGACGCCTGGAGCGCCTTTGTCAGTGTGTTGGTCTCCAATAAATCAATAAAGTGGAGGTGCTGGTGAAAGACTGTGTACGCCTGTACGTGTACATGTGCACGTTCCAATACACGTACACGCTCAAACACTTGCACATCTAGCATATTGTTCTTCAACTCTATATATCCTCGGTTAGGCCTCATTTAGACTATGCTGCCCAGTTCTGGTCACCGTATTACAGAATGGATATAAATGCTCTGGAAAACGTACGGAGGAGGATGACAAAGATGATCCCATGTATCAGAAATCTTCCCTATGAGGATAGACTGAGGGCCCTGAATCTGCACTCTCTCGAAAGGCGTAGAATTAGGGAGGATATGATCGATGTGTATAAATGGAAAACAGGAATAAATAAAGGGGATGTAAATAGCGTACTGAAAATTTCCAGCCAAGACAGGACTCGCAGCAATGGTTTCAAGTTGGAAAAATTCAGATTCAGGAAGGATATAGGAAAGCACTGGTTTGGTAATAGAGTTGTGGATGAGTGGAATAAACTCCCGAGTACAGTTATTCAGGCTAAAACGTTGTGTAGTTTTAAAAATAGGTTAGGTAAATACATGAGTGGGTGTGGGTGGGTGTGAGTTGGACCTGACTAGGTTGTGCTGCTGGGTCTGGTGCCGTGCTCCATCCTTGAGTGGGGATGATCAGACTGGGTGGGTCATTGGGCTAATCCGGGAGGGGTCATTGGTCTAATCCGGAGGGGGGCATGGACCTGCTCTGCATGGGTCAATAGGCCTGTTGCAGTGTTCCTTCTTTCTTATGTTCTTATGTACTTGTATAACACGTACACGTGTAACACGTACACTTTATGGCATATGTACACGCTGTATAACACGTACAAATTACAGCACACGTACTACACGGTATGATACGTACATATAGCATACGTACACGCTGTGTAACATGTACACATTATAGCATACGTACTACACTATAACACGTACATATTCAAGTACGTACATGCTGTACCACGAACACATTCTAACACACACACTGTAACATGTACACATTCTAACACACGCTGTAACAAGTGCACATTCTAACACACGCTGTAACATGTGCACATTCTAACACACGCTGTAACATGTACACATTCTAACACACGCTGTAACATGTACACATTCTAACACACGCTGTAACATGTGCACATTCTAACACACGCTGTAACATGTGCACATTCTAAAACACGCTGTAACATGTGCACATTCTAACACACGCTGTAACATGTGCACATTCTAACACACGCTGTAACATGTACACATTCTAACACACGCTGTAACATGTGCACATTCTAACACACGCTGTAACATGTGCACATTCTAAAACACGCTGTAACATGTGCACATTCTAACACACGCTGTAACATGTGCACATTCTAACACACACGCTGTAACATGTACACATTCAAATACACGCTGTAACATGTACACATTCTAACACACACGCTGTAACATGTACACATTCTAACACACACGCTGTAACATGTACACATTCTAACACACACGCTGTAACATGTACACATTCTAACACACGCTGTAACATGTACACATTCTAACACACACGCTGTAACATGTACACATTCTAACACACGCTGTAACATGTACACATTCTAACACACACGCTGTAACATGTACACATTCTAACACACGCTGTAACATGTACACATTCTAACACACACGCTGTAACATGTACACATTCTAACACACGCTGTAACATGTAAACATTCTAACACACGCTGTAACATGTACACATTCTAACACACACGCTGTAACATGTAAACATTCTAACACACGCTGTAACATGTAAACATTCTAACACACGCTGTAACATGTACACATTCTAACACACACGCTGTAACATGTACACATTCTAACACACGCTGTAACATGTAAACATTCTAACACACGCTGTAACATGTAAACATTCTAACACACGCTGTAACATGTACACATTCTAACACACACGCTGTAACATGTACACATTCTAACACACGCTGTAACATGTAAACATTCTAACACACGCTGTAACATGTAAACATTCTAACACACGCTGTAACATGTACACATTCTAACACACACACGCTGTAACATGTACACATTCTAACACACACGCTGTAATATGTACACATTCTAACACACGCTGTAACAATACACATTCTAACACACACGCTGTAATATGTACACATTCTAACACACGCTGTAACAATACACATTCTAACACACTATAACATGTACACATTCTAACACACACGCTGTAGAATGTACACATTCTATACACGTTCTAATTTAAATCAAGAAGAATGGAGCCTCCAGCACTCCCGTGAACTGAATGACTGACCTCCAGCACTCCCGTGAACTGAATGACTGACCTCCAGCACTCAGGTGAACTGAATGACTGACCTCCAGCACTCCCGTGAACTGAATGACTGAACTCCAGCACTCCCATAAACTGAATGACTGACCTCCAGCACTCAGGTGAACTGAATGACTGACATCCAGCACTCCCGTGAACTGAATGACTGACCTCCAGCACTCCCATAAACTGAATGACTGACCTCCAGCACTCCCGTGAGCTGAATGACTGACCTCCAGCACTCCCGTGAACTGAATGACTGACCTCCAGCACTCCCGTGAACTGAATGACTGACCTCCAGCACTCCCGTGAACTGAATGACTGACCTCCAGCACTCAGGTGAACTGAATGACTGACCTTCAGCACTCCCGTGAACTGAATGACTGAACTCCAGCACTCCCATAAACTGAATGACTGACCTCCAGCACTCAGGTGAACTGAATGACTGACCTCCAGCACTCCCGTGAACTGAATGACTGACCTCCAGCACTCAGGTGAACTGAATGACTGACCTCCAGCACTCCCGTGAACTGAATGACTGACCTCCAGCACTCCCATAAACTGAATGACTGACCTCCAGCACTCCCGTGAGCTGAATGACTGACCTCCAGCACTCCCGTGAACTGAATGACTGACCTCCAGCACTCCCATAAACTGAATGACTGACCTCCAACACATCCATAAACTGAACGACTGACCTCCAGCACTCCCATAAATTGAATGACTGACCTCCAGCACTCCCATGAACTGAATGACTGACCTCCAGCACATCCATAAATTGAATGACTGACCTCCAGCACTCCCATGAACTGAATGACTGACCTCCAGCACATCCATAAATTGAATGACTGACCTCCAGCACATCCATAAATTGAATGACTGACCTCCAGCACTCCCATAAACTGAATGACTGACCTCCAACACATCCATAAACTGAATGACTGACCTCCAGCACTCCCATAAACTGAATGACTGACCTCCAGCACTCCCGTGAACTGAATGACTGACCTCCAGCACTCCCATGAACTGAATGACTGACCTCCATCACTCCCATGAACTGAATGACTGACCTCCATCACTCCCATGAACTGAATGACTGACCTCCAGCACTCCCATAAACTGAATGACTGACCTCCAGCACTCCCATAAACTGAATGACTGACCTCCAGCACTCCCATAAACTGAATGACTGACCTCCAGCACTCCCATAAACTGAATGACTGACCTCCAGCACTCCCATAAACTGAATGACTGACCTCCAACACATCCATGAACTGAATGACTGACCTCCAGCACTCCTGTGAACTGAATAACCCACACGGGTTTAACGCTTCTCACAATATTAATATTACTGTATTTTCAACTTGGTTTAGTCTCCGTGTATACACACTGTATGCTTTTGTATCAGGTGTTATATACACACACTATGCTTCTGTAAGAGTTGTATATACTATATACACTGTTTGCTTTTGTTGTATACGTTGTATGTTTCTGTAACAGTTGTTGTATACACGCTGTGTATGTTTTTGTAGGAGTTATGTACAGTGTATGTTACCGCTACTATTGTTGTTATGCAGTTATACAGCAGGTTACCCTTAGGATGTGAACCACAATAAATGTCTTAAAACCTTGTTGTTCCTTGTTGTACTTGTAAGTTGAGCAACAGTAGCCAATATGTTTTACCAGGCCAGGGTATCTAACTCAGGACCTGTCGGTTGTGAGTCGAATTATTTGACTAAAAAGGAAGGAACAACCACGAGAATATGGAGTAGTGAGTGTGAGTGCCATCCTCACCTGAGTGTGGAGGTTACTGAATGGTGGAGTAGTGAGTGTCAGTGCCATCCTCACCTGAGTGTGGAGGTTACTGAGTGGTGTAGTGTCAGTATCATCCTTACCTGAGTGTGGAGGTTACTGAGTGGTGTAGTGTCAGTACCATCCTTACCTGAGTGTGGAGGTTACTGAGTGGTGTAGTGTCAGTATCATCCTCACCTGAGTGTGGAGGTTACTGAGTGGTGTAGTGTCAGTATCATCCTTACCTGAGTGTGGAGGTTACTGAGTGGTGTAGTGTCAGTATCATCCTCACCTGAGTGTGGAGGTTACTGAGTGGTGTAGTGTCAGTATCATCCTCACCTGAGTGTGGAGGTTACTGAGTGGTGTAGTGTCAGTATCATCCTTACCTGAGTGTGGAGGTTACTGAGTGGTGTAGTGTCAGTACCATCCTTACCTGAGTGTGGAGGTTACTGAGTGGTGTAGTGTCAGTATCATCCTTACCTGAGTGTGGAGGTTACTGAGTGGTGTAGTGTCAGTATCATCCTTACCTGAGTGTGGAGGTTACTGAGTGGTGTAGTGTCAGTATCATCCTTACCTGAGTGTGGAGGTTACTGAGTGGTGTAGTGTCAGTATCATCCTCACCTGAGTGTGGAGGTTACTGAGTGGTGTAGTGTCAATATCATCCTCACCTGAGTGTGGAGGTTACTGAGTGGTGTAGTGTCAGCGCAATCCTCACCTGAGTGTGGAGGTTACTGAGTGGTGTAGTGTCAGCGCCATCCTTACCTGAGTGTGGAGGTTACTGAGTGGTGTAGTGTCAGTGCCATCCTTACCTGAGTGTGGAGGTTACTGAGTGGTGTAGTGTCAGTATCATCCTCACCTGAGTGTGGAGGTTACTGAGTGGTGTAGTGTCAATATCATCCTCACCTTAGTGTGGAGGTTACTAAGTAGTGTAGTGTCAATATCATCCTCACCTGAGTGTGGAGGTTACTGAGTGGTGTAGTGTCAATATCATCCTCACCTGAGTGTGGAGGTTACTAAGTGGTGTAGTGTCAATATCATCCTCACCTGAGTGTGGAGGTTACTGAGTGGTGTAGTGTCAATATCATCCTCACCTGAGTGTGGAGGTTACTGAGTGGTGTAGTGTCAGTATCATCCTCACCTGAGTGTGGAGGTTACTGAGTGGTGTAGTGTCAGTATCATCCTCACCTGAGTGTGGAGGTTACTGAGTGGTGTAGTGTCAGTATCATCCTCACCTGAGTGTGGAGGTTACTGAGTGGTGTAGTGTCAATATCATCCTCACCTGAGTGTGGAGGTTACTGAGTGGTGTAGTGTCAATATCATCCTCACCTGAGTGTGGAGGTTACTGAGTGGTGTAGTGTCAATATCATCCTCACCTGAGTGTGGAGGTTACTGAGTGGTGTAGTGTCAATATCATCCTCACCTGAGTGTGGAGGTTACTGAGTGGTGTAGTGTCAATATCATCCTCACCTGAGTGTGGAGGTTACTAAGTGGTGTAGTGTCAATATCATCCTCACCTGAGTGTGGAGGTTACTGAGTGGTGTAGTGTCAATATCATCCTCACCTGAGTGTGGAGGTTACTGAGTGGTGTAGTGTCAATATCATCCTCACCTGAGTGTGGAGGTTACTAAGTGGTGTAGTGTCAATATCATCCTCACCTGAGTGTGGAGGTTACTGAGTGGTGTAGTGTCAATATCATCCTCACCTGAGTGTGGAGGTTACTGAGTGGTGTAGTGTCAATATCATCCTCACCTGAGTGTGGAGGTTACTGAGTGGTGTAGTGTCAATATCATCCTCACCTGAGTGTGGAGGTTACTGAGTGGTGTAGTGTCAATATCATCCTCACCTGAGTGTGGAGGTTACTGAGTGGTGTAGTGTCAATATCATCCTCACCTGAGTGTGGAGGTTACTGAGTGGTGTAGTGTCAATATCATCCTCACCTGAGTGTGGAGGTTACTGAGTGGTGTAGTGTCAATATCATCCTCACCTGAGTGTGGAGGTTACTGAGTGGTGTAGTGTCAATATCATCCTCACCTGAGTGTGGAGGTTACTGAGTGGTGTAGTGTCAATATCATCCTCACCTGAGTGTGGAGGTTACTGAGTGGTGTAGTGTCAATATCATCCTCACCTGAGTGTGGAGGTTACTGAGTGGTGTAGTGTCAATATCATCCTCACCTGAGTGTGGAGGTTACTGAGTGGTGTAGTGTCAATATCATCCTCACCTGAGTGTGGAGGTTACTGAGTGGTGTAGTGTCAATATCATCCTCACCTGAGTGTGGAGGTTACTGAGTGGTGTAGTGTCAATATCATCCTCACCTGAGTGTGGAGGTTACTGAGTGGTGTAGTGTCAATATCATCCTCACCTGAGTGTGGAGGTTACTGAGTGGTGTAGTGTCAATATCATCCTCACCTGAGTGTGGAGGTTACTGAGTGGTGTAGTGTCAATATCATCCTCACCTGAGTGTGGAGGTTACTGAGTGGTGTAGTGTCAATATCATCCTCACCTGAGTGTGGAGGTTACTGAGTGGTGTAGTGTCAATATCATCCTCACCTGAGTGTGGAGGTTACTGAGTGGTGTAGTGTCAATATCATCCTCACCTGAGTGTGGAGGTTACTGAGTGGTGTAGTGTCAATATCATCCTCACCTGAGTGTGGAGGTTACTGAGTGGTGTAGTGTCAATATCATCCTCACCTGAGTGTGGAGGTTACTGAGTGGTGTAGTGTCAATATCATCCTCACCTGAGTGTGGAGGTTACTGAGTGGTGTAGTGTCAATATCATCCTCACCTGAGTGTGGAGGTTACTGAGTGGTGTAGTGTCAATATCATCCTCACCTGAGTGTGGAGGTTACTGAGTGGTGTAGTGTCAATATCATCCTCACCTGAGTGTGGAGGTTACTGAGTGGTGTAGTGTCAATATCATCCTCACCTGAGTGTGGAGGTTACTGAGTGGTGTAGTGTCAATATCATCCTCACCTGAGTGTGGAGGTTACTAAGTGGTGTAGTGTCAATATCATCCTCACCTGAGTGTGGAGGTTACTGAGTGGTGTAGTGTCAATATCATCCTCACCTGAGTGTGGAGGTTACTGAGTGGTGTAGTGTCAATATCATCCTCACCTGAGTGTGGAGGTTACTGAGTGGTGTAGTGTCAATATCATCCTCACCTGAGTGTGGAGGTTACTGAGTGGTGTAGTGTCAATATCATCCTCACCTGAGTGTGGAGGTTACTGAGTGGTGTAGTGTCAATATCATCCTCACCTGAGTGTGGAGGTTACTGAGTGGTGTAGTGTCAATATCATCCTCACCTGAGTGTGGAGGTTACTGAGTGGTGTAGTGTCAATATCATCCTCACCTGAGTGTGGAGGTTACTGAGTGGTGTAGTGTCAATATCATCCTCACCTGAGTGTGGAGGTTACTAAGTGGTGTAGTGTCAATATCATCCTCACCTGAGTGTGGCATTGTTAGTGTATCAGTCAGCTGCTGACACATGTTAGTTGTGTTGTGAAGCGAGGCATTCTTAGTGTATCAGTCAGCTGCTGACACATGTTAGTTGTGTTGTGAAGCGAGGCATTGTTAGTGTATCAGTCAGCTGCTGACACATATTAGTTGTGTTGTGAGGTGAGGCAGTGTTAGTGTATTAGTCAGCTGCTGACACATATTAGTTATTTTGTGAGGTGAGGCATTGTTAGTGTATCAGTCAGCTGCTGACACCTCATGTTAGTTAAGTTGTGAGGTGAGGCAGTGTTAGTGTATCAGTCAGCTGCTGACACCTCATGTTATTTATGTTGTGAGGTGAGGCAATGTTAGTGTATCAGTCAGCTGCTGCCACATTAGTTATGTTGTGAAGTGTAATTCACAAGTTTACACGAAATAATACTTGATTTACACATCTCATTTTGCTCTTATATTTTCATGCTGATGCTCGCAATTGTCAATCATTGCTAAGTGAATATTTGTTCCCGGTAGTCAGTAAAGATATGTTTTATAATGTTTATGTTGTTGCTAGCGTTGTTAAGGTGTGTTTTATATTGTTTATGTTGCTGCTAGCGTTGATAAGGTGTGTTTTATATTGTTTATGTTGCTGCTAGCGTTGTTAAGGTGTGTTTTATATTGTTTATGTTGCTGCTAGCGTTGATAAGGTGTGTTTTATATTGTTTATGTTGGTGCTAGCGGTGATAAGGTGTGTTTTATATTGTTTATGTTGGTGCTAGCGTTGTTAAGGTGTGTTTTATATTGTTTATGTTGCTGCTAGCGTTGATAAGGTGTGTTTTATATTGTTTATGTTGGTGCTAGCGTTGTTAAGGTGTGTTTTATATTGTTTATGTTGTTGCTAGCGGTGATAAGGTGTGTTTTATATTGTTTATGTTGCTGCTAGCGGTGATAAGGTGTGTTTTATATTGTTTATGTTGGTGCTAGCGTTGTTAAGGTGTGTTTTATATTGTTTATGTCGCTGCTAGCGTTGATAAGGTGTGTTTTATATTGTTTATGTTTGTGCTAGCGTTGTTAAGGTATGTTTTATATTGTTTATGTTGGTGCTAGCATTGATAAGGTGTGTTTTATATTGTTTATGTTTGTGCTAGCGTTGTTAAGGTATGTTTTATATTGTTTATGTTGGTGCTAGAATTGCTAAGATGTTTTATAATGTTTATGTTGGTGCTAGCCTTGTTAAGGTGTGTTTTATATTGTTTATGTTGGTGCTAGCGTTGTTAAGGTGTGTTTTATATTGTTTATGTTGTGCTAGCATTGTTAAGATGTGTTTTATATTGTTTATGTTGGTGCTAGCCTTGTTAAGGTGTGTTTTATATTGTTTATGTTGGTGCTAGCCTTGTTAAGGTGTGTTTTATATTGTTTATGTTGGTGCTAGCGTTGTTAAGGTGTGTTTTATATTGTTTATGTTGTGCTAGCATTGTTAAGATGTGTTTTATATTGTTTATGTTGGTGCTAGCCTTGTTAAGGTGTGTTTTGTATTGTTTATGTTGGTGCTAGCGTTGTTAAGGTGTGTTTTATATTGTTTATGTTGGTGCTAGCATTGTTAAGATGTGTTTTATATTGTTTATGTTGGTGCTAGCGTTGTTAAGGTGTGTTTTATATTGTTTATGTTGTGCTAGCGTTGTTAAGATGTGTTTTATATTGTTTATGTTGGTGCTAGCCTTGTTAAGGTGTGTTTTATATTGTTTATGTTGGTGCTAGCGTTGTTAAGGTGTGTTTTATATTGGTTCTAGCGTTGATAAGGTTTTATATTGTTTATGTTGGTGCTAGCGTTGTTAAGGTGTGTTTTATATTGGTTCTAGCGTTGATAAGGTTTTATATTGTTTATGTTGGTGCTAGCGTTGTTAAGGTGTGTTTTATATTGTTTATGTTGGTGCTAGCGTTGTTAAGGTGTGTTTTATATTGTTTATGTTGGTGCTAGCATTGCTGAGATGTTTTATATTATTTATGTTGGTGCTAGCGTTGTTAAGGTGTTATTTATATTGTTTATGTTGGTGCTAGCGTTGCTAAGATGTTTTATGTCGTTTATGTTGGTGCTAGCGTTATTAAGGCGTGTTTTTGTATTGTTTATGTTGGTGCTAGCGGTGTTTTATATTGTTTATGTTGGTGCTAGCGGTGTTTTATATTGTTTATGTTGGTGCTAGCGTTGTTAAGGTGTGTTTTATATTGGTTCTAGCGTTGATAAGGTTTTATATTGTTTATGTTGGTGCTAGCATTGTTAAGGTGTTATTTATATTGTTTATGTTGGTGCTAGCATTGTTAAGGTGTGTTTTATATTGTTTATGTTGGTGCTAGCGTTGTTAAGGTGTTATTTATATTGTTTATGTTGGTGCTAGCGATGTTAAGATGTGTTTTATATTGTTTATGTTGGTGCTAGCGTTATTAAGGCGTGTTTTTGTATTGTTTATGTTGGTGCTAGCGGTGTTTTATATTGTTTATGTTGGTGCTAGCGTTATTAAGGTGTGTTTTGTATTGTTTATGTTGGTGCTAGCGTTGTTAATGTGTGTTTTGTATTGTTTATGTTGGTGCTAGCGTTGCTAAGATGTTTTATATTGTTTATGTTGGTGCTAGCGTTGTTAAGGTGTGTTTTGTATTGTTTATGTTGGTGCTAGCGTTGTTAAGGTGTGTTTTATATTGTTTATGTTGGTGCTAGCCTTGTTAAGGTGTGTTTTATATTGTTTATGTTGGTGCTAGCCTTGTTAAGGTGTGTTTTATATTGTTTATGTTGGTGCTAGCCTTGTTAAGGTGTGTTTTATATTGTTTATGTTGGTGCTAGCCTTGTTAAGGTGTGTTTTATATTGTTTATGTTGGTGCTAGCCTTGTTAAGGTGTGTTTTATATTTATGTTGGTGCTAGCGTTGTTAAGGTGTGTTTTATATTGTTTATGTTGTGCTAGCGTTGTTAAGATGTGTTTTATATTGGTTCTAGCGTTGATAAGGTTTTATATTGTTTATGTTGGTGCTAGCGTTGTTAAGGTGTGTTTTATATTGTTTATGTTGGTGCTAGGGTTGTTAAGGTGTGTTTTATATTGGTTCTAGCGTTGATAAGGTTTTATATTGTTTATGTTGGTGCTAGCGTTGTTAAGGTGTGTTTTATATTGTTTATGTTGGTGCTAGCGTTGTTAAGGTGTGTTTTATATTGTTTATGTTGGTGCTAGCGTTGTTAAGGTGTGTTTTATATTGTTTATGTTGGTGCTAGCGTTGTTAAGGTGTGTTTTATATTGTTTATGTTGGTGCTAGCGTTGTTAAGGTGTGTTTTATATTGTTTATGTTGGTGCTAGCGTTGCTAAGATGTTTTATATTGTTTATGTTGGTGCTAGCGTTGTTAAGGTGTGTTTTATATTGTTTATGTTGGTGCTAACGTTGCTGAGATGTTTTATATTATTTATGTTGGTGCTAGCGTTAAGGTGTTATTTATATTGTTTATGTTGGTGCTAGCGTTGCTAAGATGTTTTATGTTGTTTATGTTGGTGCTAGCGTTGTTAAGGTGTGTTTTATATTGTTTATGTTGGTGCTAGCGTTGTTAAGGTGTGTTTTGTATTGTTTATGTTGGTGCTAGCGTTGTTAAGGTGTGTTTTGTATTGTTTATGTTGGTGCTAGCGTTGTTAAGGTGTGTTTTATATTGGTTCTAGCGTTGATAAGGTTTTATATTGTTTATGTTGGTGCTAGCGTTGTTAAGGCGTTATTTATATTGTTTATGTTGGTGCTAGCGATGTTAAGATGTGTTTTATATTGTTTATGTTGGTGCTAGCGTTATTAAGGTGTGTTTTGTATTGTTTATGTTGGTGCTAGCGTTATTAAGGTGTGTTTTGTATTGTTTATGTTGGTGCTAGCGTTATTAAGGTGTGTTTTGTATTGTTTATGTTGGTGCTAGCGGTGTTTTATATTGTTTATGTTGGTGCTAGTGGTGTTTTATATTGTTTATGTTGGTGCTAGCGTTATTAAGGTGTGTTTTGTATTGTTTATGTTGGTGCTAGTGTTGTTAATGTGTGTTCTGTATTGTTTATGTTGGTGCCAGCGTTGCTAAGATGTTTTATATTGTTTATGTTGGTGCTAGCGTTGTTAAGGTGTGTTTTATATTGTTTATGTTGTGCTAGCGTTATTAAGGTGTGTTTTGTATTGTTTATGTTGGTGCTAGCGTTGTTAATGTGTGTTTTGTATTGTTTATGTTGGTGCTAGCGTTGCTAAGATGTTTTATATTGTTTGTGTTGGTGCTAGCGTTGTTAAAGTGTGTATTATATTGTTTATGTTGTGCTAGCGTTGTTAAGGTGTGTTTTATATTGTTTATGTTGGTGCTAGCGTTGTTAAGGTGTGTTTTGCATTGTTTATGTTGGTGCTAGCGTTGTTAAAGTGTGTATTATATTGTTTATGTTGTGCTAGCGTTGTTAAGGTGTGTTTTATATTGTTTATGTTGGTGCTAGCGTTGTTAAGGTGTGTTTTGTATTGTTTATGTTGGTACTAGCGTTGTTAAGGTGTGTTTTATATTGTTTATGTTGTGCTAGCGTTGATAAGGTGTTTTGTATTGTTTATGTTGGTGCTGGCGTTGTTAAGGTGTGTTTTATATTGTTTATGTTGGTGCTAGCGTTATTAAGGTGTGTTTTGTATTGTTTATGTTGGTGCTAGCGTTATTAAGGTGTGTTTTGTATTGTTTATGTTGGTGCTAGCGTTATTAAGGTGTGTTTTGTATTGTTTATGTTGGTGCTAGCGTTATTAAGGTGTGTTTTATATTGTTTATGTTGGTGCTAGCGTTGTTAAGGTGTGTTTTTTGTATTGTTTATGTTGGTGCTAGCGTTGTTAAGGTGTGTTTTATATTGTTTATGTTGGTGCTAGCGTTGCTAAGATGTTATATATTGTTCATTTCCTCTACTTTGCTTCCGTACCTTTTTCATCTGCTTTTGTTCCTGTGCTTTCTGTTCTTCAAACTTGTTGTTCACCTGCGATCTTGTGCTTTTATTTTTCATATGTGTTTCCTTACTCCTGTGTTTTGTTCATGTGTTTCCTTACTCCTGTGTTTTGTTCATATATGTTTTCTTAGTCCTGTGTTTTGTTTCCTCATTTGTGTTTCTCTTCTTTGCTTATATGTGAAGTTTACTTTTGTTACTTGTTCCTCCACTTTCATCCTTTACTTCGTGTTTTTACTTTCCTGTTTCTCTTTATTACTGTGGTTTATTTCAGTACTATTTGCATTCCCTTGTGCTTTATTCTCGTTTCCCATGGCCGACATACACAGTAATTTACTGCAGTACACACCGCGGATAATGTATTGTGCTGCTGTTGTTGCTGTTGCATGGAAATATTAACTATGTATACCCATGTCATTGTGTGTTTGTTAATGAATAAAAAGGTAACTAAATAAATACACGTGGAATTGTATTTGGGGAGCCTCAAAATTATCGCAACCTATGACGTGAAATTTTATATGCATTTATACATATAAATTTAATGTTTGTGATGATATATGCATATAGGAATACTACATATATATATTTAAGCTTTCAGAAACGCAATTTGTAATTGTTTTAAATTTACTCGTCATTATGTTTGAAAGCGACTGCAACAGTCAGTAATCTTATTGTGCAGAGTTATAACAGTAATAGCAGCAGCAACACTGGTAACAGTAATGATAATAATAATAATAAGAGTTAATATATAACAATATTGGTGTATGAGTCATTTGAAAAAAAACTTGAAAGTAATAATGAAGAGTGGAGTGTGTACAGTGTCGAAACATCAGCTGTGGTCTTCTTCCCAGGTGGCTTCAGCTGTCAAAGTTGCCACTTCAATATAATTCCAATGAATTTTGTGGATTCGTCAGGTAAGAACCTGAAGGATATTTGAAGGATGTTTTTGGGGATCATTGCCTGCTGCCTGGTCCCAAACCAGGCATCCTGGTGAAGCAGGGCTTAATCAACCAAGTTGTTACAGCTGGCTGCACGCAGTCCAACGTACGGACCACAGCCTGGCTGGTCAGGAACTGACCAGCCAGGGCGTTGAAGAAACAAATATGTAATAATGTAATCGTCTCATAAATCATTTCCCAAGATATAATTGTTTTATATTGGTTTTCTTATGGTTGTAGTCTCTGGCTAGGCTGCGATAACACTAACTGCATTTCGAGAGCGTTTACAAGTAATTTAAGGTGAAAATAGATGTTTAGCATTATATACTTCAGCCTAATATGCAGCATCGTTTTGCTGTGTAATTACTGTAAGAATAACTTACTAATCAAAAGCGTGTAAATGGTAGGATTGAGCGGTGGTAGGGAGCTGCAGATGAAGGGATTATGGTTATTGTTGCTGGCTCAGAGCTCTGGCACACGCTCTTCTAGTCCCTACATGTGTTGCCAGTTTAATTGGTCGTTTGCAGGTCATGTCTTCTTATTAGATGCTGAAGGGAAGTTGGTAGTGGCTGTAATGGTGGTTGCGGTGGTGCTTTTGGTGGTGATTGTGGAGGTGGTTGTGGTGGTTATTGATATTGTAGTGAATTGATGGAGGTGACGTATGATTGTGGTGGTCGCTATGTTTTTGCAATTATTGTTGTTTTTATACGGTAGAGTTTTTTTTCATAAATATTTATGGTTGATGGATGCGGTCGTCTTATTATTTTTTGAGACTGTTAATGGACCTGTGGTTAATGATTTTATTGAACCTCGTGTTTTTGTTGTTTCTTGTGTTATTTTCGTGATTTTGTGAGTTTCCTTGGGGGGGGGGCTGTGGTTATTATTGTTGGTGGTGATCTTGTGAGTGTTGTCGTGATTATTGTTGTTGGTGGTGATCTTGTGAGTGTTGTCGTGATTATTGTTGTTGGTGGTGATCTTGTGAGTGTTGTCGTGATTATTGTTGTTGGTGGTGATCTTGTGAGTGTTGTTGTGGTTATTGTTGTTGGTGGTGATCTTGTGAGTGTTGTTGTGGTTATTGTTGTTGGTGGTGATCTTGTGAGTGTTGTTGTGGTTATTGTTGTTGGTGGTGATCTTGTGAGTGTTGTCGTGATTATTGTTGTTGGTGGTGATCTTGTGAGTGTTGTCGTGATTATTGTTGTTGGTGGTGATCTTGTGAGTGTTGTCGTGATTATTGTTGTTGGTGATACACTTTGCCCTTGTGAGTTACTTTTGTTCTGAATTATTTATATGTTCATCGTGTCTTTGTGGCAGTTGGCTCCTTTACCATAATTTGTTCTTCAACAAAAAACACTGAAATAAATTGTGTTGTCCCTAGCATGTAGCGAGACGTTGTATCGAGCGTGCGCGTGTACCCAAGTTTGAAGTGTCTCCAAGATTACTTCAAGTGTCAACAAAGGTCACGGGAGAAGTGTTCTGGGAAATGGTAAGACACGTGTGGGCGATGTGGTCTTTGTTAGATAAATGTGGACGATATAGTCTTTGTTAGACACGTGTGGGCGATGTGGTCTTTGTTAGATAAATATGAACGATATAGTCTTTTTTAGACACGTGTGGGCTATGTGGTCTATGTTAGACATGCGTGGGCGATGTCTAAAGAGGTCACTGTGACCCCCCCTTACTATGAACGGAGAAGATTCACAGTAAGTTACTTACAGCACGTTGCAATGCAGTGAATTTCCTTAAACTGGAATTTTTATATCAATACAGTAATAACAATGGTTATAAATGACCATAATTTTTAAAGGGGTGGACCGGTAAGCCAGCGGAAGGCCTCGGTCAGATGACCAAAAGCTCCAAAGGCGGGTCATCATCTGACTAAGACCCGCGTCAGGAAACATTTGTCCTGTTTCCTGACGAACCTAACCTAACCTAACCTAGTGTAAAAGCAATATTTGATGACTGGGTCATCTATATTATTAAACTGTCTAGGCCAACCCGGCCTCAAATTCTCAGTGGATTTTTAACATGCAGGTTGCAATAGATTTTCGATTTACGTTGTTTACGTTAAGTTACGTTTAAAATAGATTTTCCTTTATGAGTAAAAATTATCCACTTATAACACGCCACAAGAGTAATAAATAAGATATTAGATAAAGGAGATACAAACTACCAATGGGCGAACAGAACACGGAAAGGCAGAGTGCACAGTAGAACACGGGGAGCCAGAGTGCACAGTAGAACACGGGGAGCCAAAGTGCACAGTAGAACACAGAAAGGCAGAGTGCACAGTAGAACACGGGGAGCCAAAGTGCACACTAGAACACGGGGAGCTAGAGTGCACTGTAGAACACGGAAAGGCAGAGTGCACAGTAGAACACGGCGGGCCAGAGCGCACAGTAGAACACGGGGAGCCAGAGTGCACAGTAGAACACGGAAAGGCAGAGTGCACAGTAGAACACGGGGAGCCAGAGTGCACAGTAGAACACGGGGAGCCAGAGTGCACAGTAGAACACGGGGAGCCAGAGTGCACAGTAGAACACGGGGAGCTAGAGTGCACAGTAGAACACGGAAAGGCAGAGTGCACAGTAGAACACGGGGAGCCAGAGTGCACAGTAGAACACGGGGAGACAGAGTGCACAGTAGAACACGGGGAGCCAGAGTGCACAGTAGAACACGGGGAGCCAGAGTGCACAGTAGAACACGGGGAGCTAGGGTGCACGGTAGAACACGGGGAGCCAAAGTGCACAGTAGAACACGGGGAGCCATAGTACACAGTAGAACACGGGGAGCCAGAGTGCACAGTATAACACGGGGGGCCAGAGTGCACAGTAGAACACGGGGAGCCATAGTACACAGTAGAACACGGGGAGCCAGAGTGCACAGTACAACACGGGGAGCCAGAGTGCATAGTAGAACACAGGGAGCCAGAGTGCACAGTAGAACACGGGAAGTCAGAATGCACAGTAGAACACGGGGACCCAGAGTACACAGTAGAACACCGGGAACCAGAGTGCACAGTAAAGCACCCGGAGCCAGAGTGCACATTAGAACACGGGGAACCAGAGTGTACAGTGGAACACGGGAAGCCAGAGTGCACAGTGGAACACAGGTAGCCAGAGTGCACAGTAGAACACGGGGAGCCAGAGTGCACAGTAAAACACGGGAGCCAGAGTGCACAGTAGAACACGAGGAGCCAGAGTGTGCAGTAGAACACGGGGACCAGAGTGCACAGTAGAACACGGGGAGCCAGAGTGCACAGTAAAATACAGGGAGCCAGAGTGCACAGTAAAACACTGGGAGCCAGAGTGCACAGTAGAACACGGGAAGCCAGAGTGCACAGTAGAACACGGGAAGCCAGAGTACACAGTAGAACACAGGGGTCCAGTGTGCACAATAGAACACGGGGAGCCAGAGTGCACAGTAGAACACGGGAAGCCAGAGTGCACAGTAGAACACGGGAAGCCAGAGTGCATAGTAGAACACAGGGAGCCAGAGTGCACAGTAGAACACGGGAAGTCAGAATGCACAGTAGAACACGGGGACCCAGAGTACACAGTAGAACACCGGGAACCAGAGTGCACAGTAAAGCACCCGGAGCCAGAGTGCACATTAGAACACGGGGAGCCAGAGTGTACAGTGGAACACGGGAAGCCAGAGTGGACAGTGGAACACAGGTAGGCAGAGTGCACAGTAGAACACGGGGAGCCAGAGTGCACAGTAAAACACGGGAGCCAGAGTGCACAGTAGAACACGAGGAGCCAGAGTGTGCAGTAGAACACGGGGACCAGAGTGCACAGTAGAACACGGGGAGCCAGAGTGCACAGTAAAATACAGGGAGCCAGAGTGCACAGTAAAACACTGGGAGCCAGAGTGCACAGTAGAACACGGGAAGCCAGAGTGCACAGTAGAACACGGGAAGCCAGAGTACACAGTAGAACACAGGGGTCCAGTGTGCACAATAGAACACGGGGAGCCAGAGTGCACAGTAGAACACGGGAAGCCAGAGTGCACAGTAGAACACGGGAAGCCAGAGTGCATAGTAGAACACAGGGAGCCAGAGTGCACAGTAGAACACGGGAAGTCAGAATGCACAGTAGAACACGGGGACCCAGAGTACACAGTAGAACACCGGGAACCAGAGTGCACAGTAAAGCACCCGGAGCCAGAGTGAACATTAGAACACGGGGAGCCAGAGTGTACAGTGGAACACGGGAAGCCAGAGTGCACAGTGGAACACAGGTAGCCAGAGTGCACAGTAGAACACGGGGAGCCAGAGTGCACAGTAAAACACGGGAGCCAGAGTGCACAGTAGAACACGAGGAGCCAGAGTGTGCAGTAGAACACGGGGACCAGAGTGCACAGTAGAACACGGGGAGCCAGAGTGCACAGTAAAATACAGGGAGCCAGAGTGCACAGTAAAACACTGGGAGCCAGAGTGCACAGTAGAACACGGAAAGCCAGAGTGCACAGTAGAACACGGGAAGCCAGAGTACACAGTAGAACACAGGGGTCCAGTGTGCACAATAGAACACGGGGAGCTAGAGTGCACAGTAAAACACTGGGAGCCAGAGTGCACAGTAGAACACGGGAAGCCAGAGTGCACAGTAAAATACAGGGAGCCAGAGTGCACAGTAAAACACTGGGAGCCAGAGTGCACAGTAGAACACGGGAAGCCAGAGTGCACAGTAGAACACGGGAAGCCAGAGTACACAGTAGAACACAGGGGTCCAGAGTGCACAGTAGAACACGGGGAGCCAGAGTACACAGTAGAACACAGGGGTCCAGAGTGCACAGTAGAACACAGGGAGCCAGAGTGCACAGTAAAACACTGGGAGCCAGAGTGCACAGTAGAACACAAGGAGCCAGAGTGCACAGTAGAACACGGGGAGCCTGAGCGCATAGTAGAACACGGGAAGCCAGAGTGAATAGCAGAACACTGGGATCCAGAGTGCACAGGAGAACACAGGTAGCCAGAGTGTACAGTAGAACACGGGGAACCAGAGTGCATGGAACACGGGGAGCCAGAGCGCATAATAGAACACGGGGAACCAGTGCGCACAATAGAACACGGGAACCAGAACGCACAATAGAACACGGGAAGCTGGTAGCCAGAGCGCACAGTCGAACACGGGAAGACAGAGCGCACAATAGAACACGGGGAGCCAGAGCGCACAATAGAACACGAGGAGCCAGAGTGCACAGTAGAACACGGGGAGTCAGAATGCACACTAAAACACGGAGAGCCAGAGCGCACAGTAGAACACGGGGTGTCAGTATGCACACTAAAACACGGGTAGCCAGAGCGCACAATAGAACACGGGGAGTCAGAATGCACACTAAAACACGGGGAGCCAGAGCGCACAGTAGAACACGGGGAGTCAGAATGCACACTAAAACACGGGGAGCCAGAGCGCACAGTAGAACACGGGGAGTCAGAATGCACACTAAAACACGGGGAGCCAGAGCGCACAGAAGAACACGGGGAGTCAGAATGCACACTAAAACACGGGGTGCCAGAGCGCACAATAGAGGGATCTGTCAGATAATAACGGTTAAAATTCGACTCATTTAACTGTCACCCATTTGACTGTCTTAGCAACAGTGAAATACTGTCTGTTATTAAGAGGATGGACTGTCTATGTGTACTGGTATCATCAAGAGCATTACTGCCACTGATGTGAACTCTTAAGGACTCTCACTCACAACACTGGTTATTATATTCCTAGTATGTCTCATTTTATTGTAACACAGTTGAGTTACTTAGCTGATTTAACTTCTAAGATTTAAATAAGATATTACAAGGACCCCACTGAACTACTCAAGGTGAATATGAGGTCCAGCCTTGTTGGTTCATCCTCTCCCCTCTCTCTGGTAGTGTACTCACCTGTTTGTGCTCACCTATTTGTGGTTGCAGGGGTCGATTCATAGCTCCTGGCCCCGCCTCTTCACTGAACGCTACTAGGTCCTCTCTCTCCCTGCTCCATGAGCTTTATCAAACCTCATCTCAAAACTATGTATGGTTCTTGCCTCCACTACCTCACTTGCTAGACTATTCCACTTCCTGACTACTCTATGACTGAAAAAATACTTCCTAACATTCCTTTGACTCATCTGAGTCTTCAACTTCCAAGTGTGACCCCTTGTTTCTGTGTCCCCTCTCTGGAACATCCTGTCTCTGTCCACCTTGTCTGTTCCACGCAGTATTTTGTATGTCGTTATCATGTCTCCCCTAACCCTCCTGTCCTCCAGTGTCGTCAGGCCGATTTCCCTTAACCTTGCTTCGTAGGACATTCCCCTTAGCTCTGGAACTAACCTTGTCGCAAACCTTTGCACTTTTTCTAATTTCTTGACGTATTTGATCAAGCGTGGGTTTCAAACTGGTGTTGCATACTCCAGTATGGGCCTGACGTACACGGTGTACAGTATCTTGAACGATTCCTTATTAAGGTACCGGAACGCTATTCTCAGGTTTGCCAAGCGCCCATATGCTGCAGCAGTTATCTGGTTGATGTGTGCTTCCGGAGACGTGCTCGGTGTTATACTCACCCCAAGATCTTTCTCCTTGAGCGAGGTGTGCAGTCTTTGGCCACCTAGCCTATACTCTGTCTGCGGTCTTCTTTGCCCTTCCCCGATCTTCATGACTTTGCATTTGGCAGGGTTCAGTTCGAGAAGCCAGTTGCTGGACCAGGTTTCCAGCCTGTCCAGTTCTCTTTGTAGTCCCACCTGATCCTCATCTGATTTAATTCTCCTCGTTAACTTCACATCATCTGCGAACAGGGACACTTCTGAGTCTATCCCTTCAATCACGTCATTCACATATACCAAAAATAGCACTGGTCCTAGGACCGGCCCCTGTGGGACTCTGCTCGTCACAGGTGCCCACTGTGATACCTCATCACGTACCATGACTCGTTGTTGCCTCCCTGTCAGGTATTCTCTGATCCTTTGCAGTTCCCTTCCTGTTATGCACGCCTGATCCTCTAGCTTCTGCACTAATCTCTCGTGAGGAACTGTGTCGAAGGCCTTCTTGCAATCAACCCACCCCTCTCGTCTCTTACTTATGTTACTTCATCATAAAACTCCAGAAGGTTTGTGACACAGGATTTGCCTTCCATGAATCCGTGCTGGTTGGCGTTTATACTCTTGTTCCGTTCCAGGTGTGTGTGTGTGTGTGTGTGTGTGTGTGTGCGCGTGTGTGTGTGTGTATGGAAATAAGTCACTGACATTTTTTGGTTATCCTGGGTAATTTACACATGTATAATAATAGTACTTATGTGTACCGGTGCCTAAATAAACTTAATTATGTTCTCTGGTGCGCACCGAAGCCCTGAGGGATTACACAGTGGCTTCGGAATGAGAGTCAGTCAGATTTGATACCATATAGATATATTTTGTCCAGACAAGCAATATATACACTGAGCAGCTCTCAGCCGTTTTGACTGACTAATTACCCAGAGTCACTGACATTACCCAAAATTCAGTGACATGTCCTGAAGTGTCTGTAAATTTAATTCTCAATCCTAGGCGGGGGTTTTATTTATATTTTTAAAGCGCTAAGTTACCATACCGTGGTGGTGAGTTATCTCTCTCTCTCTTTCACACACACACACTACCAGAGAGAGAAAGAGAGGATAGGGTGAACCAGCAAGACTGGACCTCATATTTACCTTGAGTAGTTCAGACATTGAGAACATCACATATGAAAGGCCCCTCGGAGCTAGTGATCATGTGGCCCTGAGCTTCTAATACATTGTAGCGTTAAAAGTGAAGAGTGCAGCATGACGAGTAGGACGGGAGAAGTCAAACTCTAAAAGAGGGGACTACACAAGCATGAGGAATTTCTTGCATGAGGTACAGTGAGAAAGAAAACTGGTGGGAAAAAAAACAGTAAATGAAATGATGGAATACGTGACCACAAAATGCATGGAGGCAGAGAGGCTCGTACCCAAGGGCAACAGAAACAATGAGAAGACCAGAATGAGCCCTTGGTTCCCCCAAAGGTGTAGGGAGGCCAAAACTAAGTGCTCTAGAGAATGAAAAAAGTATAGAAACCAAAGGACCATGGAAAATAAGGACATTAGCCTTAGAGCCAGAAATCAGTATGCTTAGATAGGGAAGGAAGCCCAGCGGCAATACGAGAATTACAAGTATCGAAAGCCAAATCTGACACAAAGCTGTTGTACAGCCACATCGGGAGGAAAAGAACAGTGAAGGACCAGGTAATCAGGCTGAGGAAATAAGGAGGGGAGATCACAAGAAATGACAAAGAAGTATGTGAAGAGCTCAAAACGAGATTTAAGGAAGTATTTTTAGATGAAACAGAACTGACCGGGATGGATGGGTACACCATCAAGTGTATACATTACCAAGGAGGAGGTGAAGAGGCTGCTAGGTGAACTAGATACCTCAAAGGCGGTGGAACCGGATAACATCTCCTTGTGGATCCTGAGAGAGCAGAGGCACTGTGTGTGCCACTAACAGCAATCTTCAAAACATCTATCGAAACAGGGCAACTACCTAAGTTGTGGAAGACAGCAAATGTAGTCCCAGTCTTTAAGAAAGGAGATAGGTACCATTAAACTACAGACCAGTGTCACTGACATATATGGTATCCAAAGTCGTGTAGAGGCTTATCAGGAAATGACTGGTGGAGCACCTAGAAAGAAATGAGCTTATACATGATAACCAGCACGGTTTCAGGGAGAGGAAATCCTGTGTCACAAACCTCCTGGAGCTTTGCGACAAGGTGACAGAAGACTGGAGAGAGAGGGGTGAATTGACTTCATTTTCTTGGACTGCAAGAAGGCCTTCGACACAGTTCTTCGCAAGAGATTAGTGCAAAAGCTAGAGGAACAGGCAGAAATAACAGGAAAAGCACTGCAATGGATCAGAGAATACCTGACGGGAAGGAAACAACGTGACAAGGTGTCGGAGTGGGCGCCTCTGATGAGCAGGGCGGTGCTGTTTCTGGTATATGTGAACGACATGGCAGAAGGGACAGATTTAAAGGTGTCCCGGTTTCCAGACGATGTGAACCTAACGCGGAGAATTAAGTAGATGGGGATCAGGTAGGACTACAAAGGGATCTGGACAGGCTGCCAGCCTGGTCCATCACCTGGCTCCTGGAGCTGAATCCCACCAAGTGCAAAGTCATGAAAATTGAGGAAAGTCAAAGAAGACTACAGACAGAATACGTGTCAGTAGTGTTACTGTGTACTTGTGTACTACACTTAGATAATCCGAGCTACTTCATAGTAAGGGTCCCTTCTAGCTGTGACGTCACGAGATCCTTCATATGTGACCCGCCAGCTACAGGCGTCTTAGTTCCACGCTAGGAATAGACTGCACAAGGCAAGGCCTAGGCTCTCCTCAAGACTCTTGATTATATCCCTCAAGACATCCAATGTGTGTATTTCTTACTCCAATATCTCTTGACGAACCCCCACGACTCCTCACACTTCAACTCGCAGAATCTCAATGAAAAATAGCACATACTCAGGGACCTATACATCTAGGCTTTCTAAAGGTGGCGCCAAGGAAACGAATTCCCTTGACCCGGTGTGCAGGCAGTAAAATAAGAATGATACACCCTTATATATGGGTAGATGAACGGCACAGGTGGTTAATGACGTCAGGTTTTGTGTGGGTGGCTGGCGGCTGGCGTGCACACGCTGGCTGGCTGGTACCTCACACCAAGAATTCATGGAATGCTAAGCCTGGCGGCTTAATAAGCCGCAATTGTACCACAGGGATGGTGATTATCACTCTGACCAGCGTTTTACTGGTAACACAGAGTGGTACATCACATGGAGAAAATAACTTCAAAAAGGATTTTGCTTGGCTTACTTCTCTCTCAGCTGGGTTGTTAAGCTGGCTTAAGCCCTCGACACTGACTAGACTGGGATAGCTTGAACGCTTGTAATTATGCACACAGCAGTAATAAAGCAGGCTAGTGGTTGGCTTAGGCTGGCTGACAGGCTTAGACTCTCCCCTACGAACTGGCTTAAGTGGCTTGGCTTAATTTGCAAAAAAAGGATCAACTCCTCGTAAGTTAGCAAATAAGCCACTAAGCAAGAAGTTAGTAACAAGAAATCTCTGTAGACAAGGCTGGAGAATGCTGGCTTGGCTGTGGGTTAGCGTCCTATGTGCCTCCACACGGTCACAAACACTGTCTGCTTCGATTGGTGGAAATAATCTCCTTATATCTGCGTAATCTTCACAATCATGCACCGTGTACGTCAGGCCCATATTGAAGTATGCAGCACCAGTTTGGAACCCACACCTGGTCAAACACGTCAAGAAATTAAAAAAAGTGCTAAACTTTGCAGCAAGACTAGTCCCGGAGGTAAATGGTATGGCCTTCGAGGAGAGGTTAAGTGAAATCAACCTGACGACACTGGATGACAGGAGGAATAGGGAAGACATGATAACGACATAAAATACTGAGAGGAATTGGCAAGGTGATAGAGACAGCATGTTTCAGAGATGGGACATAGCAACAAGGGGTCACAACTGGAATCACAAGGGCGTTGGGAAGTATTCCTTCAGTCGTAGAGCTGTCAAGAAGTGGAACAATCTGGAGAGTGTAGTGCAGGCAGGATCCATGCTTAGCTTTAAGTAGATGTATGATAAAGCTCATGAAGCAGGGAGAAAGTGGACTTAGTAGAGATGGGACACAGCAACAAGGGGACACAGTTGGAAGTTGAAGACACAGATGAATCACAGGGATGTTAGGAAGCATTTCTTCAGCCACAGAGTAGTCAGTAAGTGGAATAGTTTGGGAAGCTATGTAGTGGAGGCAGGATCCATATATAGCTTTAAACAGAGCTATGATAAAGCTCACGGTTCAGGGAGAGTGACCTAGTAGCGACCAGTGAAGAGGCGGGGCCAGGAGCTTGGACTCGACCCCTGCAACCTCAACTAGGTGAGTAACTAGGTGAGTACACACACACACACACACACACACACACACACACACACACACACACACACTCCAGGCTTGGGCTAATTAGAATGTTCGAAATCAGTTACAAATACCCTTTCAGATTTTCAGTTATTTACAATATTAGGAAAATAACAGATTACAATTAGTTAATTATTTCATATTATTTTCTTCTACTAAAATTTTGCTAATGTTAAATTCGTTGTTATATGTTGTACAAGTGTCTCATTTATCAACTTGTCGGTTTTCTAAATCATTTATTCAAACTCATTAAATGTTTGAAAAAATAGGCAAATATTTGACTATGTATTTTGTATTCAGATGTAAATACCTGAATAATGTTACAGTTTCAACCAGAATCAAACAGGTGGAGAACAGGTTCATAATATTTGTTACACTAAGTCAGTCAAAAATACAGAAAGATTACAAATAACTAAACTTCGTTTAACGTAATGTACTTTACTGTCTTACGTATACCTTTGATATACCTTTCATATACCTTTGAAGAATTTCGAGAGTATATCTACTCTCTGACCCCGGCCATCGGCCAGGCTCGTCTGGTGCTTGCCTGGTCAACCAGGCTGTTACTGCTGGAGGGCCGCTGCCCCACATATCCATCACAGCAAGGTTGATCTGGCACCTGGTGAAGATACTTATCTAGTTTCCTCTTGAAGGCTTCTACACTTGTTCCAGCAGTGTTTCTGATATCTTCTGGTAAAATGTTGAAAAGTCTGGGACCCCGGATGTTGATACAGTGTTCCCTTATTGTCCCCACCGCACCCCTGCTCCTCCCTGGGTTTATTGTACACTTTCTCCCATATCTCTCACTCCAGTATGTTGTTATGGCAGTGTGCAGATTTGGGACCAAGCCCTCGAGTACTTTCCAGGTATATATTATCATGTACCTCTCTCTCCTCCGCTCCAATGAGTACATGTTCAAGACTTGTAGGCGTTCCCAGTAGTTTAGGTGCTTTACTGGCTCAGTGTGAGCCGTAAACGATCTTTGCATTTGTTCCAGCTCCGACATTTCTCCTGCCTTGAACCGGGCCGTCAGCACTGAGCAATATAAAGATTGAGACACTTATGCAGCATATGGGAATCTTTATTCAGGAAACGTTTCGCCACACAGTGGCTTCATCAGTCCAATACAAAGAGGAAGGCGTAAGGAGAGGAGGAGTATGAGGTAATCAGTCCCTCAGCCTGGAGTCGATGTGTTCAGTCCATCAATCTTGTAGAATGTACAGCATAGGGCCGTAGACGTGGCTTATATACTGTAGTGATGTGAGGTGAAAGAGGCGGAGGCGGGGTCATAGTGGTACCATCCACTAGTCGAAGTAGGTCTTCGTCCAAAGGTTGAACAAGTGCTGAAGAATTCTTTGTAACAAGATCCCATGATGCTGCAGTGTCAGACAGTTGTGATGAGTGGTTTGAAAAACCGACAAGTTAAAGATTG
The DNA here is from genome assembly GCF_038502225.1 of Cherax quadricarinatus. Lineage (NCBI taxonomy): Eukaryota > Metazoa > Arthropoda > Malacostraca > Decapoda > Parastacidae > Cherax > Cherax quadricarinatus. The sequence goes on along the minus strand of NC_091312.1, from coordinate 1,739,116 downwards.
AGACACTTATGCAGCATATGGGAATCTTTATTCAGGAAACGTTTCGCCACACAGTGGCTTCATCAGTCCAATACAAAGAGGAAGGCGTAAGGAGAGGAGGAGTATGAGGTAATCAGTCCCTCAGCCTGGAGTCGATGTGTTCAGTCCATCAATCTTGTAGAATGTACAGCATAGGGCCGTAGACGTGGCTTATATACTGTAGTGAGGTGAGGTGAAGCACGCGGAGGCGGGGTCATAGTGGTACCATCCACTAGTCGAAGTAGGTCTTCGTCCAAAGGTTGAACAAGTGTTGAAGAATTCTTTGTAACAAGATCCCATGATGCTGCAGTGTCAGACAGTTGTGATGAGTGGTTTTGGTCATCTTCCAGTGCCTCCGTAATTCTGTCATAATGGTTCAGCAGCTGTGACAGACATGATCGTCCTGCTCTAAAACCATGCATGCTGGTTCGGGTTATGTTGGTTGTGCTGGTCCATGAAATTTGTAATCTGCCGTCTCATCACTCTTTCGAAGATTTTTATGATGTGAGAAGTTAGGGCTACTGGTCGGTAAATTTTAGCTAGTGCTCTACTACCTCCCTTGTGTAAAGGAGCTATGTCTGCACTCTTTAAGGCCTCCGGTATTTCACCTAGATCCAGGTCCTTTCTCCAGAGAATACTGAGAGCTCGTGCTAGTGGTACTTTGCACTTCTTTATAAATAGAGCATTCCACGAATCTGGTCCAAGTGCTGAGTGAGTGGGTATGTTTTCCATTTCTTTTTCGAAATCTATGGGATTTGTACTAATGTCAGTTAGTTGGTCTGCCAGGCCTTCTGGAGTGAAAAAATATTTCTGCATTTTCTACCTTGCTGTCGTTTAGTGGGTTGCTGAACACCGATTCATACTATTCTTTTAGGATTTCACTCATTTCCTGTTCGTCGTCAGTATACGAGTCTCCTCTCAGTAGTGGTCCAATTCTACAGGTTTTTCTTTTTTTTCACTCGCTATAATTTCAGCAAGGAAGCTGCACTATGGAAGCTGAGCAGAATTAAGAGAATTGTTAAATAACAAAAAAAAAGGCACAATACCGTGACTGGAACGATACACAAATAACCCGCACATAAAAGAGAGAAGCTTACGACGACGTTTCGGTCCGACTTCAATGGTCCAAGTCGAACCGAAACGTCGTCGTAAGCTTCTCTCTTTTATGTGCGGGTTATTTGTGTAAGAGAATTGTTGCAATGAATTGTTTCAGAAAGTTGCAAATGAGTTATTTCACGAGTAAAATAATGAAAATAATGATGATTTGGACACTTGTGCAACACTTGGGTATCATTATTGTGGAAGCGTTTCGCTACCCAGTGTCTTCCTCATTCCAGTACACAAATGAATGATTGAAGATCATAAGGAGTTTGGGGTAATCAGTCCCTGAGGCTCTAGGTGACTGATCAGTCCATCCACAGTAAACATACCCAAGTGTTGCACAAGTGCATAATTCATCATCCTGTCGGTTCATGTGTACCATTTATCTACTACCCATTATTTCTCTAGTTCATTTCTTCAGAAACAGCATTTTTGAGGGAGAATCCCTTCAGTAGGCATAATGTTCACAATCTTCTTCTATATACTTTCTTCATAAAAATTTTTAGTTACTGAGTGAAGGACTTCTGTTAACTTCCAGTTAAAGAGGACGTAAACGAAGATAAGGCGGCGCCTCTTAGATAGATTTGGCTCAAACTCAGATGTTACCTTATTCTCAGATTCACTTTCAACAAGGATCTTTATCTCGTGAAAGACTTGTTCTCCTTTTTTGTCTTCTGATTGAAACTAAACTGACTTTAAGTGAGGATAAAAAAAAACTGCTGTTGTAGTGTCACTCATCTCCAGAAATGGATTAAACCTTTGTTTTCCTGCTTCTTGCAAGACTATGGCCAAAGTTTCACAGTGCGACTGGTTAGAATCTAGTAACTAGCGCATGGATTGCTGTGGACTAATAATTACTGGTCCAGTTGTTGAGTCGGCAACTATTTTCAGAACATAGTTATGCCTGATAACTGTCAGCTGACGAACAAAACATTACCACCAAGAGCCAGGAGTGAGACTCAACCACAGCTCCCACAATCACTTCAGCACACTACTCACAAACCCCCTAACACACCACCCACAACCACCTCAGTATAGCACTCACAAATTCCCTGATTTGATACTCTTACAACCTCAGCACAGCACTCACAAACTCACAAAATATTAAAATTACACACATCTTCCTCTCCATCAAACCACCAAGGTTGCCGCCGCGTTTTTATTTTCTTTCTTATTTAATCAACTTTATGGGCGTTAAATCGGGTTCATAGAGGTAAATTCCGTTGCCCTTATGAAGTGTTAAGAGACTGATGGAAGGAAGGTGTGGGAGAGTGAGCATATGAATAGAGAGAGAGAAAGAGAGAGAGAGAGAGAGAGAGAGAGAGAGAGAGAGAGAGAGAGAGAGAGAGAGAGAGAGAGAGAGAGAGAGAGAGAAATTCATGTATAACTGATAATGGGGGTCGTAGGTGCTTTAATATTAAAGAGTTGGTCATATCAGCGGTGTGCTGCTACGCTTTATGATAGTGACATGGTGGGAAGACCAGCAGTGTTGCTGCGCTGCTTCCTGTCCAGTGATACACAATAGAAATAAATGATGAGTATGTTTCCATGTTATATGGTTCCATCCATCATGTGAGACATTCTTGCTTCTCCTTCTAAAGCAGAGCTTGTTGTAGGCCAGTTATCTCATGGTTATAACTGAAAATCATACTTGAATAAAGACAGTCTGCGTGAGATAGAGTGGTTCAGCACAGAGCAAAATTAAAAAACCTGATAACATTCTAAGCCCGACACGGGACTGTCAGTACACAAACTTTTATGATCAACACAGTGAAAAGCTTTGTTCCTCAAGGCACAGTACTCGCCCCACTTCTGTTTCTCATTCTTATATCCAACATTGACAGCCATAACTTAACACATCGTATCATCCTTTGCTAATGACTCCAGAATTTCTGTGAGAGTGGCGTCCATCAAGATAATGAATCTTCAGGTGGATGTAAATCAGGTCTTCCAGTGAGCCTCAGACATCAGTATGATGTTGAACGAGGTTAAGTTTCAGTGGATAAGGGCATCATGTGTTTTCGCCCACCATGAGGCAGGCCAAAGCAGCATGGGTTCGAGTCCTTGGCTAGTGCAGTGTTGTTATTGACCCATACACATATACACACATACGCATATATATACATACATACATATATATATACATACGTATGCATTCACACATTCTCATACATATACATACATATATATATATATATATATATATATATATATATATATATATATATATATATACATATATATTAGGTTTTCCATACATACACACACACACACACACCAGCTATCCCCCGGGAGACCAGCCCACCGCATCCCCTGACCCCCCCTTACATGCCCAATAGAACCCGTTAAACCACCATAGCTTGCAGGAAAATCCCGCTCCCACCATATTCCATAAAGAGTCCGATTTTGACACAGTGTACAATAAAAGGTCACCACCAACACCTTTCTACGCACCCCCGCTCCACCTGACCCCTCATTGCCCACGAGACAAACACAAAATCCACGATAAGTAAGGTAACCTAGAGCTCGCTGTACAGGGATACTTACCCCTCCCACATCCAAACTTAAAGCCCGCAAAACCAAAATCCCCCCCCTCCCACCCATCTTCCTACCCTCCCCATCTACTCCCATACATCTCCCAGTCTTTCACAAAAGTACACTGCATGAAAGGCTGTATCCTCTCCCCCACAAACCCCACATACACCCTCCTCCCGTCCTCCGAGAACCGCACCTGATGGCAGGATACCTGGAGGAATGGGAACATCACCTCCCGCTCCTGCGGCCATATGTGGAGCCTACACAACCTACCCCAGATAGCCTCCCATGCATACATTGGATACACTCCTTCCACTATCACCGCCTCCCTCTCCCCCACCGCTTTCTCTAAAACCCCCACCCTCATGTGTCTCATATCCCTAACATACAAAAGCACCTGTAACATGTCCTCACACACATGCAGATCCTTCCCTCCCCACCATCTCCTGACATCCTCATACAAAAGGTGCAGCCCACCACCTGTACACCCCCCACTCAGAGGAACCCCCTCTTTACATATGCACTCATGATCCTACTCTTCAAATTAATTAACCCCAGCCTGCCTCTGCTCACTGGGACAGTAACAACTCCCCTTCACAACCAATTGCACCCCGACCCCCAAATAAACCGAAAGACTCTCCTCAACAATGCCCCAATATCTGACTGCAACAATGGGTACATAGCAGCCACATGCCAAATTTTACTATACAGTAAGACATTTACTGCAATAACCTGCTAATGAAGTGTTAAATGACCCAGCCACAACCCGTCCAATTGTCTTGTCACCTGTGCCACGACACTCCTTGAATTAACCATCCTAGCTTGCTGTGCATCCTGCATATATTCAATCCCACAAATCTTGACCCAATCCACAACACCCCACCCCCTGCTATCTTCCCCTACCACCTTCCCTTCCCAATCCTCCAACCCCATAAACTTAGACTTCTCTACATTCACCCTCATGCCAGTAGCCTCTCCAAACAGGTCCACAATCCCCGCCACCCCTCCTAAACCTTCCCTCTCATGCACGAAAATCGTTGTGTCATCTACTTAACGGACAATTCCCAGCAGGCATCGCCCTACCCACCCCTGCCTCTCCCCCCTCACACACACCTCCACTGCTCTATAAAACAGATCCTGCAAACATGCAAAAAGTAATTGGGATAAAGGACATCCCTGCCACAGACCTCTACCCATAGGGATCTGATCCCCCACTCCCATTCACCTGCACCTGAACACCTGCCCCATGGTACAATGTTTGCACCCACCTCACAATCTCATCCCCAAAACCTTGCCTCCTCATTATCTACCATAATGCCTCTCTCTCTCAACACTATCATACGCTGCCTGCCAATCCAAGGCCAACAACCCCCCTCTTGTTCCCTGCACACTCCACAAACCCCCGAATCACTCCATGCCCCTCATACATAGTCCTTCCCGGCACCCTATACTGTCCCGCTGCCACAACCCTATCGATCACACACTTCAACCTGTTCCCTAATATTTTAGCAAATAACATATAATCCACACACAGCAAAGAAATAACCATATAGTCCCTCACTGTGCGCGGACTGGCCACCTTCAGGACCAAGACTGCCACCACCGTTGCCTGCAAAACTCCCCTCACCCCTTCTCTTCATCTCATTCAACAGCTTCACCAAGAACTCCTTGGGTACGCCCCAATTCTGTAAATAAAACTCACATGGCAGACCGTTGATCCTCGGGGATTTGCCCCTATTCATACTCAATAATGCCCGCCATGCTTCCCCTTCATCAATGGCCCCTCCCAGCGCCATATGATCCTCCCTACTCAGAACATTGGCCACTTGCCATCTCAACTGCCCTAATGCCCCCCCTTCACACCAACACTCCTCGAAGTCCCGAACCATTCATTACGACCCATCCCTTAGATCGTACGAAGCACCTGCCCCACACAATACCCTCCGGCCTCCTCTTGCACTAACAAACATTCCATCTCTGTGGCCACCTGATGCTGCCGCCACAGAACACATGCTGAAAGCTTGTCACCCCACAAAACTTCCTCTAACCCACCCTTGACCCGCACTGCATCAAACTTATCATTCTGCAATTCCCTGATGCGTTGCTTCAGCCCCTCTATTTCCTCCTCAGGATAGGCCCCACCCCCCTCTCCCATAACAATCCCTCAACTGCCCCTCTAAATATCATATAAGCCCAAAAGTCATCTGAGCCTCCCCCTTGTCCTGTCAAACATAATACTCCCTGATCCTCCCCTTTGCCACTCCATCCCACCATGCCAACATATCCCCAACAGCCTCCACTCCTGACGACAACTCCCTCCACATTCCTGCAAACCCCTCCCTCCCCTCTCCATCTGCAAGGAGCCTAACATTCAATTTCCAAAATCTCCGATGCCTCCTTGGCAACCCATCCCACCCCAATTCAGTGAAAACCTCTCAATGATCTGAATATGCACACACACCCTTTATACCCTTGCAGTCCGCGTTAGATACAATCGGTCTAGACGAGCAGCATACCCTCCCCACAGAAACATGTGCTCCACCTCCCACGCTTCACCCTTAGCCACGTCCCACAACCCTGCCCCCTGCAAAAGATCCCCTAACACAACAGAGTAAACTCTGCGCCTCGAGGCTCCACATCATTCCTTCTCACCACACAATTCCAGTCACCCCCCACAACTGCCACGGGGGGAAGCAACCGGAGGTGATACACCAATACATCCCCCTCTGCTGGCCCATAGACACACACTAGGGCCACCCTCTCCCCCATCTACTCGCACGACCCGCCCCTCCTCCCCCACCTCACTATGATACACAACAAACAGGCTGGTCTCTCGCAGAAGGATGGCAACCTCCCCTTTCAATCGAGTTGAATGCGCAACAAACACCTGAAATCCATCCAGTACCAACTCACACCCGGCTTTGTAATTGTGCTCTTGCACAAAAGCCACATCCACCCTATACCTATAAAGAAAACCCAAGAACCACATACACTTCACTCTGTCTTGCAACCCATTTACATTCACTGAGACACACTTTAAGCCAGCTGTACCTCGTGCCCTTTCGGCACTGACCCGCCTCTAGACGCCTGCCAGTGTCTACCACCATGCTCATGACCAGACACTTGAGGTCCTCCATATCCACCACTGGGCCCCTGGGCCCCTTAGGGCCGCCCTGTGCCACCTCCGCCCACACCTTCTTGCCAGATTTCTGCGCTGGGGTGAGGACATCATCAGAGTCTGACAGTGCCGCTGCCCGTTTGCATGACCTGCTCTCTGCCTCCATGGCCACCTCCAGAGGGCCTTCGTTATGCACCACCGCCTCTACAGTGACTACATCCATCCCGGCAGCCTGCTTCTCAACCAGCTCCACCACATCCTGTGACCTTACACAAGACACATTTCCGAGGGTCTTTTCAAGCCCCTCCTATTCCACCTCATGTGTCCTCCACCACTCTCTCTTCCATGGACATCCTACCCTCCTCACCCAGCATAACTGGGCCAACTGAGGAAGATTCCCCAGGTAGAGTCACACAAGACTCCTCAAGCAACTCCTCTCGCTCCACCTTTTCACTCCACAATGACGTCTTTGGATGTGCACCCGACTCAGGCACAACCATCACCTCCTGGACGGGCTCTGCCATGGGTTGTTGCCCCATATCCTTCTTACACTGTTGGCAACCACATTGTGCAGCAAAGTGGTCATACTCCCCACAAAGACTACAAGTGAGGCGTTGCCCTGCATAGGACACCATCACTTATGTACGAAAATAAGTCATCACGACATACGATGGTATGGGGTGTTTCAAAGTCATCTTCAGCGAGAAGGTACCTTCAAGGAGAACCACATATTCACCCTTCGTCCACTTCCCAATGGGTCGCCACATGCACAGTTCCATATCTGCTGAATACATCCCGTAAATCAGTCTCATCGGCTTCAAAAGGCACATTTCCCACCTTTACCCACGTGAAGTAATGTGACACGTCAATGAGCCTCACTGTGACAGCCGGGTTGACAACCACACAACTATCTTGATATTTGTTAACCAACAGCTTGTAGACACTTGTTGTTCAGAACCTAACCAAACCCCCTATAGGCCCCATTAAGCGCTACTCCATAAAGTTCTTCATCAGCCACTCCATAGGTATCCCTGATGATACCTATGGGGCCGTCACAGTCCCATGCACCAGCTCTATACAGTGTTGATCTGCCTCCTTCCCTGCTGCGCCATGTTGAGAAAATCTCAGTTTGCTTCAATGGCCAGCAGAGGGCAGTTAATGCATGTCCGCTCACTACGGAGGTCGAGCGACGAAATGTGGAAATAGAAGGGTAGAGATGGTGGTGGTCAGGATTTGTTTCAGTTGCCTGCCTGGTACACCGAGAGGCAGTTGTGATATATACCTCTTTCATATTTGTTCATTTTTCTAATGTTACATTGCGATTACCATCGTTAAATGCTAAAACGAGAGTAATCAGCTTTATAATATTAAATATTAATTTTCATCTTTCCCATTTTCATTATATGTATATATCTATTCTGGTGAGGAAATAGATCGTTCACCATGGGTAACGACCAATTTGTTTGTGTGGCATCACCTCTGCACTACTCGCGTGATGCCAGCTGACTTCAGGGGTGAGTGGTGTGGATTAAGCAGTACACCACCTCTCTCAGTCTTGAGAAGGTCTTTTCTGCTTACTTTGACTGAGAAGTTATTAAGCAGTATAGTATTATTCTCTAAGTTTCTTGAAAGTAGAGTATTTGTAAGACTCTCACCAAGTAAAATCTCTTCAGTGTTTAAAGAGATTTCAATTATTAAGCTTGGATCGTCTCTAGTTTGAGTGACCATGTAACTTTATCAATTTCGCCTGTAAATACCCATTCAGTCAGAAAATGTAATTGTAAATGGTATATAAGTTATAAGTCTGTTAAGTGTTATTTCTTTATAAGTAAAGGAACCATTTTAAAATACCTTATATAATATTACGTAAATTATGTTATATTAAAAACAAGTTTTAATGCAGTCTTTTCATCACCCCATCGTACAAATCCTTATTACGATTTTCCATGAGTATATTCAATATTAAGCATCTCCTATACTCAGGCCAAATAAATTATAAATTCTAAGGACAATCATAATAAATGGGGACCTACTGTCCGTGAGACTGAACTTTGAAATACACATTTTTAAGCATACAGACTTACTAAATATGGCTGAATTATCCACCAGGTTTGAAAATCTTACCGTTGAACGATTAAATACGATCAAGTTACAAACATGTTGGCAAATAGCCAAATCGCTCCGAGTAAAGTATGATAAACACTATACTGCTGTTACCCTATGGGCTATCATTCGGAATTTACTTTTTCCAGAAGCCTCAGAGGAAGACTCCGGCGAGGAATTAAAAGATAATGAAAGTCCAATTTCACAATTGGACCAGCAGTCATTAACCCGTAAACGGTCCAAATGTATATATACGTTTTTTCAACATTTGAAAGCATATAAAAAAGTAGATATTCTTTTTGTTTTTTTACATTTGAAAATGTGTAAAAAACTTTGGTCTACTTTTTTTGTTTTATATTTGAAAATATGTTAGACAGCAATCGCCCAGGGAGGTACTACCGTCCTGCCAAGTGAGTGTAAAACGAAAGCCTGTAATTGTTTTACATGATGGTAGGATTGCTGGTGTCCTTTTTTCTGTCTCATGAACATGCAAGATTTCAGGTACGTCTTGCTACTTCTACTTACACTTAGATCACACTACACATACATGTACAAGCATATGTATACACACCCCTCTAGGTTTTCTTCTATTTTCTTACTAGCTCTTGTTCTTGTTTATTTCCTCTTATCTCCATGGGAAAGTGGAACAGAATTCTTCCTCCGTAAGCTATGCGTGTTGTAAGAGGCGACTAAAATGCCAGGAGCAAGGGGCTAGTAACCCCTTCTCCTGTATATATTACTAAATGTGAAAGGAGAAACTTTTGTTTTTCCTTTTGGGCCACCCCGCCTCGGTGGGATACAGCCAGTGTGTTGAAAGAAAGAATTTGAAAATATGTAAAAAAAAAAACGTAGCTCTACTTTTGTAGCACTACACATGTGAACGTAGATCTGCTTGGACCGTTTACGGATTAAACGGTCAGTGCTTTCAGTAGGTGCTAAGGACACATCAACGAGACCTAAGTCTCCAAGACCAATTTCGTCTCAGGCTCAGATCACTTGGGAAACCCTAGACTTCATTGGCAGTACACCAGGAACTGCCACATTGTCTAGGTTAACGGAACCTAGAGTTCCTGTGAGGAATAATCCAGAGTTTTCCCAATGGAACTCCATTCAAATTCCTCCAGAGATCCACTATCCTGAATAATTTGAGAGATTAGAATGCTTCTTGAAATTACAAACTATGTACATTGAAGCTCAGTGTAAGTTTAAACAAGAAGAATTCGAAAGAGAATCCATCAGAGGTCATAGACAACTCAACCCAGGAAAAACAGAGTATCGTCCGGCACCAAGAGTCGAGATGTTCAATATTCATTAAGTGGCCGCCATGGTCCCGAGATTCTGTGAGAAAAACCTCAACGCATTTTTGGAAGCCTTTGAAAATCAGGCTCGAATTATGAAGTAGCCCAGGGAACATTGGGCTGCGTTGATACACACTAAGTTGATGGGCAAAGCACAGGCTAGCACGGTATCCTTACCCTTCAACAAATACTCTCAGTATGAGACAATAAAGAAAATTGTAATGGATGCTTACAACTTGTTGCCTGCCAGTTATCTATGGTCATTCGGGACTTTGAAGAGCAACCCACAGCAGTCCTGGGTAGAGTTTGCCCAAGGAAAACAGGCTGCATTTGAGAGATGGCTTAGGGCTTCAAAGTTCAATACAATGGAACAGTGGTTCCCAAACTGGGGGTAAATTACCCCCTGGGGGTAATTTAACCATTTTTGGGGGGTAATGGAGGTCTCAGTAGTAGTAACCAGTTACCAGTAACCAGTGTACCAGTAGATGACTCACTACCAACCGTCTCTGCGTGAATCACTGGCTGTATTCATATTGTTGCTGACCTAGCAGGATTTCAAGCGCCCCCTCGCCCATGGGCACTCATCAGTCAGTCTAGCCAAGGGGCAGAGAGAGGCAGGTTCGGCTGTGGCACCCTTCCACATACTTCAGTTACAATATACGTACTTCCAGCCTACGTGAGTATTTTTACCCAATCCACGTGTTTGAACCCCACATGATAGAGGGGTGACAGAAAAAAAGTTATGAATTCTGAAAATCAAGAAAACAATGTGGTACCTGGTATGAGGATTATTGTTAACTTTGTCTTAGTATATAAAGTTGTAAAGTAAACATATTATAAGTAAGTAATAAAGTTAAACCAAATAACAATAAACATCAAAAACTAATATACAGTATTAGAAAAGAAGAAATATATAGCTAAGTGTGTGGAAACCCAAAAGTATTTTGACAAGTATGCTTCAGGACAAAAGTCACTCAGTAGCCCAGATCGACCTGTCCAGTACGCGTCACTCACTTCCTGAGGCTGCCTCTATTTCACACTGTCAGTTTATCTGTGAGCATCAGCCGAGGTAGACATAAGCTGGTATGTATGTGTACTGCCCTGTGCAGTATATAGTTAGTATTTACCCACTGTTACTGTGAATTTGTAGCTATTATTAATTTTATATATAATGTATGTGTGGTTCTTACGTTTTCAATGGTTTTGCTAGGATTAGCAGAGTATGCGAGGCTGTATACATTCACGTTTAGCCATATATATCATTAATAACAACATTTTGTGAAAGAGGTAACATGCTTTATGTGGCATGTTAAATTGGGTAACAAGCTGAAAAAGTTTGGGAACCACTGCAATGGAAGATAGCTGACCATTTTGAGATAGCTCACCAGATGACGGGTAAGAGTAAACACCAAGAGGCTTTTCAGAAGAATCCCAAGACTCTAAGTTTGAAAGAAGAGCGTATATGGCGCATTCTCCAAACTGGCATAGTGATTCCACTTATGGAAAACAATTGAGTTTTAAAAAGGAAGATGTTCCCCATCAGTTTTGTGATTACTGCCACAAATTGGGACATTTGGAAAACCAGTGTAGAAAGAAAAATGAATGAAACATGAAAACCCCAGGAGATACCCTACTCAAGTGATCTCCCAGGTCCAAGCTAAAGCACGGCCTGTAGGAACGAACTTGGAATTGTCCCGTCCAGAAACCCAACAGACGAGATGACTACATTCTGAAACTGAGGTATGCAAAGCCATGGAATCTTACCTTGCTACAGAAAAAGTCGGCCTTGACGGAGAAAGGTTAGTTAACGTCACTACTTTTCGAAACAGGGAGTTATCTGTATTGAGGACATACGTATTACCCCTTGATGATCACTCAGACACCAAAATAAAAGTCTTATTAGAGGCTTATGGTGGCACCTTAATTAAAGCACCATTGTGTAGAGTGTTTTTGGAAATCCCCGATTATGTGGGTTGGATAACTGTTGGTATTTCTAGTAAAGAATTCCCCATTCAGGGTGTTGGACTATTGATCGGAAATGATGTATACCACCAAGGGATTTGTAAAAAACCGATGGTGATTAACAATCTTGAAACCCCCTATGCTTTAGAAGCATCAACCGAAGGTCCAGCGTTATTTCCCTTAAACATTATTACTTGTGCTATGTCTCGCTCCACAGATTGCGAAGAACCATCTGAAAATAAACCTGGGCTTGGATTTACTATTTAGTAATGTAATACAAACTGGAACCTTTAAACTTAGTAAAGCCATGATTAATCCCGAGTGTTCTGCTGAAAAAGCTCTAGGAAGAAATTATCTGATTCAGGCTCAAACTTTAAATCCAGACTTAAATCATTGTAGAAGTATAGCAGTTTCTGAGGAACAGGCCAAACTTTTAGAAAACTGTTATTATTACAAGGATGGCATCCTTATGAAAAAGGAGACAAATAATGGTTCCAAGGACATGAGGAGTTTAGTAGTATTGCTTACTTCTTGCCGATATACCACGTTTGAGTTTTCTCATAATAGACATCTAGGTGGACATCCTGGGGCAAGGAAAACTTTAGGAAAAATAGTAAAACATTTTTATTGGCCTAAGATTGGGGAAGAGGTGAGGAAATATGTTAAAGAATGTCATATTTTCCAGAAGGCAGGAAATCCTGCTCAAAAACCTTCCCTGGCCCCCTAATTCCTATTCCTGCATGAGGAGAGCCTTTCTTTCATCTAATTATTGATTGTGTGGGATCCCTGCCAACGACCCATCAGGGAAATCAATATTTATTTACAATTATGGATACTAGTACGAGATATCCAGAAGCTATCCCTGTGAGGAAAATTATTTCTCAGGTGATTGTTCATTCCTTATTAAAGTTCTTTTCTCAAGTGGGAATCCCCAGAGAAATTCAGTCAGACCAAGGGACGAACTGTACTTCTAAAACTTTCAGAGAAGCAATGTCCCACTTAGGTATAGAATCTTTGTTGTCCACTAGTTATCACCTTCAATCCCAAGGAGCTCTGGAACATTTTCACCAGACTCTAAAATCTATGCTAAGAGCATGTTGTGAACAATTTTCCCAAGAGTGGGATGAGGGGATGCCTTTATTATTATTCACTTTACGAAACTGTGAGCAAGAGAGTATGGGTTTCACCCCATTTGAACTCGTCTATGGACATCAGGTTCAAGGCCCATTAGAGGTATTGAGAGATACTTGAACTGGCAAGACAGCATCCTCTATAAAATCATCACCAGCTCTGATGCAGGAACATTTATCTTATGCTAGGGACTTAGCCACAGAAAATTTGGCTAAGACTCAAAGAAAAATGAAACCGGTACGACCAACTAGCGAAACCCCGCTCATTTCAACCCGAAGATTTAGTAATGGCTCAGAGGTTAGTCCCCGGCCATGCTCTCTTACCACATTACCAAGGTCCTTATGAGGTATTGAGTAAAGAAAATGAAGTAAATTATGTAGTGAAGATACCTAGAAAATGGAACAAAGTATTTCACATAAATCAACTGAAATCTTATCATTCCAAAACACTACCTACGACCTCCATCACTACCTTATCTACAATCAGAGAAAATACATCAGAAGGTGTCAAAAGAGCCGATGCTCACCTTAAAAATTCTGAAGCTCTGCTCAATCTTGATAAACTTCTTAACAATCTGGAAGATTCAAAAAGGCAAGAAATAAGTAACCTCATATTGAATATAAAAGCTTATATGGAGATGTGCCAAAGACTTGTATTGTAGGGTATCATGAAGTTGAGCTCCTTGATTCTCGTCCAATCATCCACCTTATAGAGTGAGCCCAGCTAAACATCAGATGTTAAAGCAAGAAGTTGACTTTCTTCTCGAGCATGGCCTTGCGGAACGAAGTAAGAGTCCTTGGGCGTCACCTTGCCTGTTAGTTCCCAAGCCAGATGGAACATTCCGTATGTGTATGGACTACCATAAGCTTAACTCCATCACAGAATAGATGACCTGATAGTCGACTTTCTTTATTGCGAGGATAATACCAAGCCCCACTTGCTCCAAAGGATAGAGACAAAACAGCCTTTGCGATTAAAGATGGTTTGTTCAATTACCGGGTTATGCCATTCGGTTTATGCAACGCAACCTCAACCTTTCAGAGACTTATGAACGAGATGACTCAACCTTTGGAAGGAGTCAAGGCATATCTTGATGATTTGGTAGTGTTCAGTGACTCCTGGGAGGAACACCTTATTAGACTAGAGGCTTTATTCAAATCCCTAGAGAGCTATAATTTCACAGTCAATTTAGCAAAGTGTGCTTTTGGACAAGCCACTATTAAATATTTAGGTTTTCAAATAGGACAAGGGAAAGTGGTCCCTCTTAACCTTAAAGTAAAAGCCATTACTGAATTCCCTATTCCAAGTGATAGAAAAGGAGTGGAAACATTTCTGGGTATGATTAGCTACTACCGAAGATTTTGCCCCAACTTTGTACAATTAGCCACTTCTTTGAATTAACTAGCCCTAGAGTAACTTTTAAATGGACCTTGGAATGTAATGAATCTTTTAAAAAAAAAATAAAGTGATTGCTTATGTGCTCTCCTGTATTACAAAGTCCCAATTTTCATAAACCCTTTATCATACATATTGATACAAGCTGCTATGCTATAGCGGCAGTCTTACTACAAAATTCATCAGATATTAAAGTTTTGCATCCCATTTGCTATTTTTCATCTAAATTAAAGCTGCATCAAAGAAATTATTCAACTGTTGAAAAAGAGACATTAGCCCTTGTAGTTTCCTTAGAGTATTTTAATGTGTACCTGGGAACTTCGCCTCATAAAAAATCTGTATTTTCTGACCACAATCTCTTAACATTCATAAATACAATGAAATAAAAAAATGCCCGGATTCTGAGGTGGGCTCTCAGAATCCAGCCCTATTCATTTAGTATTAATCATATAAAAGGTCCAGAGGGCTGAGGAAGGGTTGTTGAGGGGGTTCGGACATGTAGAGAGAATGGAGCGAAACAGAGTGACTTCAAGAGTGTATCAGTCTGTAGTGGAAGGAAGGCGGGGTAGGGGTCGGCCTAGGAAAGGTTGGAGGGAGGGGGTAAAGGAGGTTTTGTGTGCGAGGGGCTTGGACTTCCAGCAGGCATGCGTGAGCGTGTTTGATAGGAGTGAATGGAGACAAATGGTTTTTAATACTTGACGTGCTGTTGGAGTGTGAGCAAAGTAACATTTATGAAGGGGTTCAGGGAAACCGGCAGGCCGGACTTGAGTCCTGGAGATGGGAAGTACAGTGCCTGCACTCTGAAGGAGGGGTGTTAATGTTGCAGTTTAAAAACTGTAGTGTAAAGCACCCTTCTGGCAAGACAGTGATGGAGTGAATGATGGTGAAAGTTTTTCTTTTTCGGGCCACCCTGCCTTGGTGGGAATCGGCCAGTGTGATAATAAAAAAAATATATATAATAAAAAGGCCCGAGTAATGTTCTTGCTGATGCTCTTTCGCGTCCCTAATAAAGTTCAATAAATTGCCAGTTCTATTTAGAAATTCTGTCTAGCAAATTACTTTAAACATTTAAGCAACTATTCAGATTTCTGTTGTGTCTAATATATGTTTTGTCTATTTACAGTTTCTGTATTTTTGGTAACTTTGTGTATTGAGCTGGGATATGATCGAGAGACCAGGCTGTCTACTGCCTCCTCTGCCTCTACCCTGAATATTTGTGTATATATATTAACACTGACGGGATACTAGAAGTCTGGCTGTCTACATGCCTGGTCTCTCGGATCCGGAGCCCCTTCAATATGATCATTTGTATGCTTCACGATAAAAAAAACTCTGGGAAAACCAAAATTCCCAGTATACATACTGTCCTGATGGTAGGGGTGTTACCCCGAGAGGCAGTTGTGATATATATGTCTTTCATGTTTGTTCATCTTTCTAATATTACATTGTGATTACCATCGTTAAATGCTAAAACGATAGTAATCAGCTTTATAATATTAAATATTCATTTTCATCTTTCTCATTTTCATTATATGATGTCAGGGGTGAGTGGTGTGGATTAAGCAGTACAACACCTCTCAGTCTTGAGAAGGTCTTCTCTACTTACTCGCTTACTTTGACTGAGAAGTTATTCAGAAGTATAGTATTATACTCAAAGTCTCTTGAAAGTAGAGCATTTGTAAGACTCTCACCAAGTAAAATCTCCTCAGTGTTTAATGAGACTTCAATTATTAAGCTTGGATCGTCTCTGGTTTGAGTGACCATGTAACTTCATCAGTTTCACCTGTAAATACCCATTCAGTCAGAAAAAGTAATTGTAAACAGTATAAAAGTTATAAGTCTGTTAAGTGTTATTTCTTTATAAGTAAAGGTACCATTTTAAAATACTTTATTTACTGTTACGAAAATTACGTTGTATTAAAAACAAGTTTTAATTTAGTCTTTTCTTCACCCCATCGTATAAATCCTTATTACGATTTTCCATGAGAATATTCAGTATTAAGCATCTCCTATAATCAGGCCAAATAAATTTCAAATTCTAAGGTCAATCGTAATACTGTCCATGTGGCAGGTTGGGTTGATGGTGTTGGTAATTAGTGAGGGGATAATGGGATATGGTGTTGGTAAGAGATAATGGGGGTGAAAAGCAAGGGTGCCATGGGCATAATATGAATATTGTATTAAAATTCATAGTCCCGGATTTCTTAACATCTTACCAAACGATATCAGAACACTACCCGAGCAAGAGTAGAAGCCTTCAAAAGGAATCTTGACAAGACTTATCACCAAGAGTCAGATCAACTAGGCTGTGATGGATATGTAGGCCAAGGGGCCGTCGGCCGTAAGCACCAAACAAGCCTGGTCCTGGACTAGGTTGCAGAAGTAGGAAAACTTAAAACCCATCAAATATCAAAAGTCGAAGGAGAACGAGCTGATGTTAGTGAGTGATAATGTAGGACTGGGGGGCCGCCTTACATCATAAAGATGGGGAATATGTCAGTATTTCACAAGTTAACTTAATATAGATGAAGAGACCCAACTGGGACGGCGTTAATCTTTGTGTTTAAGCTAGTTAGATGCGATTAATTTATCGTATTAAATGTTGGTAAAGAGTAGGAAGAAAACAAGCTATGCTACTGAAGTTGTTAGAGGAAGTAGTTATGAAAGTCAGTGATGCAGGTCAAATCACTCTTACCTCCATATTACATAGTACTCTTCATAGGCCAGAAGGAAGTCTGATAAAAATTGTATTCATTATGTTTATATTATGGTATTTAAAGTAAGGTTCGTCAGGAAACAGGACAAGTGTTTCCTCACGCAGGTCTTAGTCAGATGATGACCCACCGTTGGAGCTTTTGGTCATCTGACCGAGGCCTTCTGCCAGCTTACTGGTCCACCCCCATAAAAATTATGGTCAGTTATAGGTTAATGTGGCTCTTCTGCTGAGGTGATCTGGACTCGCTTGTTTATTTGCTGGTGAGTTATCTTGGTGAGGTGTGGTAGTATGATTTATGTTGTGTTATCATGTAAAATTATGTAATAAAAGGCGGTTTTTGAACTCGTGGTATATTAGTCACAGCATGATTTTCCCTAAACCATTTAGGTGCCAAGTTATGTGCAAAGGTAAGAGCTGAATATTTCATTTATCACATTTATCAGCTGTCGATTTCAGACAGGGTCGCGGGGGCGATAATCCAGGATATATTAACATAAATATCGTGTATCACCGCAAAAGAAAAAAATGGGACTGTCAGATTGCTGATAATGTGAAGGTTAAGAAGGATTGATAAGAGGAGAACGTGCTGTAACACGTATTTTAAACCCATTTTGCCTAACACTCTCTATTAAAGTTGGTCCTCAGCACCACGTGCACCCCCTCCCCCTTCCTTCCTTCATATAAAATTCTAAGCAGAACAAACTGCATGGGGATGGAAATCTTTAACACTAGAGCTTTCGCATTCTCGTGCGTCGTCAGGAGCTATTCAGTGTTGCAAGACAGCACCAGATAGGAAGTAAAATTCTCCGAGGCAAAGCAGAACTTATCAGTGGTAACCAATGTCATATGTAACACACGAAGCATGAGAGTGTGAAAGATCTAGAGCGATTGTCTTGCATAAAATTTTAAATGTAAAATTTATATATAAAAGTCCTCATTACTTTAACAGGAAAATTGAAAAACTGGGTTTCACGCTATTATTTTTAACTATTCAGAAGGTCTTTTGAAGGAGAAAATACACGACATATTCCTTATTTTTGTTCTGTATTCATTACCCTACCTGCCTGTCTGGAGTCTACCTGGAGAGTATTCCGGGGATCAACGCCCCCGCGGCGGCCCAGTCCACGACCAGGCCTCCCGGTGGCTCAGAGCCTAATCAGACTGTTACTGCTGGCCGCATGTAGTTCAGTGTACGAACCACAGCCCGGCTGATGTGGCACCGACTTTAAGTATCTGTCCAGCTCCCTCTTGAAGGCAGCCAGGGGCCTATTGGTAATTCCCCTTATGCATGGTGAAAGGCTGTTGAATGGTCTTGGGCCTCGGACACTTATGGTGTTTTCTCTTAGTGTACCATTGACACCCCTACTTTTCATTGGGGGTATTTTGCGCCGCCTGCCCAGTCTTTTACTTTCGTGGGAAGTGATTTCTGTGTGCAAATTCGAGACCATTCTTTCTAGGATTCTCCAAGTGTAGATTATGATATATATCTCTTGCCTGCATTCCAATGAGTACAAGTCAAGTGCTTCCAAGCGTTCCCAGTAGTTGAGGTGTTTGATGGAACTTGTATGTGCCATAAAGGTTCTCTGTACATTCTGTAGATCTGCAATTTCACCTGCTTTGAACGGAGATGTTAATGTACAGCAGTATTCCAGTCTAGAGAAAACAAGTGATTAGAAAAGGATCATCATTGGCTTGGCATCTCTTGTTTTGAACGTTCTCATTATCTATCATTTTCTTTTCAGCTGTGATAGTGGCACTGTTGTGATCCTTGAAAGTGAGATCCTCAGACATTACCGCTCCCAGGTCCCTCACATTATTTTTTCGCTCTATTGTATGATCAAAGTTTGTAGCATACTCAGTTGTAATTATTATCTCCTCTAGTGTTCCATAACGGAGTAGTTGGTATTTGTTTTCATTAAACATCATATTGTTTTCTGTTCCCCATTGGAAAATTTGATTTACATCTTCTTGGAGGTGAACTGTCCTCTGTAGACGACAGTCTCATGCAGATCCTAGTATAGTCTGTGAAGGATGACACTGTGATGTGGATTACATCTGTCTGTCTGATATGTGGATGAGGAACAAGGAGAGTACTGTGCCTTGGGGAGCAGAGATTTTTAGTGTCAGCTTCCGATTTAACTGTTTACCATTTCTCTTTGTGTTTGATTGGTTAGAAAGTTGAAGATCCATCTCCCCCTTTGCCAGTTATTCCTTTGTCATATATTTTGTGCGCTATTACACCATGTAAAAGGCTTTTGTAAAGTCTGTGTATATTACATCTGCATTCTGTTTTTCTTCCAGTGCATCCAGAACCATATCATAGTGATCCAGTAGTTGTGAGAGGCAGGAGCGACCTGCTTTGAACCCATGTTGCCCTGGATTGTGCAGATTTTGGGAATCCAAGTGGTTTGCAATCGTGCTTCATTGCACTCTTTCAAAGATATTTATGATTTGGGACGTTAGAGCTATTGGTCTATAGTTCTTAACGAATGCTTTGCTGCCACCTTTATGGAGTTGGGCTATATCCGTTGTTTTTAGTGACTGGAATTTTACCCATGTCCAAACTCCTTCTCCATAGTATACTTAAGGCACTCAAAAGGGGGTTTCTTGCAGTTCTTCATGAACACAGAGTTCCACAAGTCTGGGCCTGGGGCTGAGTGCATGGGCATGTCAATGGCTTTCTCAGTGTCTATCGAAGTTAGGGTAATGTCAGAAATATGGCATACATTGGAGTTTTGAGGCTCATTCATGGAAAAAATAATTTGGATTGTCGATCTTTAGACTAATTAGTGGCTCGCTAAACACAGTCGTATTGGGATTTCAGTATCTAACTCATTTCTTTATTGTCATCTGTGTAATTCCCATTTTGTCTGAGCAAAGGCCCGACACTAGATGTGGTATTTCCATTTTTTTTGGCATATGTAAAGAAATATTTCGAATTTCTTTCATTTTCACTAATTGCTTTTAGCTCCTGGGTCCTTTATAAGTCCTTTAGCTTAAGTTTGATACTCTACACTTCCCTGGACAGCACTTCCTTGGTCAGCACTTCTTTCCGTGTATCAGATAGTCTAGTGTTCTTGAGGAAGCCAGCGATTCTTCGTCATCTTCTGTAGAGGAAGCATCTTTCTCCAATTTACTTCTTTTTCTTTCTTAGGGGAATATGCCTCGAACATATTTCATAAGAACATAAGAAAGAAGGAACACTGCAACAGGCCTACTGACCCATGCAGAGCAGGTCCATGTCCCCCCCCCGGATAAGACCAATGACCCCTTCCCCAGATTAGCCCAATGACCCAGCCAGTCTGGTAACCTAAACTCAAGGATG
This sequence comes from Cherax quadricarinatus, assembly GCF_038502225.1. NCBI lineage: Eukaryota > Metazoa > Arthropoda > Malacostraca > Decapoda > Parastacidae > Cherax > Cherax quadricarinatus. The sequence continues at coordinate 1,718,414 of NC_091312.1, read as the reverse complement.
GAGCACTGCACCAGACCCAGCAGCACAAGCTAGTCAGGTCCAACTCACACCCACTCATGTATTTATCTAACCTGTTTTTAAAACCACACAACGTTTTAGCCTGAATAACTGTACTCTGAAGTTTGTTCCACAACTCTATTACCAAACCAGTGCTTTCCTATATCCTTCCTGAATCTGAATTTTTCCAACTTGAAACCATTGCTGCGAGTCCTGTCTTGGCTGGAAATTTTCAGCACGCTATTTACATCCCCTTTATTCCTGTTTTCCATTTATACACCTCGATCATATCCCCCCTAATTCTACGCCTTTCGAGAGAGTGCAGATTCAGGGCCCTCAGTCTATCCTCATGTGGAAGATTTCTAATGAAGCCAAGAATTCTGCTAGCTTTATTGCGAACACTAATGCACTGTTGTCTTGGTTTTAGATTACTGCTAACCAGAACTCCTAAATCCTTTTCGCAATCAGTAGTATTAAGATCTACATTATTTAGTTTATATGTGGCATGGTTATTTAACTGTCCAACATTTAGAACTTTGCATTTGTCAATATTAAACTGCATCTTCCACTTCTCCGACCATTGCATCAGTGTATTCAAGTCCTCCTGGAGTGCTCTAGTGTCTTCATTAGATTGAATTGGACGGCCTATTTTGGTGTCATCAGCAAATTTGCTTATGTCGCTATTTATTCCCTCATCTATGTCGTTTATGTAAATTGTGAACAACAAAGGGCCCAACACTGACCCCTGTGGAACACCGCTTGTGACGTGCCCCCATTCTGATTTCTCCTCATTTATGCAAACTCTCTGCTGTCTATTTGTCAGCCATGCCAGGAAGTTGATCCTTTCAAGGCAGTGGTTTGGAGCCATGTTATTTAAGATATCTTCCCAATTTGTTTCATTTAGGACTTGGTTCACCTGGTTCCTGTTGATGTTCTTGTTGTTGAAGTTGTATTCGGTGAAGACACCTTCACAGCTACGTGCATTTTGCTGATCAGGACTCCTGTGCATGTAAGTCTGAACTTCAATTAGATTGTGATTGGAGTTAGTTGTTTTTTATATTATGTTTCTTACCAGGTCCTCATTATTTGTGAAGATAAGGTCAAGCATGTTTTCCAGTCTTGTTGGCTCCATTATCTGCTGACTTAGGGTGTGTTTATCATAGTGATTTAGTAGCTCATGTGTCTCTGACCTTTCATCTTCGCTGCCTCCAGGGATTGTTTCTGCTATAACATTATTTGCTACATTCTTCCATTTTGTATGCCTTAGTTTGAAATCACAAAGCAGTAAGATGTTTGGGGATGTAGCTGGAAGGCTTTCCAGACAGCAATCAATTTTCAGTAGCTATTCCTTGAACTGTTGTGAGGTTGTATCTGGTGGCTTATATACAACCACGATGATTAGGTTTTGGCTCTCTATCTTTATTGTTAGAACTTCAACTACATCATTTATGGTGTTCAGCATCTCCGTGCAGATGAGTGACTGACATACAGGCCAACCCCACCTTTGTTGCCTGTTGTTTCTGTCACTTCTGAAAAGGTTGTTCCCATTTATCCATATTTCATTGTCAAAGTGATTGTTTGTGTGGGTCTCTGTGAAGGCTACAGACATCGCATTTGACTCCTCTAGAAGTCCACTGATAAAAGGTATTTTGTTGGTGGATGGCTTAAGGACCTGAATATTAGCAAACTTAAACGAGGTTGTATTCTGTGTTTATTGGGGGGATTTTGTTTTTGGCACCAATAGCGCCAATAACAATGTTCTGTGTTCGTGCCACTTCCAGGAAATCACTCTCGCCCCCCTAGAAAGCACCCCTACCATATAGTCATACAAGCAACTGGAGTGAGCCTGGTGTCGAGCGGCCCATGGGTGCTGGAGTGGGCCAGAGACTGAGTGGAAGAGAGATGCTACGGGTGCTGAAGTGGGTTAGGGGACAGATATCTAAAGTCAGTACCCGATCAACCGAGCTGTGGTTCGTACTTTGGACTACATGCGGCCAGCAGTAACAGCCTGATTGATCAGGCTCAGATCCGCCAGGTCTGGTCAAGGGCTGGGCCGCGGGGGCGTTGACCCCTGGAACACCCTCCAGGTAGAGTCCAGATAAGTAAGGGTGCTGAAATGGGTTAGGAGTTCTGGAGTAGGTCAGAGGTGCTGGAGTGGGCTAAGGGGCTGAAGTGGGCCAAAGATGCTGGAGTGGGCTAGAGGTTCTAGAGTAGGCTAGGTGTGCTGGAGTGGGCTAGGAGTTATGAAGTGATAGTGGTACTGGAGTGGTCTAGGGGTGCTGGAATGGGCTAGGGGGTGGTGGAGTGGGCTAAGGGTGCTGGAGTGGGCCAGAGAGGCTCCTTCTAATGAACTTTCTATGTAAATTCCCAGAGTCGCCTCTTCCCTTCCCCCCGGGTTACCCTCCCCGAGCATCCCCCTCACCCCTACTGTGTTTTATTGCTGCCTAACAGAGGCCGGGGAATTGAGACTCCCACCCCCTCCTCCCTTCCTGTCTACACTCAGGCCGACACCCCCACCCCTCCTCCTTTCCTGTCTACACTCAGGCTGACACCCATCTCTGGTACACAATAGTACTCAGGCAGCCACGGGTGTTCCTGGGGTACATTTATCACCATAAACACACCTTGGCCGCCTCTACTATTCCCAGACACACAACTTAATGGCCATACGTCTCTCACGACGGCCTTCAGCAATCTTAACAAACAATATTTTAGGACGCTGTAGACAACACGTCTGAGTAGTTGTCGAGAAAGCAGCGCCAGCATAGAGCCCAGATCGCGTAAAATGTACTCTTAAGGCTGAAAGTTTGGAGAGATACAGAGTGGTTAAAGTGATGGGCATCCGCTACGAAGCCAGATTAAGGTACACTAAGAGAGAGAACTCGGTAAGTGCCAGAGAACCTCGACTTTTCAACGTCTTTCCTTCGTATATAGTGGAATTACCAACAAACCTCTGGCTATCAAGCGAAAACTTGACATATTCCTCAGATCACTTCTGTTGTTCATATGCTGAAATTCGTGCGCTCAGTAGTAACAGCCTAGTTGATTAGATTTTGATTCACCGATGGGCCTGGTCTGAGAATGTGCCACGGAAGTGAGGACTAGAGAAAACATAAGTACGACGTACATAGTGTAGGGTGTGGACAAGGGAACATGCACAGAAACTATACAGTAGGCAGGAGAGCCATTGTAATGTTAGGCGGCAGTACTCCCTGTGGTTCATCACCATGGTGAGGAAACCAATGTGGACACACTCCATGCACAGTTTTAAGAGTAAGTACGAAAAAAGCCAAGAGAACAAGAATCAGTATTGTCAGTATAGTTTTAGAAGTATCTTCAGGGGTCAGGAGCTATGAATTGATGCATGCAAAAGAAAATAGGTAAATACAAATTAGTATAAAAATAAATTGTGTATGTGTGTGTACTCACCTAATTGTAGTTGCAGGGGTCGATTCACTACTCCTGGCCCCGCCTCTTCACTGTGTGTGTGTGTGTGTGTGTGTGTGTGTGTGTGTGTGTGTGTGTGTGTGTGTGTGTGTGTGTGTGTGTGTGTGTGTGTGTGTGTGTGAGTGTGTGTGTGTACTCACCTAGTTGTACTCACCTAGTTGAGGTTGCGGGGGTCGAGTCCGAGCTCCTGGCCCCGCCTCTTCACTGATCGCTACTAGGTCACTCTCCCTGAGCCGTGAGCTTTATCATACCTCTGCTTAAAGCTATGTATGGATCCTGCCTCCACTACATCGCTTCCCAAACTATTCCACTTACTGACTACTCTGTGGCTGAAGAAATATTTCCTAACATCCCTGTGATTCATCTGTGTCTTCAGCTTCCAACTGTGTCCCCTTGTTACTGTGTCCAATCTCTGGAACATCCTGTCTTTGTCCACCTTGTCAATTCCTCTCAGTATTTTGTATGTCGTTATCATGTCCCCCCTATCTCTCCTGTCCTCCAGTGTCGTCAGGTTGATTTCCCTTAACCTCTCCTCGTAGGACATACCTCTTAGCTCTGGGACTAGTCTTGTTGCAAACCTTTGCACTTTCTCTAGTTTCTTTACGTGCTTGGCTAGGTGTGGGTTCCAAACTGGTGCCGCATACTCCAATATGGGCCTAACGTATACGGTGTACAGGGTCCTGAACGATTCCTTATTAAGATGTCGGAATGCTGTTCTGAGGTTTGCTAGGCGCCCATATGCTGCAGCAGTTATTTGGTTGATGTGCGCTTCAGGAGATGTGCCTGGTGTTATACTCACCCCAAGATCTTTTTCCTTGAGTGAGGTTTGTAGTCTCTGACCCCCTAGACTGTACTCCATCTGCGGCCTTCTTTGCCCTTCCCCAATCTTCATGACTTTGCACTTGGTGGGATTGAACTCCAGGAGCCAATTGCTGGACCAGGTCTGCAGCCTGTCCAGATCCCTTTGTAGTTCTGCCTGGTCTTCGATCGAGTGTATTCTTCTCATCAACTTCACGTCATCTGCAAACAGGGACACCTCAGAGTCTATTCCTTCCGTCATGTCGTTCACAAATACCAGAAACAGCACTGGTCCTAGGACTGACCCCTGTGGGACCCCGCTGGTCACAGGTGCCCACTCTGACACCTCGCCACGTACCATGACTCGCTGCTGTCTTCCTGACAAGTATTCCCTGATCCATTGTAGTGCCTTCCCTGTTATCCCTGCTTGGTCCTCCAGTTTTTGCACCAATCTCTTGTGTGGAACTGTGTCAAACGCCTTCTTGCAGTCCAAGAAAATGCAATCCACCCACCCCTCTCTCTCTTGTCTTACTGCTGTCACCATGTCATAGAACTCCAGTAGGTTTGTGACACAGGATTTCCCGTCCCTGAAACCATGCTGGCTGCTGTTGATGAGATCATTCCTTTCTAGGTGTTCCACCACTCTTCTCCTGATAATCTTCTCCATGATTTTGCATACTATACATGTCAGTGACACTGGTCTGTAGTTTAATGCTTCATGTCTGTCTCCTTTTTTAAAGATTGGGACTACATTTGCTGTCTTCCATGCCTCAGGCAATCTCCCTGTTTCGATAGATGTATTGAATATTGTTGTTAGGGGTACACATAGCGCCTCTGCTCCCTCTCTCAATACCCATGGGGAGATGTTATCTGGCCCCATTGCCTTTGAGGTATCTAGCTCACTCAGAAGCCTCTTCACTTCTTCCTCGGTTGTGTGCACTGTGTCCAGCACTTGGTGGTGTGCCCCACCTCTCCGTCTTTCTGGAGTCCCTTCTGTCTCCTCTGTGAACACTTCTTTGAATCTCTTGTTGAGTTCTTCACATACTTCACGGTCATTTCCTGTTGTCTCTCCTCCTTCTTTCCTTAGCCTGATTACCTGGTCCTTGACTGTTGTTTTCCTCCTGATGTGGCTCTACAACAGTTTCGGGTCAGATTTGGCTTTCGCTGCTATGTCATTTTCATATTGTCTTTGGGCCTCCCTTCTTATCTGTGCATATTCGTTTCTGGCTCTACGACTGTTCTCCTTATTCTCCTGGGTCCTTTGCCTTCTATATTTCTTCCATTCCCTAGCACACTTGGTTTTTGCCTCCCTGCACCTTTGGGTAAACCATGGGCTCATCCTGGCTTTTTCATTACTCCTGTTACCCTTGGGTACAAACCTCTCCTCAGCCTCCTTGCATTTTGTTGCTACATATTCCATCATCTCATTAACTGGCTTCCCTGCCAGTTCTCTGTCCCACTGAACCCCGTTCAGGTAGTTCCTCATTCCTGTGTAGTCCCCTTTCTTGTAGTTTGGCTTCATTCGTCCTGGCCTTCCTGCTTCTCCCTCCACTTGTAGCTCTACTGTGTATTCGAAGGTCACTGGCCCCAAGGGGTCTTTCATATGTGATGTCCTCGATATCTGCACTACTGAAGGTTAATACTAAGTCCAGCCTTGCTGTGTGTGTGTGTGTGTGTGTGTGTGTACTAACCTAATTATAGTCACCTGTTTGTGGTTGCAGGGATCGAGTCTCACCTCCTGGCCCACGTCACTCCGCCGGCCGCTACAGTGAGACTTGAGCAAGTTGCAAAGGGTGTGGGCAACCATGCAGCTGCTGGAGATCATTGCTAATAATTGCAAGCTCAAGGCATTAAGTCGAAGTAGGAGAGGGAAAACCGGAGTTGGAATGCAGTCTGGCACGAGAAAAATAGTAAACATCTACGAAAGAAAGGGAACTGTGAGGGATCATCAAAGGGGGGCATTTCGTCTGAGAGTACATCAGCTGTATGACTGTGGCCGTCTAGGCAAGGAACGTCAATCTCAGAATAGCTTTCATGAACTTCATAAACCATTATCTAGGACTTAATGTATGTTTATTAGTGGCTTTTAAATGTTTCGTTTTCTTGCAGGATGTGGTACAGTGGTATGATTGTGTTGTAATGTGCAGTGTATGGTGCGCTTGTGTTGTGATGTACTGTGTATGGTATACTTGTGTTGCACCATCACCTCACCTGCCATGCACCACTTAGCGTCATTGCAAAGCTCTAAGGTTTCCTTTCTTCCTTGCAGGTGAGTGAACGAGCGGTCAGCCCAGTTGATGGAAGCCTTGTAGCTGATGGTGCTGGCCCACGCTACCTGATCCTGCCTCTCTCATGCCCCTGCCTTTACCCCTGCCCTTAGTCCTGTTCCTGCACTCACCCCTGCCCTTACCCATGCTTCTGGCCCATAATGCACCTGACTTCACTCTGACCCACCAACAGGTAGATAACAAGTAAAACAGAATTTGCCATGTTCTTGAAAACTGTGAGGGGGGGGGCAGTGTGGAATGAAAGAATATAGAAAAAATGAATGTGGAAGAGGAGGTTGAAAAGGGGAAGGGAAGAATGCGGAAGGCGGTAGCAGAATTAATTGTCTTGGAAATCCCCACTCTGCAAGTGGGAGCTTACAATGCTGAATATCCCTTGCTTGGATCTGAAGGTTCAAGCAAGAATGTTAATGGCATTAGACTCCTTAGTTCGCACATACCTGTGAGAATCTCAGGATCCTGGGCAGCTCCTGGGGTCACGATTGATTTTTTTTTTTTTTTGAGAGAGAGAGAGAGTTCAGCTAAAACAGTTGAAGAAAAGACACACGTTTTAGAACTGGCTTCGTTTTTTTCTTTCGGAACAACGTTTCCCTCTGGGTAGAGTTTTATCAAGTCATAATATGATTCATGACTTGATGAAATTTTAACATTGTGCCAACCAAAAATTATTTTCTGCAACGTGTTCTTCAGTATTTGGCCAGTATAATATTTTTATGTTTGTTTTCACATATAATACGGAAATAAAATCACAGAAATCAATAATTTTAGAAGAAAGGGATTTCATTTGAAAAATAATACACAGGATCTTTCATTAGAGACATAGTTCCCGATGTGAAGTTCAGTACCGGACAGGTGTCTGCACCAACACCTGAACTATTTTCCTCAAGGTCTCTTAATACAAATAGTGATGCAGTAAACAGTTTGATAGTCTTGTAAATTTTGCCCTTGCCTGTGTGGAAGATTATTATTGTGAAATTTGTTTAAAGACGGAGGAGGAGGGCAGGTTTTCGGGGTTTACAGAATTCCTGGTGTATCTTAAGGGACACCAGTGAGCTTCATGTTTGGTGGTGATCTCTGAGGGACACCAGTGAGCATCATAGTTCTTGGTGATCTCTGAGAGAGGTACACCAGTGAGCTGCATGTTTGCTGGTGATCTCTGAGGGCCGCCAGTGAGCTTCATAGTTCTTGGTGATCTCTGAGGGCCGCCAGTGAGCTTCATAGTTCTTGGTGATGTCTGAGGGACACCAGTGAGCTACATGGTTGTTGGTGACCTCTGAGGGACACCAGTGAGCTACATGGTTGTTGGTGACCTCTGAGGGACACCAGTGAGCTTCATGATTGCTGGTGATCTCTGAGGGACACCAGTGAGCTACATGGTTGTTGGTGACCTCTGAGGGCCGCCAGTGAGCTACATGGTTGTTGGTGACCTCTGAGGGCCGCCAGTGAGCTACATGGTTGTTGGTGACCTCTGTGGGCCGCCAGTGAGCTTCATAGTTCTTGGTGATCTCTGAGGGCCGCCAGTGAGCTTCATAGTTCTTGGTGATCTCTGAGGGCCGCCAGTGAGCTTCATAGTTCTTGGTGATGTCTGAGGGACACAGTGAGCTTCATGGTTGATGGTGACCTCTGAGAGGGACGCCAGTAAGCTGCAGTGGCACTCCCAACTCTGTCTTAATGGCGGAATTTTCATTCACGGGATGAGTGGCATTGTCAAGTTAATTTGTCCCTCGGCGCAGAAGCTGAAATAATCTTTTCAAGTGAGATACAGAGCTGAACTGATGAGAGGAAAATGGTAGCTGAGGGTAAATTTTGCAGGGAAACTGTGAAAATTATGAGTGTTACTTGTCCTGTATTCCCGTGCAATGTGATGTTAAATATAGTCACTGAGGTTAAAACGTTGTGTAGTTTTAAATTTAGGTTAGACAAATACATGTTTAGCGGGTTTGGGTTTGGGTTTGAGAAGGGGCTGCCTACTATGGGCCAATAGGTCTCTTGCAGTGTTCCTCCATTCTTATGTTATTATTCCCGTGGTATACCTTTGAGGAGTTTCTAAAACTTTCTTTTACAGCTCGGCCCTGAGCCAGGCTTGTCAGATAGTATGGAAGGGGTGGATACGGGAACAGTAGTGGGGCATTTTGTAGGGAAGGGTGTAACGGGGCACCTAGTTAGGGAGGGTTACGACGAACACAAGAACAATACCTGATGGACGGGGATGACAGATATGACGAGGATGCTGAGAAGGTATCTTTTAGGGGAAAAGAGGTGACACGAATAATGGGGGAAGACATGTGAAATGGGAATGATTATCATGGTGAGGTAGGAATGATGGGGGTGCAGGAATGAGAGTGGGAGGCAGAAATGTCAGGAGGAAGGAGGGAGAAAGAGCAGGAGGAGGAGGAGGCAGGGAGAGGAGACAATGGGCAGGTCATCCACCATTGTGTGCCCAACAATGAACATTAAGAACATAAGCCAGCCATGAAGCCACTTCATATTTCCATAATACCGCTGCAGTTATTATGCACTAGTGACGTTTTACTTCTCTCGTCGTAGTGTAAACTTTAAATCTTATGTACGAATACACAACCCGTACATAGGAGAAAGAAGCTTATTACGACGTTTCGGTCCGACTTGGACCATTGACTAATCACTCACGAAGGTGAGGGAGCCGGTATATATAGGAGAGGAGGACATAAGCTTCTTTCTCGTATATTCGTACTACTTATGTATTTTCCAGTCACGGTATTGTGCCTCTTTGTTCTTTGTATACGAATACATATTTTGTTCAAATATTGCGTATAGGGTACAGCATGAGTCGCTTTACCCAGATATAATTATTATATATTTGCCTGCACTGATTTAGTGAGAATTATTGTAATGCTCTGGGTGTAGTATTGCGTTAACTAGCTTTTAGTTTAGCAGAAATTCCGTTATGTGCAGTGTTAATTTTTTTTTCTGTTTTACAGAGTTACAGGATGAAATGGAAATTAGAAACCGAGCAACGTAGTTTTTTCTTAGTGATGGTAAACACATAAGAATTTCTGTTGCAGTAATTAAAGATTTTGCCGAGCAGTTTGCGGATGTTGCCCCTCCAAGCTGGCAAGCTGTTCACAGCTTGGATAAGAATTTTTAGGTTTTAGGAAGCGTTGCTGAGTGTAGGAAACTAATGGGCTGCAGCGTTAGGGGTAAAAGAAGCAACTGTTGTCAAGATACTTCAGGGAGATGTTCAGAAAACATGATAGTCATGAAGTTACTAATAAAAACAGAAGAAATGGTTAGCATAGAGAGAGACGGTGGAGTGAGGCTAGACGGTGGAGTGAGGCGAGACGGTGGAGTGAGGCGAGACGGTGGAGTGAGGCGAGACGATGGAGTGAAGCGAGACAGTGGAGTGAAGCGAATGACCAAAAGAAGTAGTATTGAGAAGTCACTGAAAAGTGAAGAATATTTGCAAACTGTTGATGAATTATTCTTGCACAGTCCTTAAAGATCAACTAGACGTTCATCACCGGAGCTTGATGTTCTTACTGGTACTGTGAAACCCATATTATGTTCACTCAACGTTTACAGGATAATGGTACTGAAAACACTGAATGAAAACGATTCAGATGCGAGGGTTGAATTATGTAATTGGTTTGTGACAATTAATGAAACAGATTGCATTGTTTCTAAACAATGTCTTGTAGATGAATGAAGCAACATTTGAAACTAATGGACGAATCAATCTATTGGAGCTGTGAGTAATCCTAATCTGATGTTATAGTATGAATTAGAGAGGCCGGATGTCTGTCTGGAGGGTCTTCCGGGGGTCAACGTCCCCCACGACCCGGTCTTCGACCAGGCCTCCTGGTGGATCAGGGCCTGATCGACCAGTCTGTTACTTATGGCCTCTCGGAATGGTTGAACGGTTCCGTTAATTATCTAGGATTGTGAAACACTGGCTGACTAAGCTTAAAAACACATCACATTTCGGAACAAATGTCAGTTTGTTCTTAAGCCATCATTTTTCGTTATAACAATGGTATACACTACCGACAAGTTGATGAGTATTCGAAAAAATTTTCGTCGTGGGACAGTGAAATGCTGTCCCCGGTGACCTGATACAACCCTGTGTGAGTATTCAGTGTGGCAGAGCCAAGATGAAGTCTTCGGTCAGAACCCTCGATACTCGGGTCACGTGAAGACGTTGATGATGCAAGACTTCTAGACGTTGAATAATATCAGTGAACTGTACCGCTGTCGTTCATTGATGAAAAACATGAAACATGTGAATGGACATTAAAATGGTATAAAATATTGTTTCAAACTTTGGAACAATGCTCTTCTCCAGACTGAGGGACTGACCACCTCAAAACTTTAAGGGTGATGGACTGATTACATCGTCTTCAAGTCTCTTCTGCTTCTATCAACTTTTCTGTACTCGACTGAAGAAGCCTACTGTGTAGGCGAAACGTTTCGAAATAAAGATACCTAACTGTTGCATATGTGTCTTACCTAACAATGAAACATGTGAGTTGAACACGATGATGAACACTGAACAGTTTCACCAGTAACTAATAAATATTAATCCTGGTAAAGTGATTTCATTACCGTGCTATGTGTAAAGCTACTCTTGCCGCACCATGATTTATACCTGCAAATCGTGTCTTTTATTTTGTTTTAACGTGATATATTTTTAAGAGGATATTTATAGTACTGGTGCGATGATGTTAATATTAGTAGCATGAGTTGCGTAGGTTATTTGTTGACAGGTGACCCCGTGCTGCAGGTGACCTTATGCCACAGGTGACCCCGTGCTGCAGGTGACCTTATGCCACAGGTGACTCCGTGCTACAGGTGACCCTGTGCCACAGGTGACCCCGTGCTGCAGGTGACCCTGTGCCACAGGTGACCCCGTGCTGCAGGTGACCCTGTGCCACAGGTGACCCCGTGCTACAGTTGACCCTATGCCACAGGTGACCCCGTGCTACAGGTGACCCTATGCCACCGGTGATCCCGTATTACAGGTGGCCTTAATAGGCCACCTGTAATATGGGAAACCGAAGCAACTTGGTTTAATCTCAACGCATATGTTTGCGTCTTTTCGTCTATAAATAAAGATTCTTCTGTTTTCTCGAGTGCTTTTATCTGCATTTGTCAATTGTTGCTACAACTTCACACACACTGCAGAATTATCAACGTTTCGGTGAAAAATTCAGCCAACATCACTAAGGTTTTTCTCTGGAATTCTACACTACAGTGTCAAATGCCAAACAAACATTGAGCATCCAGTTTGCATGTTCTTGTTCTAGGAGTTGTCTTCCTTTCACTTGGTGTGTGTCCTCTGGCCTCCTCACTTTTGTAGCACCGCCTTGCATTTGTGGTAAATGAATTTGAGAAGCCGCTGTTTGGTACATTGTTGCTGTACCGTCATCCTGACAGTACCTGACTGGCAGTTACTCTGTTGTATGTTAGGTATGCATTAATCACTTGCAGTACTCTCCTTTACCTTACCTTTGGTGAATTTCTTGAGTCTTTACTCCTGGAGCCAGGCCATGGGCCAGGCTTGTCTGGTGTTAGCCTGGTCAACCAGGCTGTTGCTGCTGGAGACCCGCTGCCCCACATGCCCATCATAGCCTATTTAATCTGGCACCTGGTGAAGATACTTGTCCAGTTTCCTCTTGAAGACTTCTATACTTGTTCCAGCAGTGCTTCTGATATCTTCTGGTAAGATGTTGAACAATCTGGGGCCACGGATTTTGATGCAGTGTTCCCTTATTGTGCCCACCGCACCCGTGCTTTTCACTGGGTTTATTTTGCACTTCCTCTTTTATCTCTCACTCCAGTATGTTGTTATGGCAGTGTGCATATTTGGGTCCAGGCCCTTGAGTATCGTCCAGGTATATAATGTATCTTTCTCTCCTCCGCTCCAGTTTATCTGGAGTTTATCTGGAGAGAGTTCCGGGGGTCAACGCCCCCGCGGCCCGGTCTGTGACCAGGCCTCCTTAGGTCAGTGTCCCAGGATGCGACCCACACCAGTCGACTAACACCCAGGTACCCATTTTACCGATGGGGAACATAGACAACAGGTGGAAAGAAACACGTCCAATGTTTCTACTCTGGCTGGGAATCGAACCCAGGCCCTCACCGTGTGAAGCGAGAGCGTTAACCACCAGGCCACCAGAGCCCAGTGTCTACATATTTAAGATTTTAAGGCGTTCCCAGTGATTTAAGTGCTCAACTGGCTCTGTGCGGGCCATAAACGATCTCTGTATTTGTTTCAGCTCTTGATATTTCTCCTGCTGTCAACACTGAACAATATTCCAAATGAGGGAGCACTAGCGATTTGAAAAGTATCACCACTGGCATTATTTCCCTTGTTTTGGAAGTTCTCATTACCCACCCCGTCATCCTCCTGGCTGTCGTGATTTTTGCCTTATTGTGCTCTTGGGAATAATTATGTCAGCTCACATTATTATTCTCAAATCTTTCACGTGTTCCTTTCGTTCTGTTTGACGATCCTCTTGAGTTTTGCATACAGTGTTCCTTTTGAGTTCATAATTCTTTCCATAACTAAGCAGTTGGAACCTATCACCACTGAACGTCTCCTCTGCCCACTGAAAAGCACTGCTTATGTCTTAATGCAATTTTTCAGTGTCTTCTACCGAAGTAACTTTCATGCTTATTTTAGTGTCATTTGCTAAAGATGATACAAAATTGTGACGGGTGTTTGTATCTATGTCTGCTGTGATGATGAGAAACAGCAAAGTTGCCAGGACACTGCCTTGTGGAACTGAGCTGTTTTACCGCGCTGACGCTGGATTTTCCTCTGTTTACTACTATTTTCTTGTGTTCTGTGTATTAGGAACGCGAAAATTCATCTGCCTACCTTCCCCGTAATGCACATAGCCCTCATTTTGTGTGCAGTCACCCTATGATCACATTTATCAAATGCCTTTGCAAAGTCTGTGTATATTACATCTGCAGCTTGGTTGTCTTCCAAAGCCTCCGTAATTGTGTCATAGTGGTTCAGCAGCTGTGACAGGCATGGTCGTCCTGCTCTAAAAACCATGCTGGTTTGGGTTATGCCGATTGTGCCGTTCCATGAAATTTGTGATCTGCTGTTTCATCACGCTTTCGAAGATTTTTTATGTGAGAAGCTAGGGCTACTGGTCTGTAATTTTTAGCAAGTGTTCTACTACCTCCCATATGCAAAAGAGCTATCTATGTCTGCACTCTTTAACTTCTCTAGTATTTCACCTATATCTAGGCTTTTTCTCCAGAGAATACTGAGGGCTCTTGCAGGTGGTACTTTGCACTTTTTTTATAAATAAGGCATTCCATGAATCTGGTCCAGGTGCTGAGTTGGTGGGCATGATTTCAGTTTCTTTTCCGAAATCTATGGAAATGGTACTAATGTCAGTTAGTTGGTCTGCGCGGACACTGCCGCTGAGTGAAAAACGTTTCTGCATTCTCTAGTGGCTAACGCGACGGGCTGGAGTTTTGAGATTCTATGACCGCGGGTTCAATCCCGGCCGGGGGTATGGTTTGGTTGCAATCGTGTCATTACGATTTCTTAAGTCAAGTCATTCTCTACCTTCCTGTCATTTAGTGGAATGCTGAACAGCGATTAATACTGTTCCTTTAGAATTTCGCTCATTTAATGTTCATCGTCAGTATACGAGTCTCTTCTCATTAATGGCCCAACTCTACAGGTAGTTCTTAACTTGGATTTTGTATATGAATAAAAATATTCTGGGTTTCTTTCCATATCCTGGATGGCCTTTTGTTCCCTTGTGTTTTTTCTGTTTGGTATGACATCCTAAGTTTTTGTTCTATCACCGTACCACACTTGTCCACATTGTAAAAATCTCTCGTCGGTCGTTGCATGCAGAGGATGAGATGAAAAAACTGAAAGCCACCTGCTTGAAAGCTGGCTACCTAGGACCGAAACGTCTAGCGTTAGCTGGGCGCCAAGGTATAGACCAGTGTGGTACGGAGGTAGAGCACTGCTCATAGGTTCGATTTTCTTTCGGCCTGAGATTAGCGTTTGTGGATATTAGTATAATTACCAAATTCCTATTTTCAACTTTAATACATTGAATTTATACTTTACCATTCGATGAATTCACCAGTTCTGAGCAACAGAAGGTGTCCTTCACATAGTCCTGCTCCTCCGTGTGGCCTATTAATTTTATCACATCGATACATGTTATAGTTTTCTAAAGAAAATATCGCTGAAGTGCAGAGATCAGGAAATGCCACCGAACACCGCCCTTAAGGGTCGTCTCTGAGCGCTGCAAGAATGTTAATTTGACTCTTTATGAGAAGGGTTAAGGGGTGAAGGTTGGCATTCCCTGTGTGTGTTTCTGTGAATGCTGCGAACATTGCATTCACTCTCAGTCACTCACACCACCTCGTTCTTTGATCTTGTCATGTGAGATATCCCTTGTTCACTTGGAATACTCTCCCAGTCGTACACTTTTTTCAAGTTAATTAATTATTCTCTTATGGTGGGAGGCTATGTTACAGACCTCTCTACGAGGTTTGAACCTGTGGCAAGGCAGTCCTAAAGCTAGCTGATCACTGCTCTAAACACTCCACGCACACCAGTGGTTTCACCACTGGTCCAGGCAGACCAGTGGTCTCACCACTGGTCCAGGCAGACCAGTGGTCTCATCACTGGTCCAGGCAGACCAGTGGTCTCACCACTGGTCCAGGCAGACCAATGGTCTCATCACTGGTCCAGGCAGACCAGTGGTCTCACCACTGGTCCAGGCAGACCAATGGTCTCATCACTGGTCCATGCAGACCAGTGGTCTTACCACTGGTCCACACAGACTAGTGGTCTCACCACTGGTCCACACAGACCAGTGGTCTCACCACTGGTCCACACAGACCAGTGGTCTCACCACTGGTCCACACAGACCAGTGGTCTCACCACTGGTCCACACAGACCAGTGGTCTCACCACTGGTCCACACAGACCAGTGGTCTCACCACTGGTCCACACAGACCAGTGGTCTCACCACTGGTCCACACAGACCAGTGGTCTCACCACTGGTCCACACAGACCAGTGGTCTCACCACTGGTCCACACAGACCAGTGGTCTCACCACTGGTCCACACAGACTAGTGGTCTCACCACTGGTCCACACAGACCAGTGGTCTCACCACTGGTCCATACAGACCAGTGGTCTCACCACTGGTTCACACAGACCAGTGGTCTCATCACTGGTCCACACAGACCAGTGGTCTCACCACTGGTCCACACAGACCAGTGGTCTCACCACTGGTCCACACAGACCAGTGGTCTCACCACTGGTCCACACAGACCAGTGGTCTCACCACTGGTCCACACAGACCAGTGGTCTCACCACTGGTCCACACAGACCAGTGGTCTCACCACTGGTCCACACAGACCAGTGGTCTCACCACTGGTCCACACAGACCAGTGGTCTCACCACTGGTCCACACAGACTAGTGGTCTCACCACTGGTCCACACAGACCAGTGGTCTCACCACTGGTCCACACAGACCAGTGGTCTCACCACTGGTCCACACAGACCAGTGGTCTCACCACTGGTCCACACAGACCAGTGGTCTCACCACTGGTCCATGCCGGTTCCTCAAGTTGTTGAACATCCTTTTATTACTATTATCTTGAATGAAATTCATCATTATTATCTTGGAATATTTCCATGAGTTTAAATGTTCATTATATTAGAATACTGAGTCGCCTCAGCCTCGTCTGTCTCAACATACCAGTAATACTATCATTAAATTCAGTTAAGTTAACTATAAGACTTTCTTTTCTCTGAATCTCTGCTGGTTATATTTAACATTGTGGTTTCCGGGTAAAATATTAACTTACATCTTATTATGTTGTCTGTTAGGATGGAGGGGATGCATGTTAACGATACTTGTCTGCTAATTAACTGATTCTGTCTGCTGTGGGTGTGTCAGTGTACGTTCATGTGCTTCTTTGTGTCTATCATCAGCTTATGACTACACGAGGGTGATTAAGGCTGCATATCTCCTGTTCACCACCAGTCAAGAATACCTTATTGCTAAAAATAGGTATTAAATAAATTTAATTCCCAGTGTGTATACACAGAGATATATACACCTCAGGTTATATATATATATATATATATATATATATATATATATATATATATATATTCAGCATTCAGGTAGGTGGTGTTAGCTATTTCATCTCATCCCCTTCATACATCGACCGACGAGAGATTTTTGCAATGTTTAGAATTCGCAGAAGAGGGGAAATATTCGCGAACACTGATCTCTGGTCGAGGGAGACTCGAGCCTATGGGATAAGATGAAATAACTAGCACCACCTGCCTGACTGCTGGCTGCCTTGGACCAAAACGTCTAGCGGTAGTTGGGCGCCAAGGTATTGACCAGTGTGGTACGGTGAGTAGAACACTGCGTACATTGTTCCAAGGTTCGAGTCTCCCTCGACCAGAGATTAATGTTTGTGGATATTTCGCCTGTTCTGCGAATTTTTTATATATATATATATATATATATATATATATATATATATATATATTTATAATATTTTATTTTATTCCTCAAAAACAAAATTATGTAAGCAGAAAATATAAATTTTACAAATAAGCAGCTAAAATAAATTCTATGCTAATTTATATAAATAAAATTATATAAAATTAATAACCTAATTTTTTATTAGTTGGTGCTAACATTTGGAGCAAGTATTCCCTTTGAGGTTTAATAAAAGTAAGTTTTAAAAATTCTGGCAAGCGGTAGCCTTTATTTTAATTTTTTTTTTACTATATGAATAATTAAAGCTACGGAAGTCGCAATTTTACAGCGCCACCAGCCCCGCGGCGGTGGTTTAACGAAGCTCTTCCTGCTGGCCAAGAATATATGTAGTTTGAGAGAGCGGAGGGAAATCTCGGTACAGTGAGGTCTCGGTACAGTGAGGTCTCGGTACAGTGAGGTCTCGGTACAGTGAGGTCTCGGTACAGTGAGGTCTCGGTACAGTGAAGCAGAAGTCACACTTCACTATCGGTACAATGAGATACCGGTAGAGTGAAGTGTAGTACGGTAAAGCTCATGGTATGGTGAGTTTCATGGTACGGTGAGGTATGACTCCAACAAGTTTCTGGTACAGTGACGTCTTTAGTAGAGTATAATGCTAGTTAGTCAGGCTGTCAAGAGTGACTCTTATATCTAAACACTGAAAATGACTCTTACAACTAAACACTGAAAATAACTCTTACAACTAAACACTGAAAATGACTCTTACAACTAAACACTGAAAATAACTCTTACAACTAAACACTGAAAATAACTCTTACAACTAAACACTGAAAATAACTCTTACAACTAAACACTGAAAATAACTCTTACAACTAAACACTGAAAATAACTCTTACAACTAAACACTGAAAATGACTCTTACAACTAAACACTGAAAATGACATTAACAACTAAACACTGAAAATGACTCTTACAACTAAACACTGAAAATGACATTAACAACTAAACACTGAAAATAACTCTTACAACTAAACACTGAAAATGACATTAACAACTAAACACTGAAAATAACTCTTACAACTAAACACTGAAAATAACTCTTACAACTAAACACTGAAAATGACATTAACAACTAAACACTGAAAATAACTCTTACAACTAAACACTGAAAATGACTCTTACAACTAAACACTGAAAATGACATTAACAACTAAACACTGAAAATTACTCTTACAACTAAACACTGAAAATGACATTAACAACTAAACACTGAAAATGACATTAACAACTAAACACTGAAAATGACATTAACAACTAAACACTGAAAATGACATTAACAACTAAACACTGAAAATGACATTAACAACTAAACACTGAAAATGACATTAACAACTAAACACTGAAAATGACATTAACAACTAAACACTGAAAATGACTCTTACAACTAAACATAACGAACAGTGACTCAGAAGTAAACATATTTTCTCTAACAAAGTGTCAAACAGCTGTCGTACGTCCGTTGCTGATGTTGAGAGTCATCACCCTCGTCATTATCCCAGACTAGGTTTCCAGGTTGATAGTGTGATCAGCCAAGCTGTTTCTGCTAGCCACATGCAGTTCAGCATCAGGCACCACACCCCGGCTGATCAGGAACTGAATTGAGGAATTCATCAAGTCCATCCCCGCCCCCTCCCCTTGAAGACAGTCAAGGGTCTGTTGTTACTTTCTCTTTGTGTAAGAAAGGAGATTTAAAACAAGCCTTTTAAGGTACTAATAATAATGAAAAAGGAGTTTCGTAATTTAAAATTCAAGATGGTTTTTAACAGGGTAAATAAGAGTGAAATTTAGGGAAAGCATATGCAATACAAGCTGGGGAAAAATTCTTTTTCCATTAGAGTCATAGAACAATGGAATAAATTATGGTGTGTTGTGAAAGCACAAACACAATGCAGACCTTTCAAAACTGTACGCACAAATTTGTTGAGAATATTGCTATTTATTCAATACTGTATCAAAAGGCAACATATACGTTTTCTTATAAATACAAATATATGTTTGTTACGTCTCTTTTCTGAGTTGACCATGGCGAGGGGTGGTGGTGAAGATAGTTGTAGTAGTGGTAGTAGTAGTAGTAGTAGTAGTGGTGGTAAGATTAATATTAGTATTAGTGGTGATAGGATTAGTAGTTGTTGTGGCTGTAGAGAAAACAGTGGTGGTGATAATAATAGTGGTGGCAGTGGTATTAGTAGTGTAGAAGTAACAGTAGTAGTAGTGGTGGTGTTGGTAGGAGATAGTCCCTCTTACTCCCGTCTCCCATACCCCTACACTACTACTTCCCCCCCCCCCCCTCTTCCTCCTCCTCCTCTCTACTTTCCACTCTCTCTTCTGAGGCATCAACAACATTGCTCAACCTTCACAGACCCCACAAAGAAGACCCTCATCCCAGCTCAGACAAATGTAAATTAGCGTCATCTCCGGGCATTTGCAGCGTGGATCTGGTGACCGCGACTTTCAAACTCCGGCGAAGTGATCGCCACTGATGTCTTGCCTGGGTAATTCAGCACAGACGAAGTTTGTTGGAATGGGACGAGGGAGGGAGAGGGAGCCCGGTGCCTGCCTCACTGTGCTTCTTGAGTGGGAAGGATGGCATTACAGTGACA
Source organism: Cherax quadricarinatus (assembly GCF_038502225.1). Lineage (NCBI taxonomy): Eukaryota > Metazoa > Arthropoda > Malacostraca > Decapoda > Parastacidae > Cherax > Cherax quadricarinatus. The sequence continues at coordinate 1,698,731 of NC_091312.1, read as the reverse complement.
ACTTTGGGTAGTTTTAAATACAGGTTGGACGGGTACTTGTGTGGTTGTGATTAGGTGTGAACTGAACCTGTCCATCATGGGCCAGAAGAAGAAAATCTTTATTTAAACTGATCAAAGTCAAAGAACCGAAACATTTTCGGTAAAGGGGTCTTAAGTTAATACATTCGTGTCCATTTCCCTCAAGTTGTCTACAGTCATTTGTCTTTTTCTTATATGGACGGTAAGCTGGAACACGGGAAAGGAAGACGGATAATAAGTACAGCGAGTTTTGATTAACAATTGAATTAAAAGAGAAGTATGTGCCTTTGGACACGGAGAACAAATAAAAGGTAACAAAGGAAAAATATTAACAAAATTGGATACATTAGCAGCATGTTGCTACCTATAACATATGACAGTAATACAATGGAAATAAAAGCTAATTGTATGTTTTGCGTCGTGTTCCTTAACGCAGAAATGTTGAAATGTGTCAGTCTGATAGAATGACGGGGAGAGTAGAGGAGAGTTAAAAAAAAAGAAAAAGGTTGTAAATGGTTTTCAATACTGACGATAAGGACGATTATGTGCTGTTCGGAACATTTATTTCCGACCTTGTTACTTTCTCCATAAAGTGTTTTACTTGACTTGTTTCATTATAATGTACAACGGATCTGCTAGTTCCTGTCTTCACTGGTCTATCTTCTTGAAACTCGTTTGATAGTTCTTTTCTAATTATGATTTTTTTTAAATTTTTGTTCAAGACACCAAGGTTATATTCGACATTCCCTTTATTTAATGCTAGTTTAGTTGTCATTGACTCTATCCTTGAAAGCACTTGACTTGTACTCGTTGGAACGCAGGAGGGAGAGATATATCATAATCTACACTTGGAAAATCTTGGAAGGAATGGTCCCAAATCTGCACACAGAAATCACTCCCTACGAAAGTAAAAGACTGGGCAGGCGATGCAAAATGCCGCCAATAAAAAGTAGGGGCGCCATTGGTACACTAAGAGAAAACACCATAAGTGTCCGGGGCCCAAAACTGTTCAACAGCCTCCCATCAAGCATTAGGGGAATTGCCAATAAACCCCTGGCTGCCTTCAAGAGAGAGCTGGACAGATACCTAAAGTCAGTGCCGGATCAGCCGGGCTGTGGCTCGTACGTCGGACTGCGTGCGGCCAGCAGTAACAGCCTAGTTGATCAGGCCCTGATCCATCGGGAGGCCTGGTCGTGGACCGGGCCGCGGGGGCGTTGATCCCCTGAATAACCTCCAGGTAACCAGGTATCATGCTCCCGGAAGCCTGTGTGAGAGGAAATCCACAAAGTTTTTAACTCTAATTTTCTTTTTCTTTAATGATTAGTGTACATTTGTGTCTGGCTTCATATACAAGAATGTTACATTCAGATCTTAGTCTGTTTAGAACAAGTAATGAGGATAGACAGTTAGAAACCGTTTGTCGATGAAGCTTCTGAAAGTTCAAGAGGCATAAGCAAGGCTCGCGCCTCTTCTCTCCTCCGTCCCAGCCCTCCTCCTCCTACTCTGCTTTACAGACTCTACTCTTTCTATCACACACCCCTTCCCCCTTCCCCTATCACCTCTCTCCTTCCCCTTCCCTCTTTCTCTACTTCCCCCCTCTCTCCCCGTCTCCCCTCTGCACAGATTGATTTGCTAATATATTGCTTCCATTTTAGCCCTGATTTATACGCACCACTCGCATTCCACCTTCCTAACGTACATCGACTCGTTCATTTATTCTACAGTTTTTTCTTTTTTAATCCCAGCCGGAGACGTACTGTCTGCCGGGGCTCCAGCTGCCGCAGCGGCGACCAGTACGTCCACAGGCTTCCTTTATTTCCAGTAGCTGCGATCCATACGTTCCCGGGAGTCCCCTTGTTTCCAGTTGCGTCGACCAATACGTACATGGGCGCCCTTTATTTCATGTAGCGACGAGCCACATGGGCACCTTTGTTTATTTCCCGTCTCGCCTGCCGCTAATTTAACCGTTCTTGTCGAGTTCTTGGCATCTGTTGGTCCGTTTAATGCGGCGGAAGAGCTGATTGTTTGATTGTGGTTGGGAGGAGGAGTGTTTTTATGCGTGTTCGTTCATATGTGAGGTGTATGTATTGTGTCTTAAGGTATGTACTACGAGGTACAAACCTAGTTATGTTTGGAGGGGTCGAGTGGTAACTCCTGGCCAATGAAGACAAAATTCATTCACTTCGCTATGCAATAAACGAGGAATTGAAAACTAGAACGGAGTATATAGTAAACTGAAACCATTCATTAGAATGACAGAGTGATGAAACGAACTTATGAATAATAATGCCAGAGGATCTTATATTTAAGGATCACAATAGTGCTATTGTTAGAACAACAAGGAAAATTATAGGCTGGATAACTAGAACCTTCAAAACAAGATGTCAGCATAGCTGCTGATCCCCTTACATGTGTTGTATAGCTTAGCTGAGTATCATAGTACCATCCATGTGTTTATATAGAAGATCCCTAGGCCTAGTGATCTTCTATATAAACACATGGATGGTACTATGATACTCAGCTAAGCATGTAAGGGGATCAGTAACTATGCTGACAAAGAGAGGCCAATCTAATGATGATGTTCCTTTAAGACATTTATTCTCTTTAAGGTGGACTGCCCCTTTTAGGTATGGTGAAACAACAGAGCTGAAAAATATATCGAGAGCCTTCACTGTCCTTACAAATTCAGTCAAACGCCTGAATTATTGGGAACACCTGAACTCCCTCGAACCGTATTCCCTAGAACGAAGGGGAGAAAGATTCATAAAAATTTACGCCTGGATAATTCTAGAGAGATTGATATACCTACTTGGAGTGTACCTGGAGAGTGTTCCGAAGATCAAATCCCAGACCAGGCCTCCCGGTGGATTGGCTGATCAACCAGGATTTTAGTATTAGCTGAGCCTTTTACTTTCGTTGAGAGTGATTTTGATGTGCATATGCAAAATCTAGGGCAAAAGTCACATCCAGTATCAGGCCCTTTGTTAAAGGAGAGGGAACCTACGACTGTGTTTAGTTAGCTATTAATGAGACTAAATGTCGACAATCCAGATGAATTCTTCATGAATGGTACTCAACACTACCATCACCTGGAAATAAATGGTATAAAATACCGACACAATGGAAATATAAACACAAATGCAGTATAATGTGATCCTTTATTGACTACGTTTCGCCCACACAGTGGGGTGGAAGGAACGCGACTATTTATAGTACGGCCTATAAATACTCGCGTTCCGTCCACCCCAGGTAGTTCTGTTTGTGACTTGAAAAAGCCCACTGTGTGGGCGAAACGTAGTCAATAAAGGATCACATTATACTGCATTTGTGTTTATATTTCCACTACCATCACCTGCAAAATTTCCGACATAACATTAACTCCACTCGACTTTGAAGACTCCCGTAATAGCATAACCATTCATTCTGCCCTAGGCCTAGACTCTTACAACTTTATATTCTCAAGAATTGCAGGAAACCACTGTCGCCTGCTTTTAATTTTCTATGGAGATGAGTCTGGACGCAGGATTCATCTCACTTTCATTAAAGATAACGGATATAGCAGAAAAAAATGTAAAATTTAATGGGAACTGCTGCATTTTCACTCCAGAAAGACCAAGTAATAAGTCTGAAAAAGAAGAGCTGACAAATAATGACAACTAAATCTGCGAGAACAAATAATGTAAAGAGCTGCTCTTTGTGGATTCAAGAACAACGTAATAAAGGATTGAGTAACGGAGACTGACCATCATCCTCACAAGAGGGAAAGATGTGAAGAAGCTGTTGAGTGAACTGATTCTGTAAAGTTGTCACTGTGGGTTCTGAGAGATGAACCGGAAACATGTTGTTTATATGTCTTCTAATGACTACCTAAGAAGTCAGTGGAAACAGGTCAGTTGACAGAATCGTGGAAAAGAGTGAATGTAGTCCACATACATTTCAACAAGGAAACATACCAGTAGTGGTGAGGCACAGCCCAGTATACTTGACACACATAATATTTAAAGTAATTGGGTAAATAATGAGCTGGAGCATCTTGAGAAATGTTTCATAAGCCACCCCCAGTACAGAGTTAGAGACGGTAAATTCTGTCTCTCAGCATAATTGATTGCATATTCTTGGAAGAGACATTTATACAATAATTACTGGAACTGCACAAAATTCTGGTTCAAAAGCTGATGACCCTGGAAGAGATGATGACTAGGGGAGAGATGATTACCAGGCTCATGTTACTTAGAGAAATTGAGAGGGAAGCTAAAAATATAAATGAATTATAAGGCTGTTAGGAAATACTTTTTTCAATATCAGTGTGGTAGGGAAGTGGAATTACACGACCTGGAAGTAGTCAACTTGTAGGTAATTTAGCTGTACCCGTTTCCGAGGGTCATCGCCTGAGTGGTCTGATCCCTGACCAGTGTATGAAGACAGGCTCCATACACAGCTTCAAGACTAGGTGTGATAAAGTTCAAAAGCCAGAAACCAATAAAATCGACCTACGAAGCGTAAGAGACTTGTAACCACGACTCGACCCCTACAATCACAAATCGAAGAATACAATTGGTTAAGTATGTATAAGCAAACAGACAGACACATACACAGACACACACACAGACACACACACAGACACACACACAGACACACACACACACAGACACACACACACAGACACACACACACACACACACAGACACACACACACAGACACACACACACACACACACACACACACACACACACACACACACACACACACACACACACACACACACACACACACACACACACACACACACACACACAGACACATACACAGACACACACACACACACACACACAGACACACACACAGACACACACACAGACACACACACAGACACACACACACACAGACACACACACACACACAGACACACACACAGACACACACACACAGACACACACACAGACACACACAGACACACACACACACACACACACACACACAGACACACACACACACACAGACACAGACACACACACACACACACACACACACACACACACACACACACACACACACACACACACACACACACACACACACACACCATAAAATCAGCAGTTTGCAAGAAAACTTAGATGCAATATTCGCAGCAGCAAACTTGGCCCTGATAACTCCTAGGGATTATGTAGTAGGCAGATAAAATAATATAAAACAGAGCTTGGTGCTATTACAACCCTAGTGGATTTAAGAGCGACAGCAGGGAGGTGGCGGCTGAGGTACGACCTCACTGCCTTTATACCTTCACCAAGAACGTAAATATACATTATTATTAATATTATTATTATTATTATTAGTTTGATTATTGTTTTTTATAAATATTATTCATAGTAATAATAATACTAATAAATCTTTCTTTTGTCTCCCACCTCCTTAGAATACTTGGGTTTCTTACGCCCTTAGTGCTTCTTCTGGCCTCCTGCCTCCTAAGAATGCTTCCTCTGCCCTCCTAACTCATAAGAATGCTTCTTCTGGCATCCTACCCTAAGAATATTCCCTGTGGCCTCATACCGCCTAAGAATATTTTGTCTGGCCAACTACCTCCTGAGACAGCATCGTCTGGCCTCCTACTTCCTAAAAATGTATCGTCTGATTACGTACCTCTTAAAAGTGCTCGTTTGACCTCTACCTCATAGGAATGCTTTGTCTAGCCTCCTTCCTCCTCAGCATGCTTTCTACCTCCTGAGAGTTCTTCGCCTGGCCTCCTACCTCTTAAAAATAATTTCGTTTGGCCTCCTACCTCATAAAAACACTTCGTCTGGCCTCCTACCTCCAGAAATGCTGTTTTTTTCTCCTATCCTCTAAGAATGCTATCTTCTAAGGATGCTTTTTCTGGCTTCCTACATCCTGAGATTGCTTCCTATGACTTCCTATCTCCCGAGAAGGCTTCCTGTGGCCACCTACCTCATTATTAACTGGGAATAAATAATTTTTGACCTAACTGGGAGTCTCACGAAATACCGAGGACATAGTACAGCTGTGTGTCCAGCGAGCCTTAAGCAATCTCAAGGTCGACAACACACATGAATGTTACATGAATTTGATCCCAAACGCTGGCAGCATTCTGATGTAACTAAACCTCTCACTAGATTTTGAAGGAACCATCGATAGCATTCCTGTAAGATCTGGGCACATTCCTGTGCTTTCAACTTGAGGAATTGACCACCTCTGTCCAAGGCTGACGGACTGATCACTTCAAAGCTACAAGTTTTACTAACTAGCCCAGTGTTATATTCGACTGTATCTGACTGAAGAAACCTGTGGTGCAGGGGAAAAGTTTCCGCCATCAAGACGTTGCACATGTGTCTTATTCAGTTTGGCACATGTGTCTTACTCAGTTTGGCACATGTGTCTTATTCAGTTTGGCACATGTGTCTTACTCAGTTTGGCACATGTGGCACATGTGTCTTATTCAGTTTGGCACATGTGTCTTACTTAGTTTGGCACGTGTATCTTGGCACATGTGTCTTATTTAGTTTGGCACATGTGTCTTATTCAGTTTGGCACATGTGTCTTACTTGGCACATGTGTCTTACTCAGTTTGGCACATGTGTCTTATTTAGTTTAGCACATGTGTCTTATTTAGTTTGGCACATGTGTCTTACTCAGTTTGGCACATGTGTCTTATTTAGTTTGGCACATGTGTCTTACTCAGTTTGGCACATGTGTCTTACTCAGTTTGGCACATGTGTTTTATTTAGTTTGGCACATGTGTCTTATTCAGTTTGGCACATGTGTCTTACTCAGTTTGGCACATGTGTCTTATTCAGTTTGGCACATGTGTCTTACTCAGTTTGGCACATGTGTCTTATTTAGTTTGGCACATGTGTCTTACTCAGTTTAGCACATGTGTCTTATTTAGTTTGGCACATGTGTCTTACTCAGTTTGGCACATGTGTCTTATTCAGTTTGGCACATGTGTCTTACTCAGTTTGGCACATGTGTCTTACTCAGTTTGGCACATGTGTCTTACTCAGTTTGGCACATGTGTCTTACTCAGTTTGGCACATGTGTCTTACTCAGTTTGGCACATGTGTCTTACTCAGTTTGGCACATGTGTCTTACTCAGTTTGGCACATGTGTCTTATTCAGTGTTGCGCGTGTATCTTATTCAGTGAGGTACATCTGTCTTATTCAGTGTTGCACATGTGTCTTATTCAGTGTTGCACATGTGTCTTATTCAGTGCTGCACATGTGTCTTATTCACTAAGCATGGCCATGCACTTCGCTAAAGACCCAGACGCTTGGCGCCCCATTTTAATATGTAAATTATGACACCATAATTAACCTATGAAGAGAAATGTTTGATATATGCGTCATCCCACAGGCTATTAGAACCACAGATATAACCACAGTTCATAAAGATAGAAGTAAAGCAATTGCAAAAAAATAGCACTAACTTTACATGCATTAAAGTTTTTGAAAGAGCACTAAGATGTTTGATTGCAAACATATGTAATCATAACATTTATACAACCCTTAGATAAACCTTGGCTCGTAGTTGCTACTGGTTATCACATCAACATCTGTGTTAGCAGACAGAACCGTTTGTAGCACCACACGCCAGCGGCGTCTACTTGTTTCTCCACTATAGGGTCAGCGGCACCACTAAACAGACCTAATGATCAGCAGCCTGGTCATGGACCGGGCCGCGGGAGCGTTGATCCCCGGAATAACCTCCGGGTAACCTCCAGGTAACCAGTGTCAGGAATTTAACCTGAATAATGAAATTGCCAACTATTAAAAGGACTAAAGAGTACAGGTGGAGAAGCCGTCCGTGGCTTTGTTGACGCGGCGGGGGAGGTCGGGTTTTGGAGCTGTCTGGGCCCTTATTGGGGTCAGGGCGTCTGGGCCGGGTAGATATCAAGGACGAAGTAGAAGGTCTGGGTGGCTGGGAGGATGAGGACTCGGGATGGGAGGAGGAGTAAGTTTAGTCCGTAAAGATGTTTTACTAATCTGAAGGATCCTTGTTAAGACCTCTGCGGTTGTTGGAACGCCGGAGATGTTGTCGTTTAATCGAAAACTGTGGTCTAGCAAAAATTGATAAGTTGTGGCTGAATCGCAAACAGTGGCAACAGCAAACAAAAATAATGGGCACCAGCGAATTTTTAAATAGGCTATGATGAAAATGGATACGGGTAGGTCGAGGGAGGGCTTGCAGAAACTGAAGTGGGGGAAGATAAGGAGAGTGTAAAAACTGCAGTAGGTGGGTATTGAGGGAAAGTGTAGCAACTATGATGAGTGTTGGGGAGAGGCTGTGGTGGGCGCTGGGGCAAAGTATATAAAATATGGTGGGGAGAGGTTGTAGAAGTTAAGTTGGATCTCGCCAAATGAGCTGCGGATTTTTCTGAACCATAGTGAGCTTAGGTTTGATGGACGAGTCAAGTGTTGAAGGGAGTGTAGAGTGAGTCAGAGTGTAACTGACGCAGTGGGTGAGGGATATATGGTTCAGCCCATAACCAGGTCTTTTCAAGGGCAGATTTACTGATAGAGATGGCTATTCTCCTGCCCGCCCAAGTGTGGTGACGGCTTTCTCCGCCCACCACGCCCACTCCTCCCGCCCACTTCCCTATTGTGACTCATGTAGGTTCATGAACGAATAAGGACATGTGACTCCAGGGGCGATATTGATAAAGAAGCCGAGGCTGATGAATGTTTTTGTAATAAGAAACAAAGATTTTAACAACTTTGACAAAGCTACGTTTGATAAATTTGCGGTTCTGGGCAGGTGTGCGCCAGAGTGAGTATGTACTCACCAGTTGGTGATATGTGGAATAGACTAGCCAAAGGTTTGCTAAGTACTTCCCTTACTTCCTCGTGACTAATACTATTTGGGTGGTTAGATCGGTGTGTATGGGTGTGCGGGGATGGTTATGGGTGGGGGGGTTGATATTATTAGGTGGTCCCAACTAATAGTCCCCAATGATGAGAGGTGGCGAGGTTAAGCTGAAGCCAGCAGGCAGACCCCAGAGTGGCAGTGAGTCAGTAAATGAAGTCATTAGTGGAGTATAATCCCAGGAGTTGCTCCCCAGGTCCTCGGGACCTGCCCTCGCCCTCCTCATCACCGCAGACCAAAGGAAAAAGTGTTAAGGAAGCTATAGGAAAAAGTAAATATTTGCTTCGGCTCATAATGGAAGGACCCGGGTTAATCCCCGCGAGAGGGAAAGTCTCCTAACACCTGGTGCGAGTTAATGTCAGAAGCTCACCTTCAAGGATCATAACATGTCCTTATCACATCTGCGAGGAAAATGATAGAATTGATAAAGAGAACCTTCAAAACAAGGGATGCCAAGCCAATGATGATTCTCTCTAAGTCACTAGTTCACTCGTTCAGGGCAGGTGAAATTACAGATCTAGATAATGTACAGAACCTTCCCTGCACTGCTTATATCAGTCAAGCATCTTAATTACTGGGAACGTTTGTAGTCCTTTGACCTGTACTCCCTGGAACACAGGCGAGATGTTTACAGCATAGTCTATAACTGGGAAATTCTAGAGAAACAGGTCTCAAATCTGCAAACATAAATCACTCCCTACGAAAGCAAAAGACTCAGCAGACGGAGCAGCATAGCCTCAGTGAAAAGCAGGGATGCCATGAGTACGCTAAGAGAAAACACAATAATTGTCCGGGGCCCAGGACTGTTCAACAGCCTCCCATCTTGCATAAGGGGACTTACCAGTAGATTGTCTTCAATCAGCCAGGCTGATTGAAGGCAGTCTATTGGTAAGACAGTCTATTGGTAAGCCAATCAACCAGGCTGTGGTTCGTCGTTTTATTGCATGCGGCCAGCAGTAACAGCCTGGTTGATCTAGCCCTAATTAACTGAGAGGCTTGGTCGAGGACCGGGTTGCTGGAACATTGACCCCCGGAATAATCTCCATAAGAACATAACATAAGAAAGAAGGAACACTGCAACAGGCCTACTGGCCTATGTGAGGCAGCTCCATTTCTCCCACCGGCTTAAGCCAATGCCTTGACCTAGTTAGGTCAGACACTTCACTTGAGGGAGGAGCACTGCATTCGACCTAGTAGCACAAGCTAGTCAGGTCCAGCTCAAACCCACCCACACCCACTCATGTATTTATCCAACCTATTTTTAAAACTGCACAACGTCTTAGTGTCTAAGACGGAACTCGGGAGTTTATTCCACTCATCCACAACTCTATTACCAAACCAGTGCTTTCCTATATCCTTCCTGAATCTGAATTTTTTCAATTTAAAGCCATTGTTGCGAGTCCTGTCTATGTTAGATATTTTTAGTACGCTATTTACATCCCCTTTATTAATTCCTGTTTCCATTTATACACCTCAAACGTATAACGTCAAACGTCATATTGGCAACCAAGATCACCTACCTGGCCCATAGTCAGGACATCCCAATTTAGCCCACCCAAGTAATTTTTCAGTCCCATGAAATCCGCCAAGTGAAAGTCTGGGACAGATTTGATTGCAGTTATCAGGGTAACTCCATGATATATTGAAACTAATTGATTTGTGATCACTTTTCCCTAGCTCATCATTAACCTCAAGATTAACTAGTGATTCTTTGTTGGCAAGAACCAAGTCAAGCAGATTGTTTCCTCTAGTTGGTTCTGTCACAAACTGTTTTAAAAATCAATCCTGAACCGTATCAATAAAGTTACTAGACTCAAGATTTCCTGTCATATTGTTCCAATCCAGGTAGGTACCTTTACCTTTGAAAAGTTTCAATACTCTCGGAGCACGGCCATGGGCCAGGGTCGTCTGGTGCTTGCCTGGTCAACCAGGCTGTTACTGCTGGAGGCCCGCTGCCCCACATATCCATCACATTCTCGTTGATCTGGCAGACATTATAGTATAGTACTATAAGGGTGTGAATAACTCTACGGGTTTAACTAGGCAAATTTCAATGATCCATGGTATGGTTCACAGCCCGGCGGGTTAACAACTGACTTTAAATAACTTATTAAGCTTCCTTTTGAAGACATCCAGGGATTTATTGGTGTTGTCTGTTATGTACGGAGGACTGGTCTGGTCTGGGACCGGGCCGCGGGAAAGAGGCTCTGCACAGTTGAACGGAAACAAATTCTTATGTGTTGTGCACACAGTTGTGCTATCAGTTGATGTTTAGATCCTCTGAAGGGAAGCAGATGGTTGAGTGCTTTTCCTGCATGCTTTAAAAATCCATGTGGTAGCCAACATAACATATGTGGTAGCCAATACAACTTGAAATGCCTACCTGGAGTCTACCTGGATAGTGTTCCAAGAGTCATACCTGCTGTCCTGTCCCATACCAGGCCTCTCAGTTGTTGCTGCCCCCATTTAGTCCAACATAAACTCCACAGCCTGACTGATCAGACACTGAATTAAGAAACTTATTCATTTCTTTCTTGAAGACAGCCAGCGGCCTCTTGGTAATCTTCCTTATGTAGGGAGGACATTGAAAAGTCTTAGTCCTTTCACACTTATTGAGTTTTTCCTCAATATATTCACTGTATCCCTGCTTTTCATTGGGGTATTTTGAAGCGTGTGCTAAGCCTCTTGTATTCATGGGGAATAATTTGTGTGTGCAAATTTAGGACCAGTCCTTCAAGAATATTCCAGGTGTGGATTATAATGCACCTCATACGTTACAAGGAGTACAGGTCGAGGGACTTCAAACGTTACCACTTATTTAGGTGTTTAATTGAAACTATTGCTGACATTGACCTATAACCTTCAATTAAAATAATCCAGATTCTGACTTTTGTAGTTGACGATTTTATTCCATTATTTCCTCTGGTTTGGGATGGGGGACTTGTCTTTTGTTTTGCCTATGTTCAGAGTAATCAAAAAGTGCGTGAGAGAGAGAGAGAGAGAGAGAGAGAGAGAGAGAGAGATAGAGTATGCAAGTAGCAAGGAAGCAAGCGAGCGAGCGAGCGATCGAGTAAGCGTTGGTTGCAATGTGTCCTCATTAAGTTTGTGTGTGTGTGTTGTGAGGGTTGTGTGTGTGTACCTGATGCAGACAGTGAGTCTGAGAGTGACAGTGGTTCCTCTTTCTCTTCCCCTCGTCTAGTTTTTTACTCGGGGTTATATATATATATATATATATATATATATATATATATATATATATATATATATATATATATATATATATACTGATGAAGCCACTGTGTGGCGAAACGTTTCCTCAATAAAGATACCCAAGAGTTGCACATGTGTCTAATTTATCAACATGTCGGTTCTGTGAACCATTCATCTACAAGACACACATCTGTTAACAGTTCTTACTGACACCTCTGAGAGAAGATGTGACTTCTTTTCTTTCAGTTTTCTAGCAGTTATCTTAGGTGTACTTTCTAGCTGCTTCTTTAACACAGTTGAGGTATGAAGAGATGTCTTCTTCGAGGGGCCAGGTCGAGGTTTGGCAGACGGAAACACGACATCTCCACCAGCCTTGAAACGCTGCACCCAATTCCTCACTGAACACTCATACATACCAACATTCTCAAGTATTTCTTTTGCCTGTTGCCCAGCTTTGTGAAGCTCTATGATTTGGGCTATAGTTTCAGGTGTTAAAGACTTCATTTTACCCATAATTAAACATGTATAGCCCCAAAGCCAAAGGAAACACCGAACAAAAGATGGGGCGGAGGAGAGACAAAACTGCAACACTTCCTTTCACCACGGCAGCCACGTGAGCACTGAGGAGTCACTGTGGAGTGTAGCAGCTGGCCGTGACGTCATGCTAACGGCTGCTACCCGGCATAATACACTGACAAAAAAGACCCCCTGTATGGTAGGCCTTTGATTTTCGTCACAGCATTATGCCGGGGCGCTCACCCAGCATAATGCCGTGGCTAGCACTGTATATACATCTTTGATGAGTCCCGACAGCTTTTTCTGCTCCCAGAGCTCGACCTTGGGTCAGGCTCCTCTGGTGCTTACCTGGTCAGCCAGGCTGTTGCTGCTGGTGGCCCACTAACCCATATATCCATTACAGCCTGATTGATCTGGCACTTGGTAAAGGTACCTATCCAGTTTCCTCTTGAAGACTTATAAACTTGTCCCAGCAGTGTTTCTGGTATCATCTGGTAAGATGTTGAATAGTCTGGGGTCACGGATGTTGATATAGTGTTCCCATATTGTGCCCATTGCACCTCTGCTTTTCACTGGGTTTATTTTGCACTTCGTCCCATATCTCCCACTTATGTATGTTATAGCAGTGTGCAAATTTCGGACAAGGCCCTCAAGTACTTACTAGTTATATATTATTATGTATCTCTCTTTCCTCCGCTCTAGAGAGTACACATTTAAGAGTTTAAGGCATTCCTAGTAATGTAAATGTTTTATTGCTTCTATGCGGCTGTAAAGGATCTCTATATCTGTTCCAGCTCTGATATTTCTTCTGCCCGTCATCACTGAGCAATAATCCAAATGAGAAAGCACAAGTGACTTGAAAAGTGTCACCATTGGCATTAATTCTTGTTTTGAAAGTTCTCATTATCCACCTCGTCATCCTCCTGGTTGTCGTGACCTTGTTCTTATTGTGTTCTTTGAAAGAAAGGTCGTCTGACACAATTATACCCAAATTTTTCATGTGTTTTTTTCCTTTCTATTTGGCGATGCTCTTGAGTTTTAAATGCAGTGTTCCTTTTGAGTTCTTCCTCCTTTCAATATCTAAGCAGCCGGAAGTTATCACCATTAAACTTCATGTTTAGTTTCCACTGCGCACTGGAAAATCGTGTTTGTATCTTCCTGCAGTTTCTTCTGCCGAGTTGACTTTCACGTAATTTTAGTGTCATCTGCAGATGATGATACAAAACTAACGGATGTTTTTATCTATGTCTGCTATTATGATAATAACAGCAGAGGTGCCATCACAGTGCCTTGGGGTACCGAGCTTTTTACCTCACTGATGATGGTTTTTGCTCTGTTTAGTACTACTCTTTGTGTTCTCTGTTTGTGTGTGTGTATATGTACTAGATCAACCAGGCTGTGGGCCACAAGCAGCAACATCTTGGTTGACCAGGCAAGCACCAGACGAGCCTGACTCTGGGAGTAGAAAAACTCTTGGAACTCATCAAAGGTATATATAAAAGTTATGTGAGTGCGTGAAACGCAAAAACTTCTGTTGGGCAAAGGAAAATATAATACTATTTAACAGTGAACTTAAAATGATCACAAGATACAAAACGCTCGCACAACGTTTGATAAAATGGAGTCAGTTTGTAAAGGACCTGGGAATAATGATGTATGATGAACTGTTGTTTAGAGAACTCAAAAAAGCAAATGTGTAAAAAAAAACAAGACAATGACTGACTAGATTATGAGAGCGTTCAAAACAAGGGAAGCCACTTCATCGATGGTACTCTTTGGAAACACTTGTGTTCTAAGGTTTGGAATATTGTTCCGTGCTCACTGTTACTGCATGGAGGCAAGCAACGGTGTAGTTGGTCAAGCGGTCAGCAAAAAGGTGTCTTCAAGCCGGTCTGCAGGAGTAGAACTCTCAAAAGTGATCATAGGTGTAACGCTCCACTCCCTTGCCCTTCCTCTCTCTCTTGTCACTCGACCCTGCTGCTGCCATCATCTCACTGCCATCCTCTTCTTCTCCCCAACCATTTCACAAGTTTGCCATGGTGGGTGACGTGATAACAAGAGTGGGGTGTCAGAGGGACTCGCGACACTGGAGTGAAGTCCACTGTGAAGCCGGCCAAAACTCAGGTGGGTGTAATTTCTTCATTAATGTCATGGGCACCGCAGTGGATGGGACATCGTGTCTCAGGTCCTGTGACAGTCCCCACTGCAGGGCCGGGTAGGAATGGAATGTACAGTAGGTAGAGGCAGTGAGCGGAGGGAGGGAAGGAAAGGTTGGTGAGAAGCCAAGGAGAGAAAGAGAGAGAGAGAAGGAAGATTTTGAGTGTAGTTGATGGAAAGTGTTAGGAAAAATGAAGGCTGGAGAGGCGAGGGAAGGTTGGTAACTTTGTCTGGTTCCGTCGGTGAGCGACGTTTTAATTTCGTTGTGGGCACTGAAGAGTGATAGTGTTCGTCAGGGGCGTGTTGCCCACCCAACTACCACCGCCGGACTCACACACATCCAAAAAAAAAAAAAAATCCACTATTTTAAATCGAATAATTGTAAAATCATTCAAACCCGTCGCCAAACATTCTCTTACTTGGTGTTTCCATCTTAAGGCTTCTCAAAATGTTAGAATGTAGTAAATGCTGTAGAGAAAATAGTTTGGATGAACAATCTTACACAAACAAACTATTAAGACTTTTATAAATGCACTTAAAGCCAGTAAATAGAACTGGCAAGACTAAAAAATACTCTTTACCACAAATAATGAGGTCACAAGATATATACCTTCAGGAGCGTATTTCTTTCAGTGTATATACGCTGAGAATACTTTAATTCCTATTTTAGGGATTAAAATATTGATGTTCGGTGATTAAAAGGTTACTGAGCAGGGTTAATAATCCTCGTGTAATTGATAGGCTTTAAACCCAATTAACCAACCAATAATATGGATTGGTACGGAATGTAACAGTGTCAAATACAGTCAACTCTGACCACCTAACAGAAGTTCAGAGTTGTATACACAGTGGTGATATTGGGCAGCAAAACCTACATTAACCAGGATTAAATAACCTATCACGTACCATCTCGCAGGATGGTTTTCATATGCTTAAGTAGTGGCGTTTTCTAGCCTGCACTGGCAAACCTCGGATGGTCAAGGGGACCATTCTCTAACATTGAACTTTGAGTGCAAAGCTCAACCTGGAGTTATAGTACATAGGCATGTCGCAGGATGTCCTACCGCGTACAGGACTGACATATTTGCTACTCCGTCCTGTCACAATTCAGACAGTGAGACTATCATCAGAAATGACTAGTTCTTGATGTCTGAGTCCTGGAGTTTATCTGGAGAGAGTTCCGGGGGTCAACGCCCCCTGGGTGAAGTCACCCACTCTCCTGCTTCTTTATAATTAAACAACAGATTCAAACAAAAAGTTTGATATGAATACAGTATTTAAACAGTATAATACACACATTTACAAAAATATACACACAAATGTTCTAGATTTCACAAAGTTTTTTGGTAAAAAAATACATTTACATTTCATGCAATAGAAAGCAGGTTAATGCTATTTAAATTTTATAAAGGAAAAACTTAAATATTTGATACAATATTTTTACAAAATTTATACAACACAATACGCATATATAGTGCACATAATACACACACACACACACACACACACACACACACACACACACACACACACACACACACACACACACACACACACACACACACACACACACACACACCCACACACACACATATATATATATATATATATATATATATATATATATATATATATATATATATATATTTATATATAATACCAACACTGCGACTAGCCGAGGACTCGAACCCATGTCGTTTTGGCCCGCCTCATAGTCGGCGAAATTCACATGACGCTCTAACGTTAGAGCGTCATGTGAATTTCGCCTGCTTTGAGGCGGGCCAAAACGACATGGGTTCGAGTCCTCGGCTAGTCGCAGTGTTATTGATTAAGTGCTACTCGTCCAGGGTTACAATAATATCTCTCTCTCTCTCTTTATATATATATATATATATATATATATATATATATATATATATATATATATATATATATATATATATATATATATATATATATATATATATATATATATATATATATATATATATTATTGTAACCACGGATGAGTGGTATTTTATCAAGTTCCTTGATAAAGTGAAGGCACATTGAGAAATTTCGAAAGTTCCTTGATAATGTGAGAAATAACGAAAGCACTTGGAATTTCACTTTTTTTCACATTACGTACACACGTGGAAACATACGCAGACACATCCAGATTTAACAAAGAGTGGAGTGTGGAAAAAATCAAGGGACATTTGAGAGGAGAGGAAGCAGTATAAACTTCACTCAGAAAGATAACCATTTAAAAGGGAGTAAAAGTATATGAATTAAGTATTTATATATATTTTCAAATATATACACGCACCATTCTATAATTCACAAAGGAGAGTGGAGAAAAATGTAAAAATGTTCAATCACATTTCAGACAATAGCCAGACAATATTGACAAAGAAGAGTACTGCTTTGATATTAGAGTTTAAAGAATATAGCTACAGTATTAATACAGCAATATTGTACAAACACAGTGGAGATGTCTCTGAGAGCATTGTGTAGTATAAACATGTTTCTGGGAAAACTGTAAGGAATGAAGTAATTTGAAGAGGATGAGGTGGTATCAAGTGATAAGTGGGGAAGCAGAGGCAAGGTTGATGAACCAGATTGATGGTTTAGAAAGATTTGACTAAGACACGTTGATGAAGCAAGCGCATCAATTAGGAGCGTGTGGAGGGAGGTGCACGATATATCCAGGGAAGAATTGGAAGGAGTATGTTAAGGCTCCTACACGTACACACACACACACACACACACACACACACACACACACACACACACACACACACACACACACACACACACACACACACACACACACACACACACACACACACACACACACACACACACACACACACACACACACACACACATACACACACACACATGTACAGCAGCACAGCGCGGATTCCCCAGCGGCGATATCATTGTTGCTGTCAGTAAGGTGATTGTGGCAGGCAGGCAGTGGCATGATTGTATTAGCCGTAATTGGCAGTTCTTGTCATCAGCTGAGTTATCGACCCTCGGCTACCAGCTAGGCATGGTTCCTATGTTGACTGGATAGCTAGGACACAGTGCTACTATCTAAACCGCGAAGCAAATGGTTAGTACGCTAACTGTATGGCTAAGACCAGCTATTACAACGTAAACCACGTAATAGATAGTTTGTACCATCTTGATTGTTGAACCGTTAAGGCAGCTCTTACACCCAAAAACTCCTTGATACAAGCAGGAACAACCGAAGCTTCAAGGAGTAAATGGTATATTCAGGAGCAGGGGTACACCTAGGAGCAGTGGAAATATAAACACAAATGCAGTATAATGTGATCCTTTATTGACAACGTTTCACCCACACAGTGGGCTTTTTCAAGTCACACACTGTGTGGGTGAAACGTTGTCAATAAAGGATCACATTATACTGCATTTGTGTTTATATTTCCATTGTGTCGGTATTTTATACCATTTATTTCCACCTAGGAGCAGGTGGTATACTTAGGGGGAAATTGTACATTTACGACTTAGTACAGCAAAGGCTGTGATTCGTATGTTGGATTGCGTGCGGCCAGCAGTAGCATCCGGGTTGATCAGGCTCTCAGCCACCAGGAGGTCCGGTTGAGGACCATGCCTTGAGGTCGTTGACCCCAGAACTGCCTCGAAGTAGGCTCCAGGTAGGTAGACACTAGCAGATGATACATCTAGGAGCAGTACAGATAGGAGATGGTACAGCTGTGATCATATGATACGGCATGGTTTTAGAGCAGGACGATCATGTTTGTCACAGCTGCTGAACCATTATGACAGAATTACGGAGGCACTGGAAGACAACCAAAACGCAGATGTGATTTACACAGATTTTGCAAAGGCGTTTGACAAATGCGATCATGGAGTGATAGCGCACAAAATGAAGGCCATGGGCATTACGGGGAAGGTAGGCAGATGGATTTTCGGTTTCCTAACACAAAGAACACAAAAAGTAGTAGTGAGCAGGGCAAGATCCAGCATCAGCGAGGTCAAAAGCTCAGTGCCGTCCTGGCACCTCTGCTGTTCCTCATCCACATAGCAGACATAGACCAAAACACCCGGCACACTTTTGTATCATCATTTGCAGATGACACTAAAATAAGCATGAAAGTCAGTACGGTAGAGGACACTGAAAAAGTACAGGAAGACATAAACAGGGTTTTACAGTGGGCAGTGGAAAACAACATGACGTTCAGTGGTGATAAGTTCCAGCTGCTTAGGTATGGAAAGAATGAAGAACTAAAAAGGAGCACTGTATACAAAACTCAAGAGGGTCACCAAATAGAACGTAAGGAACACGTTAAAGACCTGGGAATAATTATGTCAGCGGATCTTTCTTTTAAAGACCATAACAAGACAAAGATCACGACAGCCAGGAAGATGACGGGGTGGGTATTGAAAACTTTCAAAACACGGGAAATAATGCCGATGGTGACACTCTTCAAATCGCTAGTGCTCCCTCACTTAGAATATTGCTCAGTGCTGACGGCCCCGTTCAGGGCAGGAGAAATATCGGAGCTGGAACAGATACAGAGATCGTTTACGGCTCACACTGAGCCAGTAAAGCACCTAAACTACTGGGAACGCCTGCGAGTCTTGAACATGTACTCATTGGAGCGGAGGAGAGAGAGGTACATGATAATATATACCTGGAAGGTATTCGAGGGCCTGGTCCCAAATCTGCACACTGCCATAACAACATACTGGAGTGAGAGATATGGGAGGAAGTGTAAAATAAACCAAGTGAGGAGCAGGAGTGAGGTGAGGACAATAAGGAAACACTGTATCAACATCCGGGGTCCCAGACTTTTCAACATTTTACCAGAAGATATCAGAAACACTGCTGGAACAAGTGTAGAAACCTTCAAGAGGAAACTAGACAAGTATCTTCACCAGGTGCCAGATCAACCAGGCTGTGATGGATATGCGGGGCAGCGGTCCTCCAGCAGCAACAGCCTGGTTAATCAGGCAAGCACCAGACGAGCCTGGTCCATGGCCGGGCTCAGAGAGTAGATATACTCTCGAAATTCTTCAAAGGTAAGGTAGAAGTAAGTTGTGAGACATGCTTGCCTCTGCTTTCAAAGCAGAGACTGTTGTACACAAAGATCTCACAGTTATGAAATAAAAATGCCACCACTTATTGTTTTAACATCCCTAGACTGTTCACCAGTCAAGGGTAGTGTTAAAACAACTTCAAAATACACTTGTCTGTATTGAATAAACACATACAGTACACACACACACACACACACACACACACATATATATATATATATATATATATATATATATATATATATATATATATATATATATATATATATATATATATATATATATATATATATATATATATATATATATATATATATATGTGTGTGTGTGTGTGTGTATATATATATGCAATAAGATCACAGTCAACAGGTGATAATGTGAGTAGTCACGAAAGCGCTTGGAATTTCTCTATTCTTTCAGAGTGGTTGTTTTGCATATATATATATATATATATATTATATATATATATATATATATATATATATATATATATATATATATATATATATATATATATATATATATATATATATATGTATATATATATATATATACAGTGGAACCCCAAGTTTCGAATGTATCGACTATCGAACTATCAAGTGCTTCGAGTTTCAACTTCAACCTCTTTTTTCGAACCAATTTTGTCTTGACTATCGACCGCTTTGTTGATGCTTGAATGAACACTAACCTGAGTGCTCACTCAAACATTTCAGTATTAATTCATTGTGTTTGGTGCTTGTGCGACTGTGAAGTAAGCTACTATGGGCCCAAAGAAATTTGCTAGTTGTACCCCTATGGTAAAGAATGTGAGAAACACCATAGGCGGAAATAATAAGAAGGAAATAATATAAAAATATGAGAGTGGTGTTCGACTTGTTGAAATTGCCAGGATGTACGGGGGAAAAACAAGTCAACCATCGCTTCTATCCTGGCAAAGAGAGAACAAATCAAGGAAGCTGATGTTGCGAAAGGTGTTGATATGCTAACCAAAAATAGACCACAGACAGTCGATCATGTTGAGAAGTTGTTGCTGGTGTGGATCAAGGATAAAGCTATGGCAGATGATAGTGTTTCTGAGACAATCATTTGTGAAAAGGCAAGGCAGTTACATGCCGATCTTGCGAAGAAAACTACTAGGACCAGTGCTGATAGTGAATTTAAGAAGATTTAAGATTTAAGACAGATTTAAGAAGCATAGTGGCATGCACAATGTTGTAAGGCATGGTGAGGCAGCCAGTCCAGAGAAACGGGCTGCTGAAAAAATTGTGCATGAATTTAAGGGGTACGTAGACACTGAAAAATTCAAACCCCAACAAGTGTTCAGTTGTGACGAAACAAGCCTGTTTTGGAAGAAAATGCCAAAGAGGACCCACATTACTCAGGAGGAAAAGGCACTCCCAGGACACAAGCCAATGACAGACAGGCTTACTTTTTTGTTGTTCTGAGCTAATGCTAGTGGGGATTTTAAAGTGAAGCCCTTACTGGTGTATCACTCTGAAAATCCCAGAGTGTTTAAGAAAAGCTATGTCATTAAGAACAAGTTAGGTGTCTTGTGGAAAGCAAGTAATAAAGCATGGGTCATGAGGCAAGTTTTCAAAGAGTGGGTCCATGAAGTGTTTGGCCCCAGTGCGAAAAAATACCTCCTAGAAAATAATTTGCCACTCCAGTGCCTCCTGTTACTGGACAATGCTTCTGCGCATCCTCCAAACTTGGTAGGCCTACTGTTTAAGGACTACAGTTTCATCAGAGTGAAGTTCTTGCCTCCTAACAACACTCCTCTTCTCCAGCCCATGGACCAGCAGATCATTTCTAATTTCTAAAACTCTACACAAAAGCAGTATTTGAAAAGTGCTTTGAAGTGACCTCAGACACTAAGTTGACCCTAAGAGAGTTCTGGAGGAATCACTGCAATATCTACACCTGCATAAGCTTTGTAGCCAAGGCTTGGGAGGGAGTGACTTCCAGGACTTTGAACTCTTCTTGGAGACAATTGTGGTGACAGTGTGTCGTCCAGAGGGATTTTGAAGGGTTTGAAGCTGACCCTGACCCTGCCGACTCTTTGCCTATTGTGGAAGGTATTGTGGCATTGGGCA
Organism: Cherax quadricarinatus; assembly: GCF_038502225.1. Taxonomy (NCBI): domain Eukaryota; kingdom Metazoa; phylum Arthropoda; class Malacostraca; order Decapoda; family Parastacidae; genus Cherax; species Cherax quadricarinatus. The sequence continues at coordinate 1,676,791 of NC_091312.1, read as the reverse complement.
AGTCCATGGGGTTGGAGGTGAGTGGCGAGGATGTGAAGAGTTGGTGGAGGACCACAGGGAAGATCTAACCATTGAATAGTTGGAAGAGCTTCATCTGGAACAGTATCAGACCACAGCTCAGGAATTTGCTTCAAAGGAGGAGGAAGAGGGAGTGGATGAGGTGCCTTCTTCAAAGATTAAGGAGATTTGTGCCAAGTGGAATGATGTGCAAACGTTTGTGGAGAAGTACTACCCTGAGAAAGCTGAAACAAGCCATCTTTGCAATAAGTTCATTGACAGAACCATGTCCCATTTCAGGGAAATCTTTAAAGAGGTGCCAGAAACAGAAGACTGTGGACAGTTATTTTGTGACAGGGGTCCAGTGACTCTCAAGCTAATCCTAGTGCCACTAAAAGGCAAAGAAGGGAAGTAACCCCAGAGAGGGTAACAGCTCAGCTCTTAGCTTGCCAATAAAGTTAGGAATCCTTAACCTGTAAATAGCTTGTCAGTAAAGCTAGGGATCCTTAGCTCTGTGAAAAAAAAGAGGGCTTTGCTACATGAAGTCTTTATGGAGGGAGATTCCCCTTCCAAACAGTAAGCTCTCCCTCACTCCTCCTCACTATCTTCCAGATGCCATCAGCAATCTTCAATAAAGGTAAGTAAAAATTTTATTTTATATGTTTAAATTTTTATTTATCAATTACTAATTGTACTATGTATGTTTGTTGTGTGTATGTAAAACTGTAATGTAATCTCTATAAAATGTATTTTTTTGTGAATATTTTTGGGTTTCTGGAATGGATTAATTGTATTTCCATTATTTCTAAGGGGAAATATTGCCTCGACTTTCGAACATTTCGACTTTAGAACTAGCTTCTGGAACGGATTAAGTTCGAAACTCGATGTTCCTCTCTCTCTCTCTCTCTCTCTCTCTCTCTCTCTCTCTCTCTCTCTCTCTCTCTATATATATATATATATATATATATATATATATATATATATATATATATATATATATATATATATATATATATATATATATATATATATATATATATATATATATATATGTCATGCCGAATATGTAAAACTGGTCAATTAGCAAGAACTCATTTAAAATTAAGTCCTTTCTAAAATTTTCTCTTATACGTTTAAAGATATATTTTTTTCATTAATGTTAATGTAAACATTTTTAATTTTGCTCCATAAGAATCTTAGAAGACTTACCTAACCTTATTATAACAAGAACAATTTATTTTAGCCTTACCCAGCTAAATATATTTTAGATTTGTTTACAATAATTTAATACTAAACAAACACACTGAAATATTTTTTTTCGTTAGGTTCAGAATGATTTTGGCGAAATTATTGCATACGCAAATTTTCGCTTGTCCTATATGGCAAGATGAGCTTTGCTATTTAATCCAAGATCGCAAGTTCTGCCTATTCGGCACGACATACATACATATATATATATATATATATATATATATATATATATATATATATATATATATATATATATATATATATATATATATATATATATACATATATTTATATATATGTACAATAAGATCACACTAAACAGGTGATTTTAAAATATACAAAACAACCACTGTGAAAGAGTAGTGAAATTCCAAGCGCTTTCGTGACTACTCACATTGTCAAGGAACTATGACAATGTGAGTAGCCACGAAAGCGCTTGGAATTTCACCACTCTTTCACAGTGGTTGTTTTGCATATATATGTATTTATATATATATATTATATATATATATATATATATATATATATATATATATATATATATATATATATATATATATATATATATATATATGTAGTAGTCACACTATATAAAAATAGTAGTCATACTATATAACATTTATGAAGTAATGCCTTATTACATATCTATCAACTCGTATGCCAAATGTAGGTCAATCAACCCACAACTGATGATTATTGTGAGTCCAGCACCGGAATAATTAATAGAAGATACAGTATCACACAAAAATCTTAAGACCTTGAAAGTGTATAATTCATTCATACACAACCATAAGTCCATACCATGCAGATACCATCTAGGCAAAGACTATGGACACCATCAAAACAGTTAATGATTAAGTCCATTCAATTCTAGCTGAGGTAGAGTCCACAAATCTGGGTAAATATTAAACTCACTCAGTACTAATTATACCGCAGAGATAAAATCCACAGAAGGTAATCTATAGGCTCAGTGTTGTTGTTGTGTGATGTGTGCTAAATACTCTGAACAACAGAGTGGCAACTTTTACTTCCAGAAGTAAAGTCGGTGCTCCTGACAGTGCACAGACCATGTTAGGCTGCAGACACTTTGCTTAGAAATTCTGAGTCCGAAAAATGATGGTGTGGGAAGGTGTGTGTCTGTGTGAGGTTATGTTAATGTGGACAGAGCAACTGCTCCTCGTCCTTTCCTGGTCGTGACCTCTTAGCGAGTGTGCGAAAGTTTCGAAGTCCCACAGCAGGTTCCCCAGAGTTATGTCTCTTCTACGCTCAGTGTTTAGATAATATAAAGAGTTGCCAAGTACTTCCACTAGCTCGCTGTTACATGTTGATATAAAAACCTATCCTTTATTATTAAAAAAATATTAAATAGAGACAATAATATGGGTTGTCAGAACAAAAAACCTGGACATTATTCTCATAACACAAACCTAGCTCTAACCATTAATAATTATATACTAAATAAAAAATATAAACTAAATAATGTACAAAAGTATGTTACATATGTAGTTCATCTAAGAGGAGGTGGTAGAAATAAGTGGGACACCTAGGAGCAGGTGGTGCAGGTGGAAGGTGGTGTAGGTAGGAGCAGGTAGTGTAGGAAGGAGGTGGTGCAGATAGCAGGTGTAGGTAGGAGATGGTGCAGGTAGGAGCAGGTGGTGTAGGTAGGAGGTGGTGCGGGTAGGAGGTGGTGTAGGTAGGAGGTGGTGCAGGTAGGAGCAGGTGGTGCAGGTAGGAGCAGGTGGTGTAGGTAGGGGATGGTGCAGGTACAAGGAGGTGGTGCAGGTAGGAGCAGGTGATGTAGGTAGGAGCACGTGGTGTAGATAGGAGGTGGTGCAGGTAGGAGTAGGTGGTACAGGTAGGAGCAGGTTGTGCAGGTAGGAACAGGTGGTGTAGGTAGGAGCAGGTGGTGTAGGTAGGAGTAGGTGGTGCAGATAGGAGCAGGTTTTGCAGGTAGCAGGTGGGGCAGGTGGCACTCGAGGTATGCTCAAGGCATATTCCTTTAAGGAAAAGAGAAGATGTAAACTAGAAAGAGATAGGCGCTCCCTACATAAATAACCTGCACATAAAAGAGAGAAGCTTACGACGACGTTTCGGTCCGACTTGGACCATTGACAAAGTCACACTGTGACTTTGTCAATGGTCCAAGTGTCCACAGTGTGACTTTGTCAATGGTCCAAGTCGGACCGAAACGTCGTCGTAAGCTTCTCTCTTTTATGTGCGGGTTATTTGTGTATCGTTCCAGTCACGGTATTGTGCCTTTTTTGTTATTTAGGAACTCCCTATACATGCTAAGGTGAAGAATAACAGCGTGGCTAAAAGAGGCCAATATATCTGTAATACATAGGGAGACACTGGTCAGAGAAATAGCAAACATCAAACTAATCCTAAAGGAGTCACGAAACGCGGGAAGAACTAAAAGCCATGAATGGAATTGAAAGAAACCCTAAATATTTTTTTTCTTATGCCAAATCAAAGTCGAGAACAACACCCAGTTTTTGCCCCTACTTAAACGAGATGGGTCCTACACAGATGACAGCAAGGAAATGAGTGAGCTACTCAAGTCCCAATGTAACTCGGTTTTTAGCGAGCCGCTAACCAGACTGAGAGTCGAAGATCTAAATTAATTTTTTATGAGAGACAGAATTTGGTTTATTCGAGCCTATCTGATATTATCATGACGCCAAATGATTTCGAAAACGCGATAAATGACATGCCCATGCACTCTACCCCAGGCTCAGACTCATGGAACTCTGTGTTCATCAAGAACTGCAAGAAGCCCCTATCATGTGCTTTTAACCTCCTATGGAGAGGGAGCATGGACACAGGGGTCGTCCCACAGCTGCTAAAAACAACAGACATAGCCCCACTCCACAAACGGGGCAGTAAAACAAAAGCAAAGAACTATAAACCGATAGCGCTAACGTCCCCTATCATAAAAATCTTTGAAAAAGGTTCTAAGAAGCAAGATCGCCACCCATCTAGATACCCATCAATTACACAACCCAGGGCAACATAGGTTTCGATCAGGTCGCTCCTGTCTGTCCCAACTACTGGACCACTATGACCAGGTCCAGGATGCTCTAGAAACGCAGATGTAGTATACACAGACTTTGCAAAAGCCTTTGACAAGTGTGACCATGGTGTAATAGCACACAAAATGCGTGCTAAAGGAATATCAGGAAAAGTTAGTAGATGGACCTATAATTTCCTAACAAATAGAACACAAAGAGTAGTAGTAAACACAGTAAAGTCTGAGGCAGCTACGGTGAAAAGCTCTGTTCCACAAGGCACAGTACTCGCTCCCATCTTGTTCCTCATCCTCATATCTGACATAGACAAGGATGTAAGCCACAGCACCGTGTCTTCCTTTGCAGATGACACCCGAATTTCTATGACAGTGTCCTCCATTAAAGACACCACAAGACTCCAGGCGGACATCAACCAAATCTTTAAATGGGCCGCAGAAAACCCATATGAGGTTCAGTGATGAGAAATTTCAATTACTCCGATATGGAGAACGTGAGGAAATTAAAATTATATCAGAGTGTAAAACAAATTCCAACCACACAATAGAGCGAAAAATTTATGTAAAAGACCTGGGAGTGATCATGTCAGAGGATCTCACCTTCAAAGTCCATAACATTGTATCAATCGCATTGCTAGAAAAATGGCAGGATGGATAATGAGAACCTTCAAAACTAGGGATGCCAAGCCCATGATGACACTCTTCAAGTCACTTGTTCTATCGGGGCTGGAGTATTGCTGCACACTAACAGCACCTTTCAAGGCAGGTGAAATCACTGATCTAGAAAGTGTAGAGAGACCCTTCACGGCACACATAACTGCGATAAAACACCTCAATTACTGGGAACGCTTGAAGTTCATCAACCTGTACTCCCTAGAACGCAGGCGGGAGAGATAAATGATTATATACACTTGGAAAATCCTAGAGGGATTAGTACCAAACTTGCACACGAAAATCGCTCCCTATGAAAGCAAAGGACTCGGCAGATGATGCAGCATCCCCCCAATGAAAAGCAGGGGTGCCACTAGCACGATAAGTGACAACACAATAAGTGCCAGGGGCCCAAGACTCTTCAACTGCCTCCCAGCATACATAAGGGGGATTACCAATAGACCCCTGGCTGTCTTCAAGAAGGCACAGGACAGGCACCTAAAGTCAGTACCTGACTAGCCGGGCTGTGGTTCGTACATAAGGTTGCGTGCGGCCAATAATATCATCCTGGTTTATCAGGCTCTCATCCACCAGGAGGCCTGGTCACAGACCGGGCCGCGGGGGCGTTGACCGCCGAAACCCTCTCCAGTTATACTCCAGGAGCAGGTGGTGCAGGTAGGAGCACGTAGTGTAGGTAGGAGTAGATGATATAGGTAGGAGCAAGTGGTGCAGGTAGGAGCAGATGGTGCAGGTAGGAACAGGTGGTGTAGGTAGGAGTAGGTAGTACAGGTAGAAGCAGGTGGTGCAGGTAGGAGCAGGTGGTGTAGATAGGAGCAGGTGGTGCAGGTAGAAGTAGATTGTGCAGGTAGGAGCAGGTGGTGTAGGTAGGAGCAGTTGGTGCAGGTCGGGGCAGGTGGTGTAGTTAGGAGCAGGTGGTGCAGGTAGGAGCAGGTGGCGCAGGTAGGGGCAGGTGGTGTAAGGTAGGAGCAGGTGGTGCAGGTAGGAACAGGTGGTACAGGTAGAAGCAGGTGGTGCATGTATGAGCAGGTAGTGGAGGTAGGAACAGGTGGTGTTGTAGGAGTAGGTGGTACAGGTAGGAGCAGGTGGTGTAGATAGGAGCAGGTGGTACAGGTAGAAGCAGATTGTGCAGGTAGGAGCAGGTGGTGTAGGTAGGAGCAGTTGGTGCAGGTAGGAGCAGGTGGTGCAGGTCGGAGCAGGTGGTGTAGTTAGGAGCAGGTGGTGCAGGTAGGAGCAGGTGGCGCAGGTAGGAGCAGGTGCTTTAGGTAGCAACAGTTAATGCAGGTAGGAGCAGGTGGTGCAGGGAAGAGCAGGTGATGTAGGTAGGAGCAGGTGATGTTGGTAGGAGCAGGTGGTGTAGGTAGGTGGTCGTGCACGTAGGAGCAGGTGGGGTGTAAGTAGGAGGTAGTGCAGGTAGTGTAGGTAGAAGCAGGTTATGCAGGTAGGAACAGGTGGTGCAGGTAGGAGCAGGTGGTGCAGGTAGGAGCAGGTGGAGTAGTGTGTCAGTGAGGGTGTGCGGGCAGGTGTGTGCTGCCCGAGAGTCCCTTGATATCAATTAGTAATTTTTAAAGGTGAAGCAGCTATCTGGGTCCCCTGCTGTGTTGATGTAGTTGTTCTCTCTCTCTCTCTCTCTCTCTCTCTCTCTCTCTCTCTCTCTCTCTCTCTCTCTCTCTCTCTCTCTCTCTCTCTCTCTCACTCTCTCACTCTCGCTCTCTCCCTCTTTTTCTCATGTCTCCCTGGGGGTATAATTACTCAGCAGTTTTTATTCTTCCACTTAGTAAGTTACGTCTTGTGACCTCATTTTGCTAAGCTCATTTTTCTTTTTCCTACGTTTACTAACTTACTGTTTCTTTTAATGTTATATATATATATATATATATATATATATATATATATATATATATATATATATATATATATATATCTATATATATATACATATATATATATATATATATATATATATATATATATATATATATATATATATATATATATATATAATGTCGTGCCGAATAGGTAATACTCGTCAGTTAGCAAAAAATCATTTATAGTTAAGTCCTTTCTAAAATTTTCTCATATACATTTAAAGAGATATTTTTTTCCATTTATGTTAATATAAAAATTAATGATTTTGTACCATATGAACCTTAGGAAACTTACCTAACCTTATTATAACAAACGCAATTTAATTTAGTCTAATCCAGCTAAATATATTTTTTATAAGTTTACAATAATTTAATAATAAACAAACACAATGAAATATATTTTTTTCGTTAGTTTCAGAATGATTTTTTACAAAATTATTGCATGCACAAATTTTTCGCTTGCTTTATTCGGCAACAAGTGCATTGCTGTTTAAGCCAAAATTGCTAGTTTTACTTATTCAGCACTTAACAGTCTGTGGAGACAAAGAACTTTGTCCATGGAAGCAAAGAGAGGGAATGTATGAGAGTATAGTTGTACCAACGCTCTTGTATGGGTGTGAAGCATGGGTGGTGAATGCTGCAACAAGGAGAAGGCTGGAGGCAGTGGAAATGTCATGTCTGAGGGCAATGTGTGGTGTGAATATAATGCAGAGAATTCGTAGTTTGGAAATTAGGGGAGGCGAGGGAACGAGGGAAGGCGAGGTAGGGGTCAGCCTAGGAAAGGTTGGAGGGAGAGGATAAAGAAGGTTTTGTGTGCGAGGGGCTTGGCCTTCCAGCAAGCATGCGTGGGCATGTTTGCATGCCCAGCTGGGTTCATATTTCTCGCCATGCTGGTGCTGACACCTAGTGGCATAGGCTTACTCATCTCAACCAGCACCACCCTTATGAGGCCTCATTCAGGCAGCCGAGTTCACTCAGTCAACAAGATCTACTCAGTCACTCTCTCACGATGCTGCCCGACGTCATCTTCTGACGTCACCCCAGAACGTCTGCCCGACGTCACCCACGACGTCTGCCAGATGTCACCCTGGACGTTGCCTGAGGTCACCCTGGACGTTTGCCTGACGTCACTCCTGTATGTTACCCTGGACGTCATGACATCTGCCTGACTTCATCCTATGACGTCACCATGCTGCCCTGACATCTCGTGATGGCACCCCACGACATCCCTCACGACGCCACGCCTGACATCACTACATGATTTCACATCGACAGTGTTAGTTTTACAGTGAGCAGTTTGTTTAATTATTGTTGAGAAGAATGAGAGAGATGTGTTACACGTCAGTTATTCTCAGTCAGTCTTCTCACATGTTCATGAATGCCTGAGTGTCGATTTCTGCACAGAAAAACATCTTTTGCTAGTGCAAGCCATGTTGTAACCGCATGTGCAGTGCAGGTGTGTGCAGTTTTCCGTGTTCCGATGTGTGGTCTCTGAGCCCAGACCACTGGTAGCACCCTCGTGTTACATGTCACTTGTTGTGACCATTGACCATTAGTCAGTCCAGGCATCAGTTTGCAAGCGTCTGAGCCCCCTTGTACAGAAAGCTCTTCTGCTTGCCGCTTGTATATGCCCTGCTGAGTCGTACCTGCTACGAATTCCCATTGAAACTCATTTCACTCCATCTCCTGACCATCAGAGTGCAGTTGTATGTAGAAAACCAGTCTGAGGACGCTTAGACTAACCTCTGCTATGACTCTAACTCTCTCGAGAGAATGACACCATCAAGCCACAGTAGCCCTGTCGGCAGGCAGCTATCTGACGTCTGACTCTCCCCTCACTCCAGTTACACTGTATACTGTTAGGACTCTCAGATTTTTCGCATGAGTCGTCTCTGCTATGACTCACTCCACTCTCCCCGGCAGTGACTGTCCATCGTCGACAGTACCAGTCGAGAAATGTCCTGAGTCGCTTGCCAGAAGAAGTCCTGCCCAGTTGCCGAGTACTGATGACGCCTCACTGGAGGGCACCAGCAAGCTGTGCCCCAAGACGAGTGAACCCTGAAGCAACTACAATGACTACTTCACCATTCCAAAGGAGACCGTACCCTGTTACGTCACAGCTCAGCCACAGCAGTGTTTTCTGTGTTGCAATATCTGTCCAGATGCAGGAAGGTGAGCAGAGACACCCACTGAGGCTCACTGCCGTGGACCACGATGTTTTAGTACACATCCCTTGTTTTGCTTCCCTCCCCCCTGTAGGAAGTTTTTTTTTTTAGCCATGTCAACATGTATATATATGTTTTTATTTTGTGTTCTGTGCCCTGTTCCTGCGAGAGAGATACTGAGCTTTTTTTCGATCATAGTCGAGGACGACCATGGGTAGGTGGCCGAGTGATGTATGCCCAGCTGGGTTCATATTTCATGCCATGCTGGTGCTGACACCTAGTGGCATAGGCTTACCCATCTCAGCAAACACCACCCTTACCCTGCCTCATTCAGGTAGCCGAGTTCACTCAGTCAACAAGGTTTACTCCGTCACTCTCCTGGACATGGCCCCTCCGGGCCTGGGTACTTAAACATACTGCCTGTGTACCACGAACCCAAATAAAAAAGAGCCTCCAAAGAGTATCATTGATCCCTGGTACCAAACACACCCAAATCAAGTGCAATATGTTTGATAGGAGTGAATGGATACAAATGGTTTTTAGGACTTGACGTGCTGTTGGAGTGTGAGCAAGGTAACATTTGTGATGGGACTCAGGGAAACCGGCAGTCACGACTTGAGTCCTGGAGATGGGAAG